>NC_139922.1:28257950-28372950 GCF_963514095.1 Eutrigla gurnardus | reverse complement strand
GGCCTCCGCCTGCATGTCAGTCAGCGTGGGGCTGAATGACAGATCAGCCCATTAGGAGAGGACTGACTTCACAGGCCATTAGGGGAGGCATCACACACACAGAGCACTGGGGGGGGGGCAGACAGGCAGGCAGACAGACAGGCAGGCAGACAGACATATTTTATTATATAAATATTATCACTCCAAACTGTTTCCACTGAGGAAACTGAAACTCCACATCAGACTAAAGAGGAAAGGCGATTTAAACGCACAAACAAACAATAAGAACCCCCCCCCGGTCCTCTGTACGGCCCTGCCTGCCCTCCAGTCATCATTAAGGAGAGAGTCGGGGGCCCGAGAGCCCAACAGAGGCATCAACACGCATCACTTCTCCTCGGCTCCACTCAGCAGCCGTCCGGCCCTGACCGCCTGATTCACTGAGTGCTTGTTTGGTCGCAGACTTTACTTCCAAATGATCCTTTCATATATCCTCCCCTCCTCTATCTTTCTTTCTCTCTCCCTCTCTCTCTCCCCCTCCTCTATCTTTCTCCTTCCCTCTCTCTCTCCCCCTCCTCTATCTTTCTCTCTCTCTCCCCCTCCTCTATCTTTCTCCCTCCCTCTCTCTCTCCCTCCCTCTCTCCCTCCTTCCCCCTCCCTCTCCCTCCCTCTCTGTCCCCCTCCCTCTCTCTCCCCTTCTCTCCCTCCTTCCCCCTCCCTCTCCCTCCCCCTCACTCTCTCTCCCTCCCTCTCTCCCTCCTTCCCCCTCCCTCTCTGTCCCCCTCCCTCTCTCTCCCCCTCTCTCCCTCCCCCTCCCTCTCTCTCTCCCTGCCTCTCTCCCTCCTTCCCCCTCCCTCTCTCTCTCCCTCCTTCCCCCTCCCTCTCTGTCCCCCTCCCTCTCTCTCTCCCTCCCCTCCCTCTCTGTCCCCCTCCCTCTCTCTCCCTCCCCCTCCCTCTCTCCTTCCCTCCGTCCCCCTCCCTCTCTCTCCCTCCCTCACTCTCTCACCCTCCCTCTCTCTCTCCCCCTCCCCCTCTCTCCCTCCTTCCCACTCTCTCTCTCCCCCCCTCCCTCCCCATCTCTCTCTCCCCCTCCCTCTCCATCTCTCTCTCTCTGCCCCCTCCCCCTCTCTCCCTCCTTCCCCTCTCTCTCTCTCCCCCTCCCTCTCCATCTCTCTCTCTCTCTTTCCTCCCCCCCCCTCCCCCTCCCTCTGGTTCTGACCAGCTCTTGGATACGGTCTGACTGGTTTATGACGTGGGGCTATGAAGGGCTCAGCGGTTGAAGATGCCGGGGCTGATGGGACAAACTCCAACTCTGAACAACAAAGAAAAGTCTTACAAACTCTCCCCGTCTTTGACTTGATAGTTTTTCTGTTTCACTACGGAGAGAGAGAGAGAAAAAGTTTCCTCCAAGCAGCTCCCCAGGCTGTTCCCTGGGGGTTGAATAAAAACCCGGTAGAAAAACAAAGAACAGAAACAAAAGGCAAAAAAAAAAAAAAAAAGTGCCTCTTTTGCACAATTTAAGACCCAAAAGAGATAAACTGTGAGAGTTTTGTAAACAGCAAGGAAACAAAAAAAGCTGATGGCTAGATATCTCGATGGAGGCAGGAGGGGAGTGGATGCAGGGAGTGAAGCTGCGGTCTGCTGGAATGATGCTTTTTGATGAATTACAAGCAGCACACACACACACACACACACACACACACACACACACACACACAGACACACACACACACAGACACACACACACACACACACACACACACACACACACACACACACACACACACACACACACACACACACACACACACAGACACACACACACACAGACACACACACACACAGAGAAAGACAAACTGAGCGTTCTGTTGTGACAGAATCTCTGAATGTGAAGCTCGCCGCCGCTCCGAGCCTTTTGCACTACAACACGTTCACACAAACCTTTATTTATTCATGTTGCTTTTTTTCTTCCCTCAGACACACTCGACCTTCACCCCCCCCCCCCCCTCCATGTTGTGTTTATGTTTTGTACCTATCAAAAGAAAAAAAAAGAGAAACAGCGGTTTCTGCAGGAATCTAATTTGCGGAGACGGGAGTGAGTTGTTGTTTGCCACATTTGAATCTTGCATCTTATATGAGGATTATTAAATAGTATTATAGAGTTTTTACATCCCTGGTTCTGGTTAATTCTGCGTGTCTCCACCTCTGATCCGGTTTAAACCATCGTGTCCTTACCGGGACGATGAACTATTGTCTTGCTCTTTCTGGAAATAGCAGCTTTTCACAGGAGACCCGGAGTTATGGCTTCAGTAAAGATTCTGTGACAAATTGTATTGTTATAGAGGAGCTATTAAAATAGAGCTGAACTTCAGGCAACCTTTCTGAAACGGCCTCGATGTATGGAGGTTAAAGTGCACCCGGAGGACCTCGCGCTGTGGGAGGGTTTAGCTGCTGAGCTGTTGGGGATCCGGTCCCGGGACCACCGAGGGCAATAATAATGACACCGGGGCAACATCGATGTGGAGGATGTGGGAAAACAAACCAATCAGCGGGTTAGAGTCCTCAAGAAAACCAATCAAATCAGTCACTCACGCTGACGAGCATCTGAGGGAACGGTCCACGAGAGTTCTCCGCCACGTTGATGGGCGGGATCACCCAGTCCCTCTTCTGCCTCCGTAGACCCTTGGTGGCGTTGAGACCGGACCCCGAGAACAGGATGACGGCGGGAATGGGAGGCGGGGCTTGAGCGGACGCCTCCTTCCTCTCTTTGCTCTCCGCGACTTTGCCCTCGTCCTCGGTGACCTTTGAGACAAAACACAAGGGCTCTATTTAAGAACATTTAACGGGTTAAAACAGTTCCTGGCGGTTGCCGTGGCGACAGCTTGTAAAGCCCCCTCAACTGTTATCCACTCAGAAGGCGGCGGCAAAAATAAGTACAATTTCATCTCCTTGTCATGCGAACTCTCAATACTATAAGACCAATAATAGTCTGTCCATCATGACGGCCCTTTGTCTCACTGAGGAAGAAGAGATGCATGTTGTTGCCATGGAAACAGGAGAGCAATATAGATCCACTAATTCACCCTCTCATTCATTCACTCCGCCGTCGACTGAATAACTGACTCTTCCACACACCTCTGATATAACAATAATGAATACATTTTTTGGGGGAAATAAACCATCATGAGGAAACAAGAAAACATTGCATCCTATACTGTGTTGGGATTTAGTTGAATTATTTTTCTTTATCCGTGTTTTGGTTCTCACAAAGTCTAATTATGAACTCCTAACAAATCTGTATTTAAATGTTTTGCATATTAAAGCAAAAAAAAAAGAGAAGGATGCTGAAACAAAAACATATATTAAATAGACTATTGTTTTGTGTGAAATGACGCCTAATAGGAGAATTTCTAAATCGGCCAAGAGAACAAAAGGCTTATAATTGATGTTTTAATTATTTTTTTACCGTATTAGTTGAAGCTACACAAGCAATTAGGAAATGCATTACAGGGAGAAAATATGAACTGCTAACATGCTTTCTCAGCTGTATTCATCTACACAAGCCGTGCTTATTTACCAGTTTGATAGCAGTTAACTGTGATATTTCCAAAAGCATTAAATCTGATATACGCCACATAAGCAAAACAAAAAAAAAAACATATTAAACGATGCGTGTAAAAACATCTTATTTAGCTCATTTGTGTCCTCGTGCATCGGAGCGAGACGGAGCAAACATGTGAGCGTGCACGTGGGCTCGTGCACGTAGACCGAAGGGACCATAAACTACGGGATTTGTCAACACCCGCCATAAAAAAAATAAAAGCCTATCAACTCATACAGTATTCTCCCAGCATTTCCCCCTCAAAGGCTCCCTTCAGGCGGAGAGAAATGACCACCACTAAGCTGTCTTTTTGAAAGATGCTCAAATAAGGAACTTGAAAGGAGCTCGTTTTAAATCTCCTCGTGGACGTTAACTCACCGCCAGTCGGGAGAGCGACATCACACTGACGCATCGCCTCGTCTAAATGAACGTCCTCACGTGGGAACGCTGGGAGAGAACGTGGATTAAAGCAACAGGCCGGTAATTGATAATAGTATATAAGTCACGCAGTAAATTTTCAATTCGATACAAGGGGGTTCAGATATGGAACAGCTTTATTGAAATTCAGCTCAGTCCACTTCTCTGAAGAACTTCAGTGCAGGCTTAGGACCTAAAGAACTGAATATAGGCCGATCCTACAGATCTGTCTATTATTTGTATATATGTATATATATTCAATGATGCCACTTTGCCTGCTCTTTTATTGTTTGTATACCTTGTGGATTAGATGATCATTGTATTTTCTTGCATTTAACGATACGTCGAGTGAGATTTCCTTTACAAGCCCCTATGGGTTTTCTTAATCTCACCGGCACAATTCGTTTTTTTGTTTTTTTTAATGTCCTTTGTATGCATTTGTTATTTATGTTGCCTTTGTTTGTTTTTTATTGTGCAAATGAATAACTAAAAGTAATAATAATACAGTAAGAGGCCTTTGATTGTTAGTTAAGGCAGATAATCAATTCGGCCTCCTAAAGCCAGTACATTAGGGGCGGGTAAAAATATCGATACAGCAATATATCGCGATACTTTGCCGCCCAATACAATATTGATTTTTCAACTCCAAAGATCGATTTAAAAGAAAAAAATATTCATGTTTAGACACGTTGTGAATGCAGTACTTTATCCTTTTTCATTTTATTTTCAATATTTATTCCAGTGAATTTCATTGTTTTGAATGAAATAGTTTTGACTCAATTTGTCCTCTGATCAATATCATCTGATGTACATATACAGGTACTTGTGTTTTCATCTTTATTTATATCGCAATATCGTTGCTGTATAGTGACCAAAGTATCGTGATACGTATCGTATCGTGAGGTTCTTGCCAATACTCACTTATCAGCGCGTCAGTGTCAAGGTTACACGGGCTCCGGCGTCTCCAGGCTTTACTTTGGGACTGCAGCGTGCTCGGTGTCCCGGGGGGCTACACTTGATGTGCTATATATGAGATCTATGTGAAATGGCCACTCGGGAGAGTTGCTGTGAAGTAAGTCTACCAACTCAGGGTTACAAGCTGCAGAAAGCATGTCCGGGATCCAGTCCCGAACATCGCCGCTGAAGGTGTGCATCGGTTTCACTCTCTGCCTCCATCACGTTTCCCCTGAGCTATCCCCCCTCCTCCTCCTCCCCCCGTCCTGCCCTCCTTCCTCTCACTGTGTTATTGTTTCTCTCCGTCTCCCCTCCCAGTCGGTGGGTCTTGACAGCTTGTCTCAATAACAGTGATTCCTGGAGCACCGAGCTGCGTCGGGTTGATGGTGCAGCAGCAGGTAGGAACAGCAGCACGGAGCCTCCACCTCCCGCCAGGACGCAGCCAATGTCATTCATTGGATCTTTACCCAGACAGGGTGGGCCGATGTAGGAAATAGATTTAAATATATATATATATATATATATATATATAAAAAGGGGTGAGTATTGGCAAGAACCTCACGGTACAATACATATCACGATACTTTGGTCACGATACAATACGTATCACGATATAAATAAAGATGAAAACACAAGTACCTCGAAAAATCGATATTGTATTGGGCGGCAAAGTATCGCGATATATTGCCGTATTGATATTTTTACCCGCCCCATATATATATATATATATATATATACATCCCAAAAAATAGACATCTTTATAAGGTAAAAAAGTAGTAAAATTGTATAATTTATGAGTTAGACTATAAAGAAATTAGATGCAGTTGAGCCACAGGTCTTCTGTTTTTACTATTAATTTCCTATCTCTACCGATAAAACTTGAATAATCACAAATGTTGTGATCTGTTTATCCTCGAGGCCTCCTTACTGGTCGGCCAGGTAGTGTGTAATCTAACTGCAACTGTAATAACATGTTTTTGAATGAAAGAGCTCCAACTGTGGTATCACTGGTGTTACTGGGCAACAAGAGAATAGGTGGAGTGTGAGGGGGAGAAATATGAAACAATGTGAAGCCACTCACCAGAGATGATGGAGAAAAGTGTTCAGTTTCATTGCAGTAAAGAAAAACAGTGTCTGTGTGGGTGGGAGGGTTTTCATGTCAGAGCATAAGAAGAATCTGGTCTGGTGGATTCAATCACCATACATTTACATAATAGGAGGCTAGTGCTTCTAATACCACTTTTTTTCTTGTATTACTTCCATGCATCGTGTAGCCGTCCGCTCCCCCCAGGCGGTGCACGTTTGAGAATAAGAAAAATGAGATACAACACGGGAGCAGGCTACAGCTTTGGAAGGCGGCGATGGCTTCTGGCACGTATTGAAAGTTTGGGGGTTCCTGTACAACGCAGTCTATAAAAAGAGAAAAAACTGTGTTCTCTCTTTATCGCTCTGTTTGTTCTTGCCTGGTCAACTTCCCTCAGAGGGACCGGCTCGTATCGGCCAATGGAAACAATGCTTTCAGAGCCGACTTCATTAGATGGACGCCCAAGAGAAAAGCTTTTAAGGCTGCTTTAAAGGAAATGTGTCAAGCGTACGCTGTGTGTGTGTGTGTGTGTGTGTGTGTGTGGGCTTAGACTATGGTGTCATGTTCACTTTTCTTCAACCTTAGGCGCTACATTTCAGGCATCATGTATTGTGTAATCCAGGGCACCTTCAGTCACGGTGCAGGGCTTAAATAAGTGGTCGCACTGGGGCCCCCTGGAAGAGGGGTTGGGAACATGTATGTTGAAAGAAGAAATCAATTAATTAAATATGCTGGCATTTACCATACAAACAGTTGAAATTAGTTGAGGGAGAGCAGCAGGTCCTCCTTTTGGCCACTAGGGGAGCTAAAACCCCTAAAACAGACACTTCACAAGTCTGAGCACCTTCTCTCCTCCTCCTCCTCCTCCTCCATCCAAACACACACACACCTAACCAAAGTTCACGGAAACACACACGATCGCCTGCATTCGGTCCATCTTCAGGAGAGCCCGACCTCTGCCATGAGCAACATGGCCGTGTGCACAGACAGGATTTGTCAGCAGAGCGGGGATGAGACAGATGTGAGAGAGAGAGAGAGACCGAGACAGAGAGTGAGACGGGGCTTGACTGCAGGGGATGGTTGCCCCACATCCCACCAGTGCAGCGTTGGGGGAGGTGGGGGGGGGAGACATGTTTGGGATGGAATGAGGAGAAGCAGATGTGGCCCCTCCCCCCCCCTCGCCTAAATAAGTCATGCTCCAGATCCTTTTATCTGCACGTTCTAACAGGTACTAGTGAGTTCCCGGAGGAGAGACGAGAGAACACGGAGACAGAGGGAAGGAGGAAGGGCTGCAAACGGCTTAAGTGGGCTTTTCTCTCACCGCGACGTAATTCTGATCAAAACCTGCAGCTTTGGTGCTCTCTCTCTCTCTCTCTCTCTCAGCCACACAGACGGAGAGTACAGGGGAAGTGATGAAATCGATTTAAAAAAAGAGTAAAGCGGAGATGTCGAGTTTCAGTTCGTGGGGTCATCTTGTGTTTCAATGGTTTAAATTGAGATTAAACTAAGCCGTACAAAAAAAGAGTAGGAAAACAATGTTTGACAAAAAAATCACAGAGAAATATTGGTAAATTATAATTATTATTGTATTAAATACATACTTGTACTTGTGTTTCAATGCATTCGACTTCTGGATGAACCTGATTTTTGTTTGTATTTCTTTTTATTTTACAGTACGATGAATGCTTGAGATAAATTAAATAACCACACTTCGTGGACCCAGAAAGGATGGGACACACCCTGAACCCACCTGGACCACACCTGGACCACACCTGGACCACACCCGGACCACACCAGGACCACACCCGGACCACACCAGGACCACAGTAACCACAGCAATTCCATTTCTACAGCAGAATTTCCATCCATCTCCCATCCAAAAACCCCAAATAACACTCATTCACACACACTAATGTGAACAGGAGTCACTGAGTGTGAAATAGCCCCCCCCCCCCCCCAGTGCTTCAGCCAGCTGGCAGTGGTCCCAGGTCCCCCTTGCCCCCCCCCCCCCCCCATGCTCTGATATCAGCGGCCCCTGGCTACCCAGACATCTGGAAGTTATTATTCAACAGAGAACGCCACGAAGCGTCATTTCCAGAATGAAACATTCGGTTTCAGCTGCTTCCTGCTGCTGCTCGCACTTCATACATGTTTGTTCAAAGTGGAGCGTATGTCTGACCTCTGACCCCCCCGAAGAGCTCTCTAAACATTACTTCTATCTTTTCAACGATTTTCACATTAGTAGCCTGGCTGGATGGTGAAGTAAGTCGTTTGACCTTTGACACGTTGCTGTTGAACACCGGAGCTCGGTCGCTAACGGAGAGTTGTAGCAGCCGACCTCCAGAAGCGTCCGAACAACGACGCGCTACACCCGGAGATCTTCTTCCTCTCTTTTCTCTCTATATTCCTTCGTTCTTTTGCTTGCTTTCTTTCTTATTCATGTCATGTGATGATGTGTTGACCTGCCAGCTGGGACTACAGATGAAAATTTGCTTTTGTGCGAATTAACTGTCATATTTACATTTTGAGTGTCAACTTAAAATGTGAATTAATGTGCATTGTCCCTTTTAAATAAAATGAATGAATTAAAACATGTAAAAAAAAGATGAAATCCAGCTGAAAGCTTCGGGGTTATTCAGTTGTTTGAGGGTTTTTTTTTGCATTGATTTTTATTTTCACAATATGAATTTAATTGTTATGTACATAGAGGAGGGGATCAGAGTGGCCAACCTTATGGTTTAAAGATGACCCTGTCTGCCCGCTGCCATCTTATTACCTCATACACTACACACACACACACACACACACACACACACACACACACACACACACACACACACACACACACACACACACACAGCTTTAAGTTCACAGTTTATTAGGGTCATGATTACCTCAGCACTCAAAGTGAGATGGCAGTATAAAACATGCCTCAGAAGTCGATAAATCAAAACTCTCTTTTCATATCGGAGGAACGTGGCTGAGACGGTTGGACTGTGTATCTGGGTGAGTGATGACCTATGAATGTGTTTGTTTTTTGCCTTCTAGCCGAGTGCAGCCACTCACCAGTCTGACTTTGAATAGGTGATGATAGTTTATTTCTTCTGTCTTACTTCCACACTGACATCTCTGCTACTTTTAGCTGGATTCGGTCGACTTGTTTGCCTATTTACACCTCCGGCACATCCGGAGCAACACAATCATGTGTATGTGGACTCCCACATTCACTCCCCTTCCGTGTCCTGTATTTCATGTGTTCTGAATCATTTGTGTAGAGTTTCTAACTTTGCTTGTGTAACTTTTAAAGGCCTAACTAGGGAGAGGGGTTGCAAATTAGAAACCTTTATGCACGACATCTAATTTTTATTTTATATGAATGAATGTCCCTGCTCAATAAACGTCTAAATACATATTTAAATTCATGCCGTTTGGTTCTCCATCAACCCCTGAGAAATATATATGTGGCTCTTTAGCTGCTAAATGCTCCTCTAAATCCACTAGATGCCAACTTTGGTGTTTTTTAGAGCCTATTCACTGAAAACGGCACCATGAGAAAACAAGTAAGTGACACCCCGACCAAAACCCAGAGCCCACCTCCTGTATGGGATGTCTAGAGGTGCTCCTCATCAGTTAGGCTGTTTACCATCAGGGGGGGGGGGGGGGGGGCTGCTCGGTCCTCGTCTGACCTCTGGCAGCTTTTAAATAGAGGAGGAAGAGTCAAGGACCTCTGGGGTATCCGAGGCACAGGATGTTTTCCAATAACAGCTTATAGCTGAGGGGAATCGTACTCCCCCCCGAGGCGGTGTGATTCTATCACTTTGAGCCATGTGCCACTGCTACTTGTTTTTGCTCCTCTCCCTCTCTCTCTCTAAAAACCCCAAGGAGTGTTGACCTGATTCTTGGCTGCAGCTATCACCAGACCACTGGAGAAAATGTGATAGGGAGAAGAAACTCTGGCATGATAATTTAAATTCCAAGCATGATATTAGCAACAAAGAAAAAAGAAACTCACCTCATTTTCATTTCGCCGAGGTGGCGGCGGATCCACGAGGGCCAGTTGGACCACGGTCTCGTAGGCGTGCGTGTTGGGACAGCTCGCTGTCAGCTTGAACTGGACCGGCTCATCCAGGTTGGCGCCCTCCCCCCGGGCGAAGATGGACCCGTCCGACCGCACGCCGAAGCCGGGGTCGCTGCTCTGGAAGACCACGGCCTCGTTCCCAACGCAGTCGTCGAACTTCACTGCAGACGAGAGAACAGAGAGGGTTTAATATGCTGTTCAGACATGCACAGTACACACACCTCAGTACAGCATGAGTCCATTGATAGACACAGTGGTGAAAAGTAGGTCTGACAAGTGAAGCCAACGCTGAAGTGACTAACACGTGCATTCTTTCAAATAGCCAGCAGAGGGCTACTCTTCTGTCAGATATAGAAGTCTTTGAGACGATGACCCCACTTCTCATTTTATGATCTCAATCATCGGTGGGTTCATGTCTCCATCAGATGCTCATACTAAAAAAAAACAAGATGGCGGCAGTCCTCATCGTCACATGATGAAATAGAGATTTATCATTGGATGATGTCAACATCCGTATTACCGAGCAATCACACAGTACACACACCTCAGTACAGCATAAGTAGACTGATAGAGACAGTGGGGTAAAGTAACTACAAGACCCAGGTTGAAAAAGTGAAGCCAATGCTGAAGTGCCTAACGCGTGCATTCTTTCAAACGGACAGGAAATGGTTGCAAAAAGAAGTCCGATAGTAGAGAAGTGACCCCACTTCTCATTTTATGGTCTCAATCGGTGGTTTCATGTCTCCTTCACATTTAAAAAAAGTGCCAAACTTGCGGCTTCAAAACGACTCGTCACATGATCAAATAGCAATTTAACATTAGACGATGTCAACATCAATTTTACAGATAAACCCATCATTGTGTATCTGTATGTGAAAAATACCACAAAAAAAAAAGAAAATTATACATTTAATTGAAATGCAATTTTCATATAATAAACATATTTAAAATAAATTAAATTCTTTGAACACAAGTTCACGTCCAGATGGAGAATCCGTATCACTGTGTCTGGTTTGACTCTGTAATGGGAATTTTGGATGTTTGTACTTTATAATCAGAATATTTGTCAGGCTGACTCGATCCGCATCTCCTCATCTGACTGTTATGCTATGACGAAAATGAATGCCTGTTTGTAGATGATATGAACATGAGTGCCACATTGACATAAGATAATTTCAGGACTATGACGCCTGTGTTCTGTAAATCTTGACCTTGCCTGTACATCTTGTCTTTGTAAGATAGGACATGATCCGTCCTTTGGTTCCTCCTCCTTAAAAGGGGGACTGTTGTTGGACTCAGGGTCGTTCCTGCTGAGTCTGAACCTTTGCATCAGAAGGCAGGGGTGACCAGTCCCTCCTCTGCAGATGAGAATACTTAGTGGAATAAACCTCGGAGAAAAAGCGGATCCTGGTTGTTGATCTTTATTGGGCAGATTCATTTTTCCACAACAACTCTCACCATTCGTCTCCATCGGTTACAGGCAAACACATCAAAGGATGAGACGGTTGATGATGGAGAGCATGTGACCGAAACGGCGACGGCCGTTATTGTAAAAGCCATCAGTCGAAACAGTCTTCTCCTTAAGTGCTCCAATTACATAGAAGAGGTGCTGGTCAATACAAATAAAGCTTTACTCTTTACAGAAACACGGCACAAAGGAAACTAAACCATTCTATAAATAGAGAGCTCCAACATTTAACTTGTCTGCCTCTTTTGCATGCGGAGCCCATTTTCTGTCCGTCAATAAAACAAACGCTCCGTACTGTTCCGTCGGGGAACATCGATTCCACCAGTGTTTTGGCACTTTAGCGCTACGAGTGACAAACGCGATGCTTTTAGCTTTCCATCTGAAGGCCAAATCTCTGGATTTCTTTCTCCCGTTATCTCTGGCAGCTCCACTCGGCTCTTGGCGGTGAGGTCATCACCTTCGCCGCCGTCCCATCGTCTCCGTTTTTTAAGACGTTGTGTTTACAATGAAAGGAGATCAAATCAAGATATGTAGACATGCCACATCACTATCGCTGTGAGATAGAAATATATATATTCAGGGTCCGTCAGGACAGTCAGGATCTTCGAATCACAAACTTTACGATCCATTTGTTAAAAACCTGCTTGTAAAATCCACTCGGGGAAACTTAAAACCTGCTTGTGATGGGAGTCATGCGTGCTTGCATTTATGTAAAAAAGGCTCGGGAGCTGAAAGCGATTGATTTAAACGGCGTGTCTGTGTTTCTTGATTCAGAATTACAGTTTTCTCATCAGTTCTCACACCCAGCAGCCCACATCTGTTTATTTCCTTTGGTTTTCAATAAATCTTCACTACAACTGTTACGACTACAAATCACAACTGATGAGAGAACTGTCTTCCTGCTTTTGGTATATATATATATATTATTATTTATAGCACTGAAAAAAACCCACAAATGTAACTTAAAAGCTATTCTGATTTGTGCAACATATGATGCAAAACAATAAAAAAAAAACTCCCAGAATAAGTTGCGTCTGTCTCTGAGTGTGTCAAAAAGCTGTGCATTAAATGCATTACAGCCCAACAACAGACACACAAACTCACATCACAGCGTGCAGAAACATTGAACAAAAGGCTCCGATCGTCACAAACTGAATGAGTCCGTGAGGACCCGACTGGAACTCAAGCCTCGGTTGCATGAGACTCTCACACAGTTCAAGAAGAAGATTAGTCACAGACAAGTGTAGCCCCCAAATTGGCCCCCCACCGTCCTCTCTTTGCTCCCCGACGCAGCCCGCAGCTTTTTCCTCCTGGGGATTACGAAGTCTAGACGGCGCATCGAAGGGAAACCCAGAGTTTGAAGGCCACAGCATCTTCCCACGTCTCCAACGGCAGCCGAGACAAGGCTTCCATTACAGGACCTTTGGCTGGGGGTAAATCGGCCCCTAAACACGCCTGTGATCACGTCTTTTTGAAGGCTAGCTGTCCAGACATCGTCACATGGGAAGGCTCTTCTGCGACGCCACAAAATGGAAGCAGGTGAGGCGGCGGGACAAAAGAGACGGATTACATAAAATCAAAAGAAAGGAAGAAAAAGCCTCAGCTGTGTTTGTGAAGCTGAACACTTCCACTCTAAACAAACCACCAAAAAGACCTGCTTGCTGTTTTCTGTTTGTCTCAATCTTTCATTTTTGTCTAATCCTCTCATTTCTGTGCCCGCCTTTTTTTTGTTGCTGTTGAAGATTCTCAGAGATTAGATTTGGAAGGTGGAGGAGGCGATACAAACGTACCAGGCTGTTAGGGAAGGCTGCCTGATTATAATGACAAGAGGAAAATCAAAAAATCAAACTAAGCATGAGTTATTGTATTTCTAAGTCCTCATATCTGGAAACGCCGGCGGGAGGAAACACAGGCAGCAGGTGGTTTGTTGATTATCGGCTCGTCTCTCTCTAAGTTTGGCATGAAGCCGCCGGTGTGCAGCGTGTGGTTGTTGTTGGTATAGTGGGTCGAGGGGAAGGGGAATCTAGCTGGGTACCTTCAACCAGAGTCAAAAACACACCAAAAATAAGCACTATGCCTGGGTCTGGGTCTAAGAATGGTTTATTATTGTGGGTTTTTATTTTTCCAAAATCTTCATTTCCAACATTAGAAAACAGAAATCTGGGTGAATATCAAGTTTCTAAAACGCAAATATTCTGTAATTGGGCTCAAATGGGACTTGTGACCTGCCCATGGTCTGATTTACAATTTGACAAAGTCTGTATCCCATTTGATTTCTTAATTTCTTAATTTCTTCAGTTTTCCCCTCATTAGAGGCTCTTAAAGTGCAGGTCAGGAGATAAGGTCGGTGTTTTTATGGCTGCTATGTCTAGAAACATAAAAAACAAAAACTTACAGTGAAAATCTGTACAAGACAAAATTGATGAGCCAATAAATGAGGTGAGTAGTAGTGTGTAGTGTAGGCGTACGATGGGTCCCGGTGTGTGTGTGTGTGTTTGTAAGGCATTTATTCTCCATGATTGCCTCAACAACGACAAGCTGAACTAACTTCACCGATACCAACACGCAAAGAGTGACGGGTCGCGCAAACAATACCCAGAGGGTCTAGTTCTTGCACCAATTAAAGAAAAAGACAAAGACAGTGCCAATTTTACCCCTTCATCAACACACACACACACACACACACACACACACACACACCTCTTCCACTCGGTTGGGTCGATACCGCTAGAAGAGAGATTATAAAAACAGCCAACAACAGAGCAGTGAAGCCCGATGGCACAGCGCTGCACATTAACAAGTGGTCCAGAGCCGTGTGACCGGCGTGCCAAGAAGCCAGCCAGACCTCCTCTACTCTCTCAGGAACGTGAGCAGTCAGTCACAACCCCAAAGAAATGCCACCATGCTAGAAAAAATAGACCCCCCCTCTAGATTTGGTTGTCACCGCTGCTTGGAAGGCGTTGAAAGTGTTGCTTGGATGATATCACACCCCAAATCACAGCTTCATCCCACATTTTTCTAATTAAGGCTCCCATCTCCCTCCGACGAGACAAGGACGACGAGGACGAGAGCGACCTTCCCTTCGTGGCGCTTCCCTGGACAACCTGACAGGAAGTAGGTGACAAGTGTTGAAAGGGGAGTCAGGGGAGAGAGGGAGGACGCTGAGGGAGGAACGGAGAGAAGGCGAGAGGGTTGATGAAAGGGTGGAGAGAGTGGGTGGAGGTGGTAATCAGAGAGAAGAAGGCAGTTGAGTGCAGATCTCCAGAGTTTATAGAGGTCGCCATTTAAATGGCTCAGTGTGGCGCCTCAGATGTCACCCTGCAAGAAGAAAGGCCACTCCCACCGGTCCTGATCCCTGCCACAATCACAGCCATCGAGTACAAGAGAGGAGGACGAAGATGAGGAGGAGGGAGGTGGAGGTGGTGGGGGTGGGGGGGGGCAGCGGATGGGAGGCCTGGCACTGGGATGCTGGCTCAGTGAACTGGCTCTCTCTCACACACAGCCACATTGGAATGGATGGGATGCTCAGATGCCTGTTTAAACAGGTTAATTGGGCTGGCCTCCCGAGAGATGGGGACAGATGGAGGGATGGATGGAATGAAACGGGGGGGGGGGGGGGACCGGAGAGGGGCGGGATGAAGAGGACGGATGGCGAAGAGAGAGAGCCGAGCGTGGCCGGCGATCAGAAGCGCCGCGGGGGAGCGTGCGGTCGAATCAGAGTGGAGCGGCGCTGTACGGCGGCGCCAGCCCCTCGGTGACTCGCCACACAGAGCCAGGTCCAATATTCACCACTGATGGACTATGAAGGGCGACAAACTTGTGATGGGAGGGCGATGAAACGGGATATTAAAATCCCACCAGGAAAGCCGGTTCACTGTAGCCAAGTGGGGGAGGAGCCATCCAGACATCATCACTTTCACAAAAAGACAAAGGGGTTGTAGAAAGTACAAATATATTAAAGAGGACCTTTTATGCTTTCATGCATTTTCCTCTCATCGTTTTTTGGGCATGTAAAAGGTCTCCAGAGATGCTAAAGTCCACTCCCAGAGGGAATCCCCCCCCCAACCCCAACAGAAACCCTACTGAAGTCTTGCCCTTTTCTCTCCATAAAGTGCTGATGTCACCAAGTAAAAAAAATAGCATGGCATCTGCCGAGCTGCTCGTTTGGCTCGTCTTCAAACGAAGCGAGTAGCAGCGGAGCTGAGTGTGGAGTTTGTACAAACACCAATGTACTTTGTATTTTATCACTTTTCTGCAGCAGCAGAACTGCTGTTGTCATGGTTAGGGTGAGGGCGTGACATTTGTAGACAAAAATACAC
The DNA here is from genome assembly GCF_963514095.1 of Eutrigla gurnardus. Taxonomy (NCBI): domain Eukaryota; kingdom Metazoa; phylum Chordata; class Actinopteri; order Perciformes; family Triglidae; genus Eutrigla; species Eutrigla gurnardus. The sequence goes on along the minus strand of NC_139922.1, from coordinate 28,357,053 downwards.
AAAGCAGTCGACCGATCAACAGCAGAGTGATCTCTTTAGGGCAGACGAGGCAACAGAGCGAAGGAAGGAATAAAGAAGAAAGGAAACGTTGATCCATATTCGACCTTTTCAAACCAACTTCTATTAAATGGGATGGGAACGGGAAGATGGGGGATTTAGAGTGTGAACTGCTGTCACAACAAATCAAAATATATATATATTAGGTGTTATTTTTTTTTAAAACTCACTACAAAAATGTGCTGGTTAGTCACAGCTTCACAAAGATTGCTGTTTCGATGTTTTAATTCAATGGTGAGAAAGAGGTTTGATTTGGTTTGGTTTTCTGGAAGATCCTGTAATTACTGTTGTTTCATATTCAATTCTAATAAATCCTTCACTTGTTTCAAATAGAGTGTAATGTGTTCCTATGAATATGCTGAATTAATGATCCTACTTGGGCGATTAGACCGGCTCTCCTGAAAGCTGAGGCTGGTTTGGATGCTAATCAAAGGGCTGCTGCTGCTACTCTTGGAAGGGGGTCTAGAAGTGCTAACGGGCTGGCTGATCTCAGAGCTGCTGGCTGGACACAGACTTAATTATTGTCTGTACACCTACTTTGAGTTGAGATTTCAGGTGTGTCAGCTGCTAAAAAGAACATCAGAACTGCGTTCAGGTTAAAAGGTTGTGTTTTTTTTACATTTCCCGGCTGCTGGAAGGTGACAGACACAGTAAACAACATGAAAGCATGGATCCATCCTGCATCGTATCAACGGCTCAGGCTGCCTATGCTGGTGATGTGATGGTGTTTTGAAAAAAAAATGCCTTTTTATAATTTCTGTGATTTTTTTTTATTGGTATTAATTATTACTATCTTCATCAACTCTGCATCTGCATCAACTGTGTGACGCCATCGTGTCGATATGGACCAAAACCTCTGAGGAAGGTTTCCTGCACATTGAATCAATGCTACGAAGCATGAAGGCAGTTCTGGAGGCAACAAGCAGGTGTACCTAATAAAGTGGCCCGGTGAGTGTCTTCTCTGTGATTGGACATGACAATAATGAGTCTACAGGCTGATAATAGGATTAATGTTCAGTCATTATTTTTGCAGAGACTCTGAATGTATTGAGGGCCCTTCTGTACGTCCCCTGGAGAGCATGCATGCACAAGAATGTTTACTCTCACCAATCAATGACACACACACATATTCACAGAGAGCCAACACAAAGACATTGTTTCTGACTAATCAGCGCCTCCTCTAATGACTGATTAGTATTCCTGTACACAAGCACAAAAGTGGCTGATTGGCCTTCATCAACTCTCAGCCGTCGCTCCCACAGTAGGAAGTGATCCGCTGCCTGAGCTGACATCAGGACTCCCAACAATCCCAGTGTGGAGGAAAATCAAGAAAGAAGGAAAAACTGTATATGAACACGAACACACGCACGCACACACACACACACACGCACACACGCACACACGCACACACACACAGCCTGTAAAACGTCTGTGACCATGACCAAAATAATACTTTGATGACTCATCAAACCAACATGAAAAACGACTCGCCAACAAAAAAAAAAAGTGTTGTACATGAACGGATCCATCTCAAAGCCAAATCCACTCATTTGCTTCATTTTTTTTTTTTACTAATTAAAACTTCATCCCCTCCACTTCTTCTTCTTCTCTTCGGCAATCGGGTGTTTGTGGTGAGATATGAAAAAATGGGAGACAGGCAGAGAGAGACAGAGAGAGAGAGAGAAAGAGGGAGAGAGAAAAAAGCATGTCTTTTGGCAATTAGGGCTGGCTTTAGTGGTGATTAGGAGAGGAGGCAGGGAGAGAGACAGAGGGATCAGGCAGAATAAAGCCTCTCCCAGGAAGAGAAAAGCCCCTTTGTAGAAGGAAAGAAGAGGAAATAACAGCCGTGGAAAAGTAAGCACAAACTTCCCCCAACTTTCTGTATGTTACTGTACACACACACACACACACACACACACACACAGGTATTTACACAGCGAACCACAGCTCATATCCAATCGCTCCTCACATTTCTTCACAGCAGCCGTTTGGCCTTATACCTTTTTTTTGCCTTTCGGTTCTAGGCGGGAAAAAACCTCTAAAACGATCCGGTGGTTGCGGTTCAAAGAGTTTTTCTGGATCGATACAAATTCAATGACGGATCTGAAACATACAGCACATCTGAACATTTGCCCAGATTTTGTATCACTTCCACAACCTGCACTGCCTTAAAGCCTTACACCAAGAGACCCGATACAGTCCGACCAGGAGGCAGACCGAGGTATATAACATGGTCTGGCGTCTCGTGGTTCCTGAGGTTTGATGGATGATGGTGGAGGTGGTGATTATATCGGCGGGACTGAGTTCGGGAAGGCCGATAGCCACCTCATGCACATTAATCTGAGCCGGACCGCTCTGGCTCTGCAGGATTTGGGTTTTGCTTACATGCATTTTAATTTCTCTAACCTTATTGTAACCTTTTTTTTCCAGGTGCCAATTATCTCTGAGAGCGATCTAAAAATCGGCGCATGCAATGGCATCGCTTCGTATTCTCTGTCATGCTGGGAAACAAAACACAGATAGAGTCGTATAAAACAGGCAGCTTTGTACGGGCCATAACAAACAAAAGGCTTCAACTTTGCCTTTATTTTCAGTGTTTGCCTGCGAGCATCAAATATGCTTGTTGTAAAAGAAAAAGAAATCATTTTCATATTGTTTTCTCAAAGCTTCCCCAAGGAAGCAAGCAGCAGCAAAATTGCTCCCCCCCCCCCCCCCCCCCCCCCCCAAACTGCTGGAGGAAACACAGGCTGTATTTCTCAAATCTAATCAACATCTCTCCATCAAAACTTTCAGAAGAAGTTCTTTTTTTCCAATTGTGCCGGGGTCAGAGCGTTAAACCGGAGAATTCCCTCTAGCCTTTAAACCGTGGAAAAACATACATGCAATTACACAATCTGTGTGGAGGATAAGGAACGTGAGGGTTTTTTTCCTCGTGGTAAGAGGTTATAGCACTTCTTTTTTTCTTCTCTGCCTTGAAAGATAGCCATCAGGCTGTGATCCTGAAATCCCGGGGCTGATAGTGGACTATAAGGCTGAACCATGCAATTAGTGGATCTGAAGTTTCCCTGAGATAGGAACCGAGTCAGAAGTTCATCCAACGGCCAAAATGGGTGACGAGTGAGAAGGCTATGAATACACCACGGTGGTGATTATCAACAACATCAGCACAAACTGGAACGCCGTAAAGTTAATGATGCGTCTTTAAACACATTACACTTGTGTTGCTGCGTATTGATTTCTTGTGAGAAGTCAATCAAACGCTACTTTTTCAACAAACAAAAAGAAAAGATGCTCTCATATCGACCCTATTAAGCATCCAAAAGTCAATAAATAATAACTAATCATCATGCTCAGTACCTCGTGAAAAATGAGCCGTCGTCTGTCAAAGATACCTTTGTTATTATTCCTTGTCAAAACCTGCCATCCATGTTACCCATAATGCAACTAGACTTCCAACTGTTTAGTCAAAGGCTGAGTCCAGAATCATGACTCACTATCTTTTCCAACTGTAGAGTGAGTTTGAGGTTATGAACTCAGAAAGGACGGTGTTTGGTTTGTGGAGAGAAAAACTGACAGTGGAGAAAGAAGTTCACAAGAAGCTGGAGAATCCTTTCAGACCACAGATGATTCTTGGCCAGAATGATATACAAAGTTCCAGGAAGCAGGCAGAAGAAAGCTGTGCTAGGGGAACACTTTGAATACATATGTTTGTCTGAGTGGATCTGTTTGAAAGTTAAGAGGCTTCCTGAGAAATCAAAGGTGTGACGCCTCTGGGACCAAGCCTGGTTTCTCTTCACGAAGTGAGGGAGCTAAAGTGCGAGTGAGAACTTCCATCCATCTTCTACCCCTTTATCCTGTATTCAGGGTCGCGGGGGGGCTGGAGCCGATCCCAGCTGTCATTGGGCGAAGGCAGGGTTCACCTGGACAGGTCACCAGACTATCACAGGGAATCAGTATCAGCAGGAACTGATGAGATGAAATCAAAACTGGGAGGTCATTCATTTTCTTCTACTGCGTATCTGGGACTTCAGCCGCGATGCATGAAACCTCATTGGTGTCAACGTGGAGGTAAGCCCCGCCCCCCCCTCCCTGGACGTCTGGCACCATCGATGTAAATAAACACAAAGGATCCAGAGTAGTGTGAGGAAGTCTAAAAACTCTTGAGGCAACGTATCAGATGTCTGACTTCTTGCCCACATATGCAGTCGAGACCTCGGTGGAGTTGACCTGAGATCCTGATCAGAATGAACCCCAACCCTCTAATTGCAGTACGATAGTATGATTCAACAGATGACGTGTGTTTTCCTATGAACCTGCGAGCTCAAGTATGTACTGGTACAAGTACAACATCTTCCTGAGGGCGGAGGGCATGATGTCTGTCTATGACGTAGCGGCCCCCGACCTCTGAACGAGCCTTTACAGCCAAGAGACCGATGTGCATTAAAACTGTCAGCTAAATGTGTCTTAGGGCTCAGACAATAACAGGGCGAGTGTGAGAGTGTCCACATGGATGCGTGTGTGTGTGTGTGTGTGTGTGTGCACACACTCCATATATCTCTCCTGTGGGTGAAAAGTGTGAAATACAGGAACGCTTTGCTGCAAACGTTGATAAGGTGCACAGCGATATGACGGGGCCTGTCAGGTAACACCTATACACAAACACCCTGAAAGCCTCTCACACACACACACACACACACACACACACACACACACACACACACACACACACACACACAGCATGAGAGGAGAATGACAGAAGCTGGGAGCTGAAGGAGGCTGGCAGAGACAACGTCTCCCAGAGGAACCAACACAGACAGCAGCCTAACAGCCCCCCCCCCCCCCCCCCATCCTACACACAAACAGACACATATGCTCGGCAAACAAATGCACATGTAGCATTTGCCAAACCTTTGTTGCGCAATCTCGCCAGGAAGGAGTCCATGTGTGGGCGTTTCCCCCCCGCATGCTTGTGTGACGGATACATAACTAAGAGTTGAGTGTGTGTGTGGTCAGCTTACGGTATGTTTTGTGTGTACAGGCTGCAGGCCGAGGGGGGGGGGGGGGGATAAATTAGCAGTGCTAGCAGGTTGCTCTGACAAGTCCTGTTAATGAGAACGACCTCCAGAGTCTTCTTTGGGGGGCAGCGGAGAGAGAAAACCAGAGGCCGCGATCATCGTCTGTTCAAGCCTGGAAGACGGCGATGAGGGGAGGGAGGCTGCAGAACGGCGAAGAAGCCGGCACAATTAGACCACACCATCTGTGGGAGAGGAGCGCTAATGTCGAGTTGGAACTACGAGCAGCGGGGAGAAAAAAAAGCAACTTTACCAAAGAAGAAGAAGAAGGAAAAGGGACCCAGAGAAAAATGGAGTTTCATGCAGACGGCTGAATGTTAATTTTGTGGTTTTTTATTCTGGACGTTTGTTCACTCATTACACTAAAAAAAGTATCACGGCACTTGGAAGTGAGAAAGCCCCGAGGCAAACATGCTTTCCTGATGTACAGCGTTGTAGCAATGTCACAAATTGCCGAAGGCGTGTTGCGTTGCCCCATAGGACGTGTGACAGCTGAAACGGAGTCACACATGTTAACACACCGCTGAAAGAATAAACCAGTCTGAACATCACTCACATCATCAAAGTGTTGGAGTGTTTCATGTGTGAGTGTGTCATGTGAGTGTATTTCTACACACACACACACGCGAGTTGCCAATTTGGCGTGAGTTGACTCACCTGCACCTGGCTTAGTGAGGCCCGAGCCAACTGGCTCCTCGCGAGTTTGGAAAATGACAAATACCAAGTGAGTGTGAGTGTGTGTGTGTGTGTGTGTGTGGGGGGGGTAGAGATGCATGAGGCGCTTCGCCGTGTAGCATTACCGTGATTCATCTTCACAAAACTGTGAAAAGCTTGTGATAATCGCTTTAGCTAATCCGTGCATGCTTTCAGGCAGACGAGCGTGAGAGAGTGAAGGGGTGGGGGGGGGGGGAGCATGGTCAGAGTGGGAGGATCCTTTATGAAGACTTGTGTGTGTCACTTATAGCTCTATAGAGGGTGTTTTCAGGCCAAGGACCCCCTATTACAGACAGATACATATTTTAATTCTAAACATAAAGTTTGGGATGAAATCATTTCAGGGCCCCCTTGCAGTAAGTCAGTGGACCCACTAGGGACCCCCGATGAAGATCTCTAACCTATTAGTCCTCACAAGTGCACCCAGTCTGTATTAAACTACAAACATGGAGATGAAATGTGCACTCTCTTTTTCCACAGGTGCAACCTGTTCCTACGTGTCAATGAGACTAAATTAATTGTGCGTTTTGCGTGTGGGGCAAAATATTGCTTTTCTTTAATAAAGAAAGATTTTCACACGACTGTACGACAATAAATACGTGGAATGTGTTTCTCCAGACTCTCCATCATTATCCATCACTGCCTCTGACACAAACATGGCCTCTGCCAGGTTACCGAGCCTCACCTGTTCTGTTTCTATTCCGAGACGTCGGACGCCTCCAGTGAAAGGCTTTACACACACACACACACACACACACACACACACACACACACACACACACACTTCCCTGGGATGTGGCCTATAGACATGGCCACAGGATCGCCTCATTAGCATCCGAAGGTGCTCCGCTCCCCCTGACAAGTGAGACTTCACTGCACCGCTCTGACTAAAAAATAATGAGCAAATATAACCTCTAAAGGCTAAATATAGGTAACCATGCTCTCTCTGGAGACTCCAGACGGGAAAAACCACACACACGGCGGCGAGGAGGAGGAGGAGGAGGTGTCTCAGGACCCTTTTTTCTTTTTTTAAGTGTGAAAGGAGTGAAAGGAGCACACAAAGTAAACAGTAAAGAGTTTTTAAGAGGAGGAAGTGATATTTGAGCAGTGTTTGATGAGCGCTCTCAGCCCGAGGCTACAGCGCATTAGGCACAGATGAGCCCCATCCAGCTCCCACACTGTTAATGTGGAACACATTACAACGGCACCATGACTTATGTCTGCCATTAAAAGAGCAAATGATTCAGACTTTCACTGCTGGATTTTAAACCCCCCCCCCCGGCGACACCAGACCCGCCCGGGCCGAGTGTGTCCACTCACCGTTTTCTACTGCTGTGGATGTAGTACAGAGCAGTACTGTATGTTTTATCCTTCTCTCTACTCTGAATGGAAAGTAGGACCTTGAGCTGCGATGCGCCCGCTGTGTGAAACACAATAAATGGCGAACACGCCACATTAGCTTGAAGAACTAGCGTCTCTCACAGAGTCCATCATCAGTCTCTGTTTTGACGTAGCTGCTAGGTGAGCTGAGCATCCTTCCTCTCTCTCAGCTGCTGGCGGGAGTCCCTCATAATGGCATCGTGCATTCTGGGTAAAACCATGAGGGAGCAGTAGACGGGGAAGGGTAGCATCATCAGACGAATAGAAACCTCGGCCACGTGATCCATCTCTCCCCTCCCCGTGGCGGCCGGGAGGCTCGCTGCGGAAACGAACGCCAGGCAGCGCGTGGGCAGACGCTAACGTTAAGATAATGACGTCGTTTTGTCAACGCGGCCTCGAGGCGGCGTTTCTTTGGCACCATGGCGGCGGCGTGATGGTAGAGGGAGAGATTCAGTCGTTCAAACAAAAGCTAAACGGGCCAAAGAGAGTTTTCACACTCGGTAAAGAGTGTCCGCGGTCAGAAAGACCCTCATCTGCTGCTTTTCTCCATCCGAAACCGGCGCCGAGGCAAAGCTGAGAGCAATTACTGCACGGAGGAAAAGTTTCACTTCCACTACAATGTCATGAGGAATGTTTGAGGTGCGAAGCAATTCTGGTTTTTTTAATGTGAGAGCCGCTGTGGGGAGAGCAAAATACAGAAAAAACGAAGAAAGAAAGAGACCCTCGCATCGTGATTCTATTAGCTCCCGATTCAAACTGTGACCAGTTAACGATCGGTACTAATTATCCCCGCTATTTAACATCCAGCCAAACAAAACGTGCTCTCCGTTGGTTCGACGGAGCCTCGTCGATTCGATGCTTAGTTAGTTGCAACCAAAACCAGTAAAGATAACACTCGGTACAGTCGGGCAACCGAGGGGGAGGAAAAAAATCAGAAAGTGCACAGCTTTGAGAAGCGATAATTAGATGTGTGAAAACAGCACAATAACAGTGCTGCCTTGCACGAGACAACAGCAGCGGCCTCTCATCTGATCAATTCTAATAAACATCACGTTCAATGACCGAGTCGTACTCCAGTTCGTTAATATGCCTTTTTTTCCCCCAAGTCTCTCGCTGAGTCACTGGTTCCCTCCGTCACAGCCGATCAGCAGTGAGAGCCCTCTCCTGACGGGGCCTCATTAGGCAGCTCGTTAGGGAGGGCCCCGGCCCCGTGTATCCAAACATCCTCCATGCCTGACCACTCCAGTCAACGCTAAGTCATCTCTCTCTGGGGCTCGGGGGAAGTCTGTCATTATTACTTCCGTTACATTTTCTCTGACTGGTTCGGATCTAAAGACCTGGTCCTGGGGGGTCAGACAAGCCTCGGGCCCCCGTCTGCACTTCTGACCCCCCTTCTGACACACAGCTATGCATTGTGTTGATGCTGTGATTGGCTTACATTACATTCATGTGACCCCTCGCCTGCAGGCTGCCGGCGGTTGTTTTGGGGTTCATGATGCTGTACAACACCATTGAAACTACAGTAAAAACAAAAAGGCATTATAGCGGCATAAATGCAAGGCAAGGCAAGGCAAGGCAAGGCAATTTTTCATTGTATAGCACCTTTCAACAACAGGACGATTCAAAGGGCTTTACATAAAACATTAAATGCATTGGAGAGAAAAAAAAACATTAAAACAAGCCAATAATAAAATAAAGTTAAATAATGCAAAGACATAAAGACGGTTTGTGGTGGGTCCATCGGGTCTGACGGTGTGAGGCGATGTTTTCAGGTCTGGGGGGGTTCAGATCCAGATCCCGTGTGGTCTGAGTATTTGCTGCGGTCGAGGGAAGGACGTGCGGAGGAGGTTGGCGCTCTGCTTCTCTGCCAGAACTACTTTTCTGTGTCTGGCACCTGCCGTCCTGGCAGCAAAGCTGAGTCTGCACACACTCTCTGCACACACTCTTCCCCTCTCTAAATAATCCATATTCCTCTGGAGGATTCGGTACACAAAACCCCTCATTACAGTAAACATGCTGCCTCTCGCTCCAAACTCTCCTTCTTCACAACATTCTGGGAGATTTGTTTAAAAGTGTGCTGCCTTAAAACGCAGCTACAACATTTGTTCTTTTTTTGTGTGTGCATTCAATTCAACTTTATTTCAGACACATGGGTCCATATTAAAAATAAAATAAGAATGGATGGATTCTGCATTGCATTGATCTGTTTGTGAGTCTGTGAAAATACCTGGAGGATCGCTGTCCCTTCATTTAGTGTTTGATGCTGGTGGCTCTGGTGGACTCGGGGGTTTAACGGTCAAAGCACATATGGATCTGGATCACGTTTTCTCCATTTAAAGGGATGCAAGGGGGGAGGCGGCATATAGGGTCTATGGTCCTGGCCTCTGGAACAGCCTGCCAGGAGAGCTGAGGGCATCTCAATACCTTTAAAATAACCTTAAAACTTAGTATTCTCTTTATCTTCATCCTTTTTTTTATTGTATGTTTAAGCACCTTTTGTATGAAAGGTGCTATATAACTAAATACTAAATACATAAACGTCACCCCACATTTGTTATGCTCACTTCTCTGCTCACTTATTCTGGGGTTTCCTTCAATTTGTCACCTCGCTGTCTAAAAGAGAAACACTGAAACAAATCCTTTGCAAATCAGTATTGATTGAACATTGGGAGAGGCAAAAGGGCTTAACAATGAGATGAATATAAAGTGCTCACACATGTATATTTAGTTTCCCATCAGAGCAGACAAGGACATCCTTGTACAGGAATGGCAGGCGGGTTTAAATCTAATCTAAATCTTAATCTAGGGAGTGCGGCGTCTGGAAAACAAATGAATCAAAGGCATGCCATCTCCTATCAGGTGGACACTTCGGCAAAAACACAGCAGGACGAAGGACTGGAGGTGTGGAACAGGAGGTGAGGATGCAATTAAAAGGCAGGGTCAAAGGTGAGGGAGGACTGTGGGTGATTAATGCCCCAAACACACAACCTTGAACTTCTATCTTTGGACTCCCCAGCCACGTTCTCCGGACCTGAACCAGCAAAACTAAATGCCAAACTTCACTAACTTCAACAACCATAAAACCTGAACCCTTAAAACCAAGTCTGATCCCCAACAGGTCTTTGAAGGTCTATGAGGACCGGCTAATCACCTTCACCTTCCAGAGATGTCCTTACTCTGGAGGTCAACACCTCAAATGCTCCTCATACAGACAGCCACACATTTTGTTTGTCAGTTGAAAAGCCCTTTGCGACCACAGTCCATTATAAATCAAATTACATGAGTAAGTCACCCCCCTCCCACTCACGTTGAATTGGGTTTTCACATAGAAATGGTAATATTGAATAACACAATAAAGAAACTGCGAAAAGCCTAATTTATGTGCTCATTTGTTTTTGTGTATTTTGCTCACTTAATCTGCTTTTTTCCTCTTTTCTCTTCACTGTGGCTTCGAGCAGCGGCAGACACTTAGACATAACGAGAGGATCTTTGTTCCATAATTACCACTCTTTTTTTTGTGCAAAACAAAACTGTCGATGCAGTCGAAAGGCTGAGATTCCACACAAAACACAGAAAGGAAAGGCGGCTTTTCGTACGACCATCGATCGCTCCGTTCAGAAGGAGAAAACGGCCCTTTTGTTTAACGGCGCTGTAAATGGAGTCTGCGTGGAGAGAGAAGGAAGGCCACATCGATATCAGCCAAATGGCTTCTTATAGTCCGGACTTGTGTGAGCCAGATAGGAGACAATAAACCTCGGTTATTCTGTGGAAGTGCTGCAGGGGGGATAAGGTGAGGGGAAGAAATCTAATTGATACGGCCCAAAACAGGATTAGGGACTGTCTCAACTAGCGAATGAAGATTTTGTGATTTGTGGTCAGAGGAAGAGGAAGGTTTTTTTTTTTTATGATGGCCTGTGGGCAAAATATATTTAGGATACAGTGCAGTCACCTCTCACAAACCATAGATTCTCATATGAAACTGTAAAAACAGGGTTAAAGTGAACAGAGGAGGCTGCAGGAAACACGCTGCAAATGTACCGTTGATATGACTAGGGATGAGTATTGGCAAGAACCTCACGATACGATACGTATCACGATACTTTGGTCACGATGCGTATCACGATATCGTGATATAAATAAAAATGAAAACACATGTACCTGTATATGTACATCAGATGATATTGATCAGAGGACAAATTGAGTAAAAACTATTTTATTCAAAACAGCCTCTCCATTTTATTTATTCCTATGAAATTCACTGGAATAAATATTGAAAATAAAATGAAAAAGGATAAAGTACTGCATTTTTAAATCGATCTGTGGAGTTGAAAAATCGATATTGTATTGGATGGCAAAGTATCGCAATATATTGCTGTATCAATATTTTTACCCACCCCTAGATATGACTGAAATGTTCAGATACAAACGCTTCGTTAAATAAACAGCGAGATAAATAATCAATTGAGATCTGGATTTCGAGGTACAACATAGGATTCTAGTTTATTTTCTTATCTGCAAAGTTACTTTCATGCAAAGTGATGTTGACTCTGAAAAACAACGACAAAGGTTACGCTGACGAATTAAAGCAAGTTTCTGCAAGTTGACTTTCTCATTCCAGCGACCTTCAAGAAGACAATAAAAATAAAAACCCTGAACTATGTCATTCTTGTCACAATGCAAATCAGATCACACATCAGTTCAAAGGTATTCCTGAACAAACAGGAAACAACTTTCCTGCAAACCCAACATCGGAGCATCATTGGCATACAGAACCGTACTGCCATGGCTGAGCCGATGAGAGGCTCTCTCCTCAATTAATGTTGCTTAGCAGCGCTCCCCGTCTGCAGCAGCAATTACTACGGGATAAACCTGGAGCCGGTTCCCGGCGGAGCCCTTCTCTCCGAGTGAAAACACACCGATTCCCACCGACACACGAGCCGCTGAGTCGTCAGCCGCCCTCGTGGAAGGACGACGGGGTTTTGCTAACGGCTGCTGCAGGGAAGGAAGACCGGCTCTCCTGGCCCCCCCTCGGAGGACTTGGGACTACAAAGTCATTCAGAATAGAGCCGTCACCGACAAAGCCGCCGGGACTGCTGCACGTCGGGACTAGAATCTAACTCCCGCCTTCTGTCTCGTACAAACTGTGAATTCAGAATGAGCCCAGAGAGCTTCCTCTTCTGAACCTGGACTACAGACAGGGGTCAAAGGTCAGCAATGAGGTGTGAGGGGTGAGGATGAGTTTGGAGGTTCAACATCCAGGTGGGTCTGTCAGGACCGGCACATGATATTTCCAGGTTTTCTCTTACACTGGGAAGGCAGGTCAGTAATAATGTGTCTATATCTATGATGGGAAGTGTTCCATTATGATGAAGGCTCTGTTCAGACATGGTGTTGGGATGAGTCCGATCCCAGGGGACAGCAGTGGTTGAGTTAGTTTTATTCTAACACCTCGCTGAGGCGTATTCAGATGGAGCCACTGGGGCTGACAGGCCACCGCCAACGGGATCATAAGACCCAAAACACAAGATTCACGCTCAGTTGAGAAAACTTCCACAAAAACAGACGTGTTTTCTTTCCTGAAATGTTCATCCGAAAGCAAAAGGAACGAGTTCGTACTTCCATGTATCCAGAGGATGGTGGTCCATGAACCAGATGATGGAGGATCCCATGACCCCTGATCCCTCTGAGTCCACCTCCGTTTCTCCATTCAAACTTCTACCCTTCTTGCTGCGACATCACTTACCACTTCAGCACATATATATTAAAAATTAGGAAAGATTAATCTGCCAAATAAGTCTAAAGATGTGAAGCGGATTATCTGCTTATCTCATAACTTTGGAAAAAAGATACAAAGCAGCGTCCCATCTTGAAAAGAGATGAAGCGACTATCTGCTTTTTTTTTTATTTATTATCATGATCTTCAAAGATAGGTAAGCAGGCGGCCATGAAGTGAAACAGTCTGTTTCTCCTACGATGAGAATGAGAGATTAATTGAGGAGACGATACTCGTCAGATCTCGGCAGCGCGGGGAGAATTACGGGCTGCAGCAGAACAATTAAGTGTCTCTCCTGTCCAGATGCTATCGGAGCTGCACGCCGTAAACAGCAGCCGATAGGAGGAGCAGGCCACAGGAAGTGAAATGAATCACAGTCTCGTCTCCTCTCTCTCCCCCTCTCGCAGATAATTAAAAAAACAAACATTCAGCTGCAGATTTTAGACTGGCTGCATGTTTGCTGAAATGAAAAGATCCACAGAAGATATTAATAATGATGACCTCCTGTGGAAGTATGTGGAGACGTCGCCCGTGTACACATATCCAGAGAGGGGAGATAAAGATGACACACGAGCAGACAGACCTGAGATCTGTTGGCTCTCTGCCGCCTCACAAGCCCCGCCCCCCCGGCAGATTAACTGTGTGGCGCTCTGAAGCTGACAAAAGTCACTCTAAATGGTGTTTGTCGCCCGCCATTGATTTGTGAGAGCTCACAGAGTCCATCAGGAAACAGCAAGAACATCAATGATTGTTTAGTTTTTGCTTTTTGCTAGAGTCGGCCTTCAACACACTCGGCCCCTTTGAACTGGATTCCTTCAGTCGGGATCGCCGGCCGAGAGACCTAAAGATGGATGGATGGATGGATGGATGGATGGATGGATAGATGGATGGATGGATGGATGTAACTAAGAAATAACACACAAAACATCCTGTTGGGGGAAAAAAACGCCCATTTCAGACAACGATTACATGCAAATTCACAGAATTGAAATGTGAGAGCATAAAGGCCAAACCCCCCCCCGACATCTGGCAAACACAGTTTGCACCAGATTACAGTTACATCCTCGACATCGGCGGCGTTCAAACCGGCGCCTTCATGAATACTGGAATGTTTTCATCACGGCTGTGGAGAGGCCCTCCGTGTGCTACATGACACTGGGGGGGGGGGGGGGGGGGGCAGACCTATGTGAACTCTGTCATCCTTTATTGGAAACGACATGCACTTTTAGTGCACGTCGCTCACGGGCGTCTTTAAACACACCACTGGGAGCACTCACTGGGAAACAGAGAGAGCACTAGATGCACATAAAACATATCATAGTCTTATAGTGTGGAACATAAAACACACACACACACACACACACACACACACACACACACACACTGATTTACTCGTCTCCTGGGTCGGCCCTTCTCTCTACAATAATCCTTGTTAGAGATGCAGAGGCGTTGTAATGACAACCATAACCGTTGTGAAGCAGTTAGTCTCAGTAGCACCTCAACCTCCGGGTCTGCCGGGGAGCCTACTTCACACTCTTTTATCGCCTTCAGGACCATTAGTATCCTATACTTCAGTGTTTTATCGCCGTCATCGTCACCGTTTACCTGACGAGCCTCAGCAGGAAGTCTCTCTCTCTCTCTCTCTCTCTCTCTCTCTCTCTCTCTGAGAATTGATTATATGTCGTCACACAGATAAGCAAAAATAAATCACCAACAGTTGTATAAATATCTGGATCAGGCCACACCTTTCATTTACCAAGTATTTCATTTGAAGCAGCCAATTGTTTAATTTACATGTCTCTTTTGGAGCCCCTCCCCACAATCCCAGTCTGCTCTGATTGGCTAAGAAAAAACCTGGTGCACCCTTATATATTCTAATGAGCCTGCATGCGACATAGTGAGGGGATCTGAATCTGAGCGGCTTGTTGGATCAGGTTTTTATCGTGGTACTTCTTTAGATCTCCCAGAGAAGAGTGTGTACGCTTCAAGAACAGCAGCTTTGCATTGTGGGACTCCGGTGCCAGACGAAGAGGGCGGTGCAGACGTACAGTTTGGCTCATATACTGCTGGGATCAATACTGGCTGATCCCACAGTGCTGACAGGCCACTGCACATCCCTCTCCGGACTCTCACGCCGGCCTCTGGCCTGAGAAATGCTGACTTCCAGAAACATGACACCGCTGTGATGGACAGGGCTTTGTGTGACAGTGTGTGTGTGTGTGTGTGTGATGGATGTGAACAGGGCTGCACACATCTATCCAGGGATTGCTCTGTTAGTGTACAGTGAGTGTGCGATGGCAGTGGTTAAGTCCAGTCTGGATCCCGGGGATATACCTCCTCCACGGCTCCATCCCTTCATCGCAGCCCAGATCACTCTTAGAGACGGCACGCACCCCGTAATCCACCAAACACCTCCGGTCCTCTGTCAGAGGGAATCTGAAACCCGGGGATTTTCCTCTCATGCAGGTGCTATGATATATCGTGTGTGTGTGTGTGTGTGTGTGTGTGTGTGTGTGTGTGTGTGTGTGTAGTACCAAAATGCAATTAAAGAGAGATCAGACGATGTGGTGGCCAGAAGTGACAAATACACACGTTGAATCTGAGGATTAAATCAAGAAAGTGTGTATATTTCAGTGCAGTCGTGTGAGTCTGTGTATATCCATGTATGTCCACTTAGATGCTTCTATACATATTCATTCCTTAGTAAAACCAACAAAGAGCTTGAATACGCTGAAACCCTTGGAAGGAGTGGAAGTGAAGGCTTCACACTGTTGCTGTTAAAGCTATGGTCTACGATTTGGAATAAAAAAAATCTATCAGCCGTAGGCCTGCATAGAAATTCACCAATGGGAGGCATTGCTCCGGAAGGCTCCGGAAGGCTCCCATTGGCTCGTACCCTCCATCCAATCCCCTCGTCTCCCCTGCTCCTCTTCATCTGGCCTTGTCCAATCATGGAACACTGAGGGGAGGGGTTTGGTTTAGGGGGCAGGATGGCTCAACTGATGTTCAGAATGTAGACCATCACTTTAACATGGGACGAATGATATGGGCCGTCCTAAAGAAGAAGATATGGATGCATCTGAGAGCTATCGAGTACGAAGGCTGCATCCTATATATAACGTTTTCATGTACACACGTCTGTATTTCACAGAAGCCGGTTGCGTTTTTCCTCCCCATCGAGAAGAAAAGGCCTGAACGGACTCTAATGAGCGACTCTGGCTGTTAGTCGAACCAGAGATAGACGCTCGTAGAAACCCCCGCTGTATTTAAGATAATACATTCTCCGGGTCAAAGGTGAGCGTCTGCCTCCAGCCTTCCTCTGCTCTCTCTCGGCAGAAGCTTCACCTCCATTTGTAAGAAAGAGTTTAAAAGCCTCGCAAGTTCAATGATTAACGCTCTTTCTGACAAGTTTTTGAACCGAACGCTCGTCGTCGCCGTATTTCTACCAGCGACCTTTTGATCCGTTCCGCGTTAACTAAACGATGCAATAAGTCACGGTGTCAACGTTGCAAATACTCACAAGCAATGTGTGTGTTTTTGTGCTTTTCTAAAGGGTTGATTTTTGACGAGCAAAGGAGGGAAACGGAATAGTACGCATATCTTCAACATCTCAACGTATACCGTTTGGAAACTGGAACTCTAATTATGAATTCAAAGCTCTGAGATGGTCCTTGAACGTGGACTTTATATTTTGCCTGAGTTTTATAATATATGCGCATGTAATCTGGTTCGTTGCAGCGTTCTCTCTTCATTGTTGCCTTTCTCCCATCCCTCTTATACATTACATTTTAAACCTGTCAATCTGCATGTGCTGGTCATATCTTCAGCTCATAACTCACAGAAACAGATGAACCAGCTTCATGATAACGATGATCCAGGATCACCGATGTTTTCAAGAAATCAAGCAACTCAAAGAGAGGCTTTATAACAACGAGGTTGACTGGAAAACACATTTGGACAAAAACAAAAAAACACTGCAAGTTATTGTATTACATTTAAATGATGCCTTTCAGAATAAATCTTTAAATATATTCCTGGGCCAGAACCTCTTCTATTAAAAACTGCTGAAAGCATAAGCATGATCTATTTAAATTCCTGCAATTCAAATAACGCCTCGGCAAGCACACTTCCCTTCCTGCAGCGGTTCAGACTCGCCGCTCAGCAGATAGTCGGACGGGAGGCAGATGGAGCGCCGCCGCACCTTCCAACAGGATTTTCTTTATCTGTGCCGAGGCATTGTTGGTGAGAAAAAACTGTCAAGTCTGGAGGAAGAGGTGAAATTTAACTACACAACTCTCCTCCTCATCCCATCCCTGCCATGTCTTTGAAGAGAGCGCTTTGTTCAGCTGTGTTATAACATTATTACCCGACAGACTATTTGTTTGACGGTGCTTCCAGAGAGAACCGTGGCGTTCAAGTACACACATCACCTCTTTTTTTCCTCCCTGGTTTCAATTAACAGTTTTCTGCTCTCCAAAAAGAGCTAGTGCACATTTTTTCTCTCTTCCATCTATCTTTTCAGGAAGTCAAGGACAAGCTATTAGGAACCCACAGAGGCGGCGAGTTCACTCAGACATTAATTGCTTGGAAAAAGAAAAAAAGAAGTTAGAAAGAAATAGAAAAAACAAGCACACAAATCTTTAACAGGTTTAACAGCCTTGAATAATACAACGCTGACTCAACGTTTTCAGGGTAACGGGATCACACACCACACGGTAAACTCCTCTCATCGGGCTTCATGTAGCACCAGTCAGTGTCCTCTGAGG
Organism: Eutrigla gurnardus; assembly: GCF_963514095.1. Taxonomy (NCBI): domain Eukaryota; kingdom Metazoa; phylum Chordata; class Actinopteri; order Perciformes; family Triglidae; genus Eutrigla; species Eutrigla gurnardus. The sequence goes on along the minus strand of NC_139922.1, from coordinate 28,339,291 downwards.
AGCTACTGGCACCCACGGGTGCTTAGAGGTGAGCAACTCGACGCCGAGAGGCCACCAACCGGGTAGCATCGATGCTGCTGCGGCAGAAATATGACTTACATAGTATTTCCTCATTCAAAGAAGAGCAAAAGCTTTTTTTTCCCTCTCTTTTTTTGCATGGAAAGGATTTTTCTGCTTCGGCAACAGTTTGATTGACAGATGGTTCATCCAATCACCTGCCAAGTATTTTCGTTTAAACCGTTTCCAACGGCGGCTTCTCAGATGGTTCTGCATATCCAACCGCCTCGTGAGTCAGCTGACCCTCTCGCTAATCACGCTCAGTCCATCTGGTGACGGCAAACAGCATGGCCGCGGTCTCCACCACCACATGATACATAGATATATAAATATATAGCCTTGACGTCGAGGTCAATAAGCAGCAGAATGGAAGAAGCTGTCGAGCTCGCGTGTTTTATCGGGTCCGTGGAAAACGCAGCACGCCACACGTCGACGTGATGTTGTCCGACCTCGCGACCCCTAATTAAGGCTTAGAGAATGTCAGGCGTTGTAGTTGACCTACAACCTCTCACGCTTTCAGTGTAGCGAGAAGACGTCCATTATAGATATATTTCAGGTATGTTAGGAGAATGTCAGAGAGACATGTCCAGTGTTACTTCCACTTCCCCCTCAAACGATGGAAAACCTCGCCGACGCTCCAAAAGGAAGCGTGGCGCCTCTCCATGGCGACGCTTCGACTCCGCTGCAGCAGAAAGAGAGGGCTTTACTTCCACCAAACACTCACAGTCCATTTGTGTTTTAGTTCCTATTGAATGCACAAACACACACACACACACACATTCATTGTAATCAGACATACTTTGACAGATTGATACGTTTGCCGGGAGGTTTATTATTGAGTTTGGTGCTCAGGCATTCTGTTGACTTGTTTCTCTCGTGTGTGTGTTTTCGTGGCTCAGGTATGAATGAAGACACAATGCGAGCTCGGCGATGATGCTTATTTAGAGTCTTTTGTCAGAGCGGGCGAGGAACGCTGTTAAAGCTACAGTTGGTTATGTTTTTGTTGTATTTGTAGGAAATTCTATTTACATCCCGAAAAAAAGTCTGCGGCTGTCGTTATAACCCAGCCCAATCATTGCACTCAGACTTCCCGTCTGTTAGAACAGTCAACACTGAACTTTTCCCATAAAAGGAAGCCTGAAAGTCATTTCTTGAACAGATAAATGAACGCAGCAATGTTGCAGACTCCATGACTGAAAGCGGGCTGGATAAAACCAAGCAGAGGGAGGGAGAGAACGAGATAAAGAGGGAGAGAGACGGAGAGCAAATCTATTACTGATAGTGATTTGGTGCTTGCTGGAGAGGATGGGGGAACAGAGGGCTCCATTCATTGGGCTCTTGTCCCAGTAGAAGAGATAAGAGAGTAGTGGAGCTCAACTAACTCTGTAATTACACTGCACAAGTCTGCAGAGAGCGAGCGTTTTTATCACGCTGCCCGAGCGCTCCAATATAAAACTCTCCAACATGTTCTGGAGGGGTTAAAGCATCCCCCAAATATACTGTTATCACCTCTGCCGTCTGCAGGGATATCATTTGTGTGTCCGGGGAGGATCGGCGTGTCTGAGTATCCGTCCTTTGGCCACGGCCGCCTACGGGGGATAATTGGTCCGACCAGCCTCCAACGACAACCTCCTTCAACCGACAGGAGGCAATTTGAGTGATTTTATTTGCTCAGTAGGGGCACCGTGCCCCTTCAAAACCACCACTGACACATTTCTACTTCTTCACACCCAGTGCAAAGCCCACCTGAGACATGGTAAAAAAATCAGAGTAATGAAGTATGCAGCAAGGCATCAATCAGACGGCAGCGGGAGACAACAAAGGGGAAGCGAGAGGAGGGGAAGTAGCGGCGCAGAAAAGAGAATAGAATGGAGAGAAAGTCGACCGAGGGGATGAAATCGTAATGTGCAGCAACGCAGGATGAAGAGTCTCACGCACGGCCAATGAAATATTACACAGCCATACATGGAGGGAATGCAAGAGAGAGAGGGAGGCTGATCATTGGAGACCGGATATACCCTTTATGGACGATGTCTGGTCGGGTTCCCCTCTCTGACAGCTTATTAAAGTTTCATGCTAAAATGAGTCAATATTAGAGAGATGGCATTTTTCAGGGTGAACCAGTCTGGGCCAGATGGATGGGAATAGGATGAGGCTGTCTTTGTCGGGGGGCGGCCGAGTGAGCGATGGTGGCCGGAGGGGAAGAAGACGCTCCGTCAGATCGCTTGGTGATGTTCAGGGTTTCATATCGGGACATTTGCATTGTGTTGCTGCTCTTTCAAAAGAAATACCGTAGATGACCAAATAATCGCCCGCGTGCAAATACGCGCCTGTGCTCTAATAGCCGCCGGGGGTCCGACCTCATTTTGCATAATAAACGCCGGTTCAATTAAACGCCCGGGCGATTAAGTGTTTACCATAGTCTTGCACAGAAAACAAAAGTTTTTTTTTAACAGCACTTCACCGGCTCTCACCTCTTCTGTCAGTCAGCCCCTCCTCTCGCTCTCTCTCTCTCTCTCGCATGCAGGCGCGCGCACACACACACACAGACACACAAACACAGGCGCGCTAGACTGAGGGATATAGGGATATAGATAAATGCGCTAAAGTACAGTGTTGAAATTACCGCGATCGCCCCCCCCCCCTTCCGTTATCATTCATAACACTGCTCTGATCAGCTCCCTGTGTCGCGGTAACACAGACAAACTGTCTTTGTATTTATTGTCTGATGTCAATAAAGATGCGTCGGGGGGAAAAAGTAGTTTTGTTCCAGTGGTGCTATGGTGAGCTCCTTGTTCTTTGCATGATGGTCTGGTGCTGCTCATTGCAAAAATAAATTGTAGCCTGTTGCAAATACGCGCCTGGTTCTTATAAACGCCTGGGCTCCAAGTCGATTTAGCATATTAAACGCCCGGGCTACTAAATGGTCATCTACGGTACTTCCTTTACCCTTAATAGCTAATACACACACACACATGCACACACACACACATGCACACACACACACACACACACACACAGACACACACACGCACACACACACACGCACACACACACACACACACGGCTGGATAAAAGGCGTACATACCTTTGAATTCCAAAGCTTTGTATGCAGACTATTATCTTATTCCTTCCATTCTTAACCTCCGTTTGCCACCTGTGACTCATCGCTCCCTCTGTTTTTGTGTGTTATTCTCACTTTTGAAGCGTTCTTGATCATAAAGTGACTGGGATCAATCTGTAGCCCCATGTGAAGGGAAATCAGTGGTGAGGATGGTTTGTAGCACGGATCCCTCGGTACTTTCCTTTGAGGAGCGGAACGCTGGAAACCGTTTGAAATGCCAACTCAGTCACGTACGTACTTTTAGAAAGTGTTGGATTGTTTGAAGATGTGCTATCAAGAGACAAGGCGGAGACGCAGGAAACGGTAAAAATGTGGGGAAAATTACAGCGTTTAACTTTTTAAGCGAGAGACAAATGTCATCCTCGGCCCCGTCATCGGCGTCTCGGGTACTTCCTGTCGCACCTTTAAGGGGTCGGCTGACGGGCCTGGAGCAGCACCGAGCCGCTAACAATCACAGCAGCCGACCTTTCATTTCCTGGCTTCAAGTAGGGAAGCAAATGATTCAGGGAGGAGGGGGGAGGGGCTTTATAGACAGAGATAAGGGGGAGTTAAAGGAGAGTGACAGTAAAAGACGGGAGGTGACAGACTCGGCTCTTTATTTAACCGGGAGGAAAAGGGCTCAACGAGAGGCTGGCGGCAAGTCAGAAGGCCAATTAGGTGAAAATGGTTTAAAAAAAAAATCCTCTCTCTGTTCTCACGCTCAGGAGACGGGAACGAGCTTTTACCTCCACGTATCACACGTTAACTTCATACACAAGTGACTCCTGATAGGTATTTACAAGCATGTTGCGCAAATTAAACATCGCAATTAAGCAATGCTAACATCGGGACCGGAGGTGCGATCCTCATCGGGGGCCGTTGGCGAATACGTTCGCTCTTTACGCCAGCTTTTATCTGCCGAAATCAATCGACACGAGCCGTTTCATCGCTGGTTTCATCAGTACACATTAAGGGGAAGTTTCTTAATGACGCTAACGATAAAAAAAAGCACTTCCATGTTCTTACCTATAGCACTTTGACCATAGCACTGTTGTACTTAAGGTATCCTTGCTGAACAGCTGCTACTTTACTCAGACGAGGACCGAACACTTGTTTCTATTTTTTAGCTCTTACTTTATCGGCAATGATATGTTGTAGTTTCTTTGTTTCGAAAAATGTACTTATTGTAAGTCGCTTTAGACCAAAGCATCTGCTAAACGCCCGAAATGTAAATGTAAGGTGAGTCAGGACTCTCTTAAGGTGGAGAGATGGTGATTTCACACCGTCTACTCTCTCTGCAGCTGGGGGAGCAAATACAGAGAAACGACTGTTACAATCTTAAAGCTAAAAAAGAAAAGAACATTTTGATTAGCAAGTGTGTGTGTGTGTGTGTGTGTGTGTGTGTGTGTGTGTGTGTGTGTCTGTGAGCTGAGAAGTTGTGGGTTTGGGCATCTCTCTCTTTAATGAGCATCTCTGGAGATGGCAGGTGGATGTTCAGCCACACTTTTACAAGCTCAGCAACAAACAGGCCAGTCCTCCCTCTCTCACTGTAATTACTGCCATCGTTAGCAGAATCGCATTATCAACAAACGCCAAAACGAGCCACGTTGCTACCGAACCCACACAAAACCCTGCTGAAGCAGCTGCATCAGCACCATCAGCACCATCAGCACCATCAGCGAGGTTCGGGGTTTGGAGCTCCTAACGAGTTCAGGCTCCGTCAGAATTTGAAAATCCATTTTTTAAAATAATTATCTTGACCTAATAGTCCTCGAACCGCCTTTTTTGTGTTTTATGGTAATGATTACTATTTTGGCAAAGTTGCCGTGGCCATTTGTTGTATTTTTGTTATTATAATTTTGTTATCATCGTTTGGTCACTCAGTGTGCTCTGGAAATGGCAAAGCTAATAGTGATGATGCTGATGATTCATGTCGTTGTTGTCGTCGTGGTAATGGTGTCATTAGTGGTGATGGGAGACTTTTACCCTTCATTTCAGCCTCGCCTGGAGTGGGTTAACAAAGCAGATCCTCGGAGCTGCTTTGAGTGGGACTGTGATCCCCCCCCCCACCCCAAACCCCCCCTAGACACCGATAGTTGAGCACCATTATTATGTTTACTCTTTAAAGCCGGAGTAGCGGCGGGGGAAATCATCTACTCTTCTCTTTCACTGCTAATTCCTCTCTCTGGCTAAACTTACTGGAAATAACTAATACAGTCCTGCGAGCTGCTGGGAGGCATTTAAGAAATAATAAAAACAAACAAATAATCAACATATTTGGAATTTTAAAACTCCAAAGGGGGACAAAATCTGTGGCGCCACGCGGAGGACCGGCATCAGCTGTTTTTTTTAAAGTTTTCCAGTTTAGAGGTTGAGTTTGAACACAGAACACAGGGTGACATAAAAACCTATGGAGGTGTGTGTGTGTGTGTGTGTGTGTGTGTGTGTGCATGGATAATGGTTATCAGCAAGGGACCGCAGGTGAGAAATGGTGAAAAAAAAACACTTATGAGAGATTGATCTCTGTTTAGTCTTGTTACATTAGCGGTTAGCAACAATCGCCCACGCAACCAGGGTTCAGTGTGAAAACTTCAAAATCCAGCTTTGTCGTGCCGTAGATGTTAACGTGTGTGTGGAGCAAACACAGCTGGACCGCTGGCCTCACCGGTCGGTCACTTCTAAAACACGAGATCACACAACCACACACACAGAGAGCAGCTAGCCGCCTCCTACTCTCCCCACGCTGGATCCTGCAGATTCAACCGAGCGTGAATGGACGACAGTGGGGGAGGTTAGCGGGTGTTCATCCCTTTGAATTCCAGGAGCGACTGGAAGTGAAGTGTTTTCCTCTGTTTTTGTTGCCGGGGGAGCTGCGTTTAAAAGGGCGGCAGAGAGCCTTAATTGCTCGGCGGCCTCCTCGAGCTGTGTGACGGCGGCGGCGAACACGGCTGTCTCACGGAGACAAATTAAGGGGGCAGCGGCGGGGAGCATCAAACAGAAGACTCTGCTCGCCACATGAGGCGTGAGCAGGTCTCTAATAGTCTGGACCAGGATGAGTACCGGAGCGTGAGCGCCACAAACCCGACAGCAGCCGCCTCCAAGTCTAGAAATCTCTCTCCTCAAGCTTCGTATGATAACGAGGGGAATATCTAATCTTTTGATACGCGTTCCGGCGCTGAACAGTGAAACTAACAGACCGCGGAGCGCATTACGCCGATCCACTCGGCGCCGCTCATACACTGCAGAAAACCCCCGGTTAAATCAAGCCCTAATTGTGGAGATTATGAGGACTTGTGTATGTTAATGCCTCGACAAACACAGAACTGGAACATGCATCGTCCCCCCGAGGAAGGTTTGCACCGCTTTTCCTCCCCGCTATTAAGCTGCGAGTCGAGGGGCTGAAGACAAATATGATGATAGGCTGGCGGATTAAAATCAGTGCTTCTTCTTAAAAAGTCCCTTTTTTTTCTTCACGACTGCCAAAGCGGTGGATTCTGGGTAAACGTTAGGACAAGCACGTTGGGGAAAAAAGGATGAACAATTAGGACTTGTTGTGAGCTAATTGGCACCTCACTTCTGATAATGGTGAATCCAGCACTCTCGTTGCCACGGCGACACCGGCAGGTTGACAATTATTTTAATTTGACACCATAGCTAAAACTTTATACGGCAGCCACTTCCCCCCCCTTTTTTAAAACTCCCATCTAAACAGATAAGAAAAGCATCTGACAGGCTAATTAATAATGAAAGCTTCCCTCCACCCTGGAATTCTATTCCCCCAATAGGGTTCTATTAATATTGATTGACCCCGGCTCTCTCTCTCTCCCTCGCTGCCACTCCGGCACAGGCCCGCTCTACCACTGTGCCTTCTTAGGTGCCAGTGCAGGTTAGCCGATACATGAATAATTCCCAGTGGACATTACCAGTAAGAAGTAGGGCAGAGGATTGGCTTCGGTGCGCTCCTCTTCACCCACCCTCACTCTCAATGCCCTCATCAGCAGCCTGTTAATATTTAATTATACAAGCTTCATTCCATACGCTGAAACGGGGAGGTGGAGCTGGACGGGGGTGCAAGGGACCGCTGGAGGAAAGGGCTGAAAATTAATACTGGAGGGGGTTGGCCGAGGATACGAGAAAAAAACTATGTGTAAGATGTAAGATGCGAGTCAATGAAATCCTTCAGTGTGTGTGTGTGTGTGTGTGTGTGTGTGTGTGTGTGTGATGGTGTGATCCGCTTGCATCAGTCGTTGCATTGTTGGAAAACTCGCCACTTGAAAAGATATGTATAGCCAAAATAAACAAGTTGCTTGGTTACGCTGATACCAGGATGTTAACCGTTGCTATGACAACAAGTAAAAGAAACCACTAGCATCTTAGCCCAACCACCCCCCCGATCAATAAAACACCTATAAGGTGACAATTTGGCCTCATGGAAATAAAACCAACAATAACCATCAACATCATCACCCTAAGGACCTTAACGACCTTAAGGAGGTATTTTCTCTATATATAAAAAACATATATTACTCCGTCTCCCCTCCTCATGCTAATGGCATACAAATGGCTTCCTCTGCTGATCCTGGATCTCTTCCTTTTATACCCCTGAAGGCATTTCGGATCGCCGGCGCTTCTCCTGCCTGCTGAACTGTACTTAAACTTGTTGTAAAACTTCCAACTACAGATAAAGTCAGTGTCAGAGCAGAAAGTTTCTAATCTTTGAACCATAATTAAGTCTAATAACAAACTGAAAATGTTTCTGGGTTTCATGTTTTTCCCGGCAGATAAGTACTCCGGCTTTTCAACTTCACACATTATCTGACAGAGGGGAGAGGACTTTAATGATGCAAACGGAGAAATTAGGCTGCTGTGTACACGAGGATCCCTCTCTGTCCTTCTCCACACTGTTTACATTTCACACTCGGCCAATTTGGGGTACGAGGCTCCTGTCGGGCTCCGCCAGCTAACGACGTTTAAGCCAAGCTCCGCTCTAAACGACGCCGAGGCGACGCGAACAACTTCACCCGAATTATCGAAGAAATACGGAACTCTCATGTCGAGCATTTCATGTTGAAACTCCATCCTAATATTAGAACCTCTGGGCTATTTCCTCTTTAGCAAATCTTGTAGGAGTGAGATCTCGCAGATGAAGTGGCGGAGCATTAAGAATTTATGTCTGAGCCTTTTTATAGAGCACAGCCCTCGAGATCCATAACGCTGTTCGCATTAGGTCTCCGAAAGGGGGAGAAAAAAAGTGAAGTTTTAATAAATAGGTATTAAAACTTTAACTGATATTAATAGCACCAATTAAAGGGCATGCTGTGGAGTTATGCATCATTTCTGTACCAGCCGAGTGGAAAAACCCGCTCGGCAGAACCTCCCTCGGCTCTCTCTCTCTGTCTCTCACTCACTTTATCTTTGCTCTCCGTCTCCTTTTTTTTAAAATCCTCTCACACGCGTTTCTTCATCTCACTTCATCACTGTCTCCTTTTTCAGAATGAGACATAACGCACAGAGACGACGGGATGCCGTAGAAGCATTAACATCTGTGCAAACCTTTTTATGGCCATCATGAATTCCACACACACACACACCCACACCCACACACACACACACACACATACATACACACACACACACACACACACACACACACACACACACACACCCCCACAAAGTGAAAGTCTGCTAGAAATGCACGAGACGCAGCATTTCACTCCACCTCATCATTCCATAATCAATTCACGGAACATTACGACTACAAGGCGAGAGCGTCCGACCATCCGTGGGTCGTGATTGATGAGCAATCTCTCTTGTCTCGCACATCATCGTTTCCTGCGGTGCGCCGGGTCAAATGGTGTGTGTTAGTCAGCCAATAGTCATTCATTTCACTTTATGAAGTGGAACCTGGTGCTGGACGGTCAAGCCATTAGAGACATTAGCATGCACGGCCGTCGCTCGGAGGCAACCGAGCAGCATGCATGTTTCTAACCAAAGCTCCCTTTCACAGGTGACTGGCTCTCCAGTAAACGAGTGGAGCGGGCCTATCGCCACGGACCGGCCTCGGCAGCACTAGAGGGGCAGTCTCTGTTGGGGGATGTGGGGTTTTTTTCCTCGCTCTCTCAGCCTTTCTTTGTTTGCTCTGATGCACTGCTGAGCTCACGGAGATATAGTGCAGGGAGGGAAAAAGAGAGAGTGCGGTTTCCTTTTATTCTGCAGTTCTGAACACATGATTATAGCTTGTGGGCCGAGAGAAAGGGGTCGACTTAAATAATGGCTTCGGTGTTATACTTTGTGTCGGGATTTACCCGGCTGGTGTAACGGTGGAAAAAGGCTTGTGAGCAGACGGATGAGATAGGTGGGAGGGGGGGGGGAACGAGAGAGAAAGGTTCGGCTTCCTTGCTCCAATGAAATTGATTCCCATACCTCCAGAGATCCCCCCTTCCTCCTGCCTCTATTCCACACCTGTGTGAGGATGAATGATCTACACGTTACCCACGAGTACCGCTGACCGCGACACGCATCGCCAGCTTCGGACAGGAGAGGCACGGATGGCGAAGGATGGACAAAACGATCCAAGGTGATGACAGGGATGAGGATGAGGAGGTTAGAGCGAGTGATGGGGAGACGGCGGGGAAAGGAGTGGGGTGTGGTTCAGGGCAGGAGATGGAGATGTGCAGGTCCATCCATCCATCCATCGTCTACCGCTTATCCTGTATTCAGGGTTGCAGGGGGGCTAGAGCCGATCCCAGCTGTCATTGGGCGAAGGCGGGGTTCACCCTGGACAGGTAACCAGTCTACCATTCACGCTCACATTCACACCTATGGGCAATTTAGAGTCATCAATGAACCTATCCCCATCCTGCATGTCTTTGGACTGTGGGAGGAAAGCCGGAGAACCCGGAGAGAAAACTCCACACAGAAGGAACCCAAATATATAATAAAGGCAATGAGTTAGTGTATCAAGAGGAAAGTCAGAGGGAAATAAATGAGAAAGATGAGGGATTCCCACTGAAAGAAGAGCAGATGAGCAGAACGTGGCTCCGGGGAGCCGGTGAGTCGAGGTGAGGCTCCGGCACGTCGCTGCGAGGGAAGCAATCAGGAGCGGCGACGAAGGCTGTGCCCGTAGCTTCATCCCCGTAGTCACCGCCGTTCTCCCGGGGGAAAGGTGTCACTTGTGTGCAGAAAGAGAGAGGGCCACTTTAATGAATGGAGCTCTTTATCTGAGCCGGAGCGGCCAGTTATTACCTACTGAGTAGACACTGTGGAGCAGGCTCTATTACCGCCGCACTGATCCCCGGGGGGCAGGAGGGGGGGGCGGATGGGGGATAGTTCATATTTGGTGCCTTATTTTGTAACAGGGTATGACATATCTGCCCTCCGTGCTATAACAAAGCCCCGGAGCGTGGTCGGGCATCAGTAACGAGAGGAGCATTAGTGTGGAAGGCTGCAGGAAAAGCACACAATAATAACACCCAGTGGGAAGGCCTGAAACCGGGGCCGGCTAGTCGGCTACCGCTCTCTGCATTCCTACCGGGGATGATGGGATTGTTTTAAAAGTATTCAAGAAAACTTTTTCTTTTTGAATCATTGAAGCTTTTTGTCGGCCTAATGATATAAGGTCAAACAAAAAAAGGGAGGATTTGGAGATACCAAAGTAATAATTAAACTCTTATGAACACCGAGAACGAGTTGGATCTGAATTATCTGTTGGATTAAAGCGTGTGATTCATAGAATGAATTCAATGCATGTGTAGGAACTGAAATACATTTGAATAAAGGTGAGAGCAGGTATGAATTACCCATAAAGCCTGTGGGAAACGTCGACAACCTCCCACAGGCCGGCTCTAAGCCTTTAAGAGTAAACGGGGGCGACAAGTTGTGTACGCGCTGTAATAGACTGACCTGACCTTCCGCTAGTGTATGCTACTTGTGACCTTGAGAAACAACGATCATAACAATTATAATGATAATACATATTTATGAAGCACATTTGTACGAATAGAAGAGAGGAATCACGGCCAAAGATACATTATATTATCCCGATTATCATCAAAATAGGCTTAAAACATCCTTGTGTCACAGTTAGTAAAGAAAGAAATATCTGTATTGTGTCAGAGATACGACACGATGTTAAATAGGATGATTATAAATCATAAGGTCAAAGGATAAATATATGTTTTATATAAGGCTCTGCGACCCTGGATAAACTCCTATATCGTCCTACCGCTCCACCCCGGTATCACTTATATGTGTAATAGTCCCAGAAAGCCCCACGCTGTCTGGTGCAGGTACAGCAGAGCTGACGGAGGAGGATGGAGCCGGGCTAAAGCCTCTGTTCTGCAGCTCCGCGGGCTCCGAGAGCAGCCCGGCTCCCCCGACGCCGCCTGATGCTTTAATTGGTCTCCTCTGGCTGGGAGCGCAGCACAGGAATGCCTTCCCCTGCTAATGGAGGGAGCTGCAACAAGAGTGATAACTCGCATAAGCTGGAGTGAGCACATCCGTGTTTCGCTCAAAGACAAAGTATGCGCACGCTCACCTGTACGCACACACACACACACACACACACACAGCTCCACAGATGTACAAAGTAAGCATGTAATCCATCTGGGAACCTCGCCAATGCCTTCTGTCTTCCTCCTCTCCACATTCAGACATAAATCCATACGCCTGAAAACCTGCCACAAAGCCGATCCAGTGTGAATACACTTTACCCTCAACATGTGATGTTGGGAAGACGAGCCGTTCCCTCCAGGAACTGGCTGTTTGATTGCTACCTGTTAGTGTTCAGGGAACTATTTCTCACATCCAAGGAGGGGTTAAAGGAAAGGAAAGAGTATTCTGAAGCTGAGAAAGAAAAACCACACACTGCATCATTCCCTGTTTTGTGCTTTTATCTAATATGGCAGTTCCCGGGTTGGAATCCACATGAAATCCCATCTGGTCGACTGATAAGCTCCGCTTCAAAAGATGTAGGGAGGAGGAAGAATAAAATATGGAGAGAGTATCATACGAGTGCTAATGTTAAATTATCGCTATCACTGACAACTCGGAGGCTGATACTTTTAAAAATCGAGTCTATGAATCATACATCGGGAATTTTGGAGTTTTTAAAAGTAAAAAAAGGAGAAAAAAACTTCTGTTTTCCCGCTGTTGTCTCTCGGGGGAACGATTATAGATGTTATTATTCTCCCGGACAGATGCTGTTTGTACTGAGTAGAGCATCTCCAGAGCTTTGTGAGATGAGAGAGAGGGAGAGAAACAACACAGACAGACACAAACACACTGTCGTACTATCGGCGAAACAGCAGCGCATGCGCCTCCTCTTTGTCTAATGAGCATGAGACAGACAGAGACCACTCCCTGTCTTCTGCTGCTCACGTGGGAATTACGGCGGCGAGGACGCTAAAAGCAGCACAAACGGCCTCAACATCACAAACAGACCTTGGTGAAAAAGTACATGAAAGTACTGAGAAAAAAACGAAGGTAAACGGGAGGAAAAGTCAGCGAGCAAATTATATCGCAAAAAAGGAAAAAAACGAGGAGTAAAAGTGAGCGTTGCGGTGGGAGCGTGATCTTTCTTTTAGCGTTTAAGCTACGAACATTAACCGCGGGAGCAGGGCCGCGAGGCTCCCGCGTGTCTGAAGTGTGCAGAAATAAAGCCGACGGAGAAGATCAATCCAGCAAAAACTCCCAACGCATCCACAACGCCAGCTGTCACTCTAATTGCCTCCCTCTACTGTCATCTTCAGCATCGCTGCCATGCTAACGCTGCAGCAGGTAGTCCTGCTTGTGGCTCTGCAAAGAGACTCCTTCTTAATGAGCTCTGGATTTCCATATGTACAGCAGAGCGGCGTGCTACAGACCCCGGCGTATGTGCTGTTAAGTTGTGTACAGTGTTCCTGCCATTATGGCACTTTGCCAATCTGGGGTTCTTAATGGGCTAAGCAGTGTTTACTTTTCAAAAAGACTTTCATATGAATTATTGATGGCTCCGAGCTGATTTGTGCTCAGAATTAGCCTAGAATAATCCATCTGGGCCTATCTTGGCTTTCCTAGGTGCCGTGGCTCTCCGGGGGGAAAAACGGGCTGACTGGAAACTCGCGTGTAGCTTTGCAGTAATTTGTTATCCTTATTCCTGCTGAGTGTAAAACGGTTACTTAAAGTGGCACAAAAATAACAAACAACCTTATAAGCTTAAGAGGACCGGCCCTGTGAGCACGACGGGGACGGGGACCAAAGAGCTTTAGTTCCTGGAACCACATGACATGCATGGGTAACGGCAAATGAATAAATTTACTAGTATTTTTTGTTGTTTTTAGGATCTGAGCTTCTACAGTACAACAATCATTTTTTTTTACAAATATGTTTTATCATTTGCCGACAAGTGATTCCTGATCCAATCAGGGGTGCGTGGCAACATTCGCAAAGTGACCCGACGATCATCCTTTGTTAACACATTATAATGGCATGAATTCATCTTTCTAAAATCTTTAACCCTTCACTGTCATTGTTTCCCTGCAGGGCAACAGATTCCTGCTTCCTTCTTCTTGGTGACGGGATATCTGTTTATTCACTGCGGTTTGCCTTCTGTTGCCCCAACGAACGCCTCGGGAGCCTTTTCTCTGTTTGGTTTCAGAGCAGAAAAGGGAACCCTGGGAATTCTGCGACGCAGCAAGAAAGGGCATGTGGCGCCTAAATACCCCCGATGCAGCAAAATACACCTCTCATCTTGCTCTCTAATAGGACATAATCTTATTACATGAGCCCCGAGGGGAAGACGGCAGCGAGGTGATGATTCAGCTCGACATGCGTCCGTTAAAACACAGCTTGACAGAAAACGCCGTTAGCGGGTAGAATCAGAATATCTGTGAGAGGAAAGTGTGAAACAATGCTGGAGGAGAGCTGACGTAAGACACGACTTCGACATTTGAGAATCTCTTCCCTCTGCGCTGGTGTGAGCGATGCCAAATCGTCCAGACCCCCGCCGATTCCATTTTCTTGGCCCTCTTTGGTGTCAGAAAACTTTGCATCTGAAGTTTTTGGTAATAAACACTTGGGTGGGATCCATCGCTCGGACAAGAAATGAACCAGCTTGAGGGAAGAATAAAAGACATGTTGCCTCAGCAGTCTGTCAGGGAGGCAACTGGCTCTGCATTCATTTTGCCTGTTTGTGGGCTCTTTTTCAACTATTCAGCTTACTTATTAATTTTTGGCACGAAAACACCCATCTGCCGTTACTGTGGTGACACGCTTTCTGAGCGGCGGACGAGGGTTTGAGAGCAAAAAAAAAAGCCTGCTTAATTAGCGTGACTGTGGAGTCAAGAGATGTGTTTATCTCATTATGAGCATCGCAATAAATATGCACATATCCTCGCTGAGAAGAACGCGTCAATGTAGTTAAAACGGGAGAAACTCAGATGCGTGAAAAAGAGTTAAAGTACCTCGAAGGATAATGATATAATGTGTCTCGTTGTTGCTGATCAATGTGGCTGAAGAGCGTTTTCACTAGAGTTGGGCCGATTTTCGTTTTCACCGCTCCGGTTCGGTGTACGGGGCTAAACCGGTTTAATTTATGCAAACAGGTTGAACAGGCATTTGTCCTTGTGACATGTTCCGGAAAATTAAAAACTATCAGCAACTGTGCCGACAACATCACGGCACTAAATCCAACCATTGCATCATATTTTTGACTCTCCTTTCCATGATTATGGTGCAATCTTCGTGTAAAAAGGGCTGAATGTTTCATTCGGAAGGGGCTGCTGTGGCAAGTCAGTATACTGGTCCATTCCTGTGTTTGGCTAAATATCAAACCGGTTTTCAAATGTTTAAACTGGGCCAAGCCTACTTTTGACTGGTGTGTGTTGTGCATCCGTGTACCAGCGATTCTCCGGTTCCTCAGACGTCGACGTAGCACAGATTGATGTCCTCACTGAGTCGTCCGCTGTCTGTCACTCCCTCGCTGTTGGTGTCCCTCTGTTTTACCCCGCTGAGCTAATCCACGTCGGCCAAATTCCTCCGCCGAGCGGGGCCCACGTAGGAGCCACCCTGCTGGGTGCAATATGCCACCGCAGGGCTTCGGGGGCCCCGACTGTGCCGTCTTGTCAGTAAACAGACAAAGACGTATGAATCATCTAAGTGACTCGGCGCAGGTAGTCTCCCGTGACAATAACATGTTGTTGAATTATGACAAAGACTTATTTGCACCGTGGGATTACCGCCGGCTCTGTTCCCGGGTGACGGCGTGCGGGAAAACAAGTGCCGCCGGAGGGCTCTTAATCTACCACAATACCTACCGCACGCCATCAGATATGGGATGGGGAGGGGGGTGCACCTTTTGAATAGAGCTCTACCAGACGGTTATGATAAGCTGCCCCGTCTATCTCTAACATCAGTCAATGACACTTAGCGGGTATGGATGGCCTGAAATCTCCATCCACCGGTGCAATCAGTGCAGGGGGAACCCTGCTGGGCAAGACCACCGAATATCACATTAAGTTCACCCGTCAAGGGAACAAGCTGCCCTCAAATCTAATTGGCAGTTGAGGCCTAAGAACAGGATTCTAGAAGGAAGAGCAGTGATCACATTTACTTCCGTCTACATTATTTTGCTCTCTGACTTTGCTGATGTGGGTCTGCTGAGTCTCTCTCTCGCTCTCTGTGTGTGTGGTTTCATCTTCATCACCGGCTTACTCAACTGGACATGTTTCAGGGGGTCGAGGCCGGCAAAGAAAACACATTATCGGCCTCTTGTGAGCAATAATCGACAGCCCTTCCCCATCGTTATATCATTATTTATTAAGGTCAAAGTAATCCCGTGGCGGGGAAGCAGGGCGGCGTGAGCGGGACGAAGAAGAAGACGAACCTACCAGCAACAGTAATGACTGGATGAGTATGGGTGAACATGCACTCTGCTACACAGGAAGCCCCCCCCCCCCCCACCTACTCACAGGGCTTCGGGCAGTTTAATTGCATCCAAGAAAAAACGTGGGAGTGAGTTGATGCTAGTTGTACATTCAATTAGTTTTAAATGGCGGTGTTATCTTGTGTGGGCAGCCTTGGACAGCGAAGCATAATTCTGAAAATTTGAACTAGGTTGGTGTTGATTAAGATACGAGACGATTCACGATGGAGGGATTGTCATTCAAATTCAGAGCTTGTGTTTGAAGTTGAGCAGAAAATAAAAAAAAAACTCATATTGTGCATCTATTTAATAAAATATGCAGAAGCAACCATTTCTGAAATCAAATATCTTTTTCTTCCTGGAAAACAGAATATGACTGGCGCTTGCATCAGCTAGCGCCAAACAATTTCTTCCAATATCATCATGACATCCATCAATCAATCAATCCATCTGAAAGTTTTCAGGCTCTGCACAGAGCCAGAGAAGGTCGCGAGCTGATCTTTTCCACGATCAATCAAATAGTCCCGTCCATCCTGTTTCACTCAAATCCATCACGGGACGGAAGCCGGATCCGCTTGCCATGCTGTTTCAGCTCCACTTTAATATAGTGCTGTTATGCTGAGGAGGACTCCGGGGATGACAGGTGGGGGGTGAACAACAAGATGTCAGCTAGCGGCTCTGAGGCTGAACAGCAGCACACAGGTGGGTGATTCTGGCTGAAATCAGCATGCTAACAAGGACGCTGACTTACTGATGATCAGCAGGTGTAACGTTAACAGATTCACCAACTCGGTTTAGCATGTTAGCATTCCAAATGTAACCAATCCGCAGTGGCAACCCAATGATTGCATGTAGAAGCCTGTTTGTATGTGATGTCTAGTATCTTCTGTTTCATGTGGTTCTATGTTTGAGGACTGCGGATGGACATGAGCTTTTCGCTAAATCTGGCATATTTACACAAAGTGTTCGCCTATATGCATGGTGACTATTTCTGACAAATAAAGAAATAATAACGATTTAGAACATTATTACTTATGACTATACCACTATTTGCACCTATAAATGTCCATCTATATTTCTTTATTTCGATCTTTCAATACTCAAGGACTAAATGTTATACCTATATATAGGGCAAAGTGTAAATATATATATATATATATATATATATATATATATATATACATATTTATCACGATGAGGTCTCATCATTATTAACGGTCGCTGCTCGCCGACTGGATGTCTCTGAACAAACTCATCACACTCGGAGTCAGTAGTCGAGACGATCACACGAGGATTACCGCATCGTGATTATTAGTTACTGATTTCTTTTAGCAAATTAAGCTGTGGGCATTTCTAATTGTGCTCCCCCTTATTTAAAACCAGCAGCCTAGTTCCTGCAGACTTTTCTGTATTTAGGTTAAAGATATGCTTAATTCTTATTTGGATGTGGACCGTCTGCTGCAGAACAGTAGCCCTCGGCTAATTGGTGAGTTACCAAACCCTCACACGAGGAGGGCAGAACTGCTGAAGGTAAATTATTAATAGGCTTTAAAAAAAAAAAAAAAAAATCCTCAGCAGCTCCGGGCGTGCGATAACACGGAGGAACGGTGAACGCACTTATGTAACGTTTGTCTGAAGCGATGACACACACACACACACGCACACACCGATGGCGACTCCCATTGGGCTTGCCGTTTTCGCCCGACGGAGCCAGTCGCCCCATTTTTTTATTATCCCTGAACACATTCGATCTTGAGAGCTCAAACTACTTTCCCCGAGTACTTCAGAGGAGAGACGTCCGATCACACGCTCATTCGTTGTGTCTTAAGAGTCCTCGACTGGAGAGACACACTCGAGGGAGAGTAGTGACTGGTGTGAGGACAGAACGTCTCCACGGCGATGGGAGGAAGATCTCCAACAGGATGCGTAATGAGGGCGAGGACGTGGAAATGCGGTTTTCCTGGTGGAGACA
Source organism: Eutrigla gurnardus (assembly GCF_963514095.1). Taxonomy (NCBI): domain Eukaryota; kingdom Metazoa; phylum Chordata; class Actinopteri; order Perciformes; family Triglidae; genus Eutrigla; species Eutrigla gurnardus. The sequence goes on along the minus strand of NC_139922.1, from coordinate 28,321,258 downwards.
CCAGCTGACGGGTACATTAGCATGCATGGCTAAGGGGCGTAAAGAAGCCGCGGCCTCGCAGGCCTCCTCACTCAGACAGACAGGCAGCCGGCCGACACACACACACACACACACACACACACACACACACACACACACACACACACACACACACACACACACACACACACACACAGTAGGATATCTCTATCTAACAGCGTTCAGAATCCCAGATGAACCTGAAATTTTCAAAAAGGCGGTTTTACAGACGTTGACCTTTGGATTGATCTTTTATCAGTGTCGGTTTTTTCCAGCAGGAGAAAATCACAGATCACAGCGTGAATCCTGAATGGGACGTGCAGAGTTGTTGACAATCTGCTCATCAAAGCGACGAGTAAATACTTTTTTTTCCCTCCTCCACCTTCCTGCACATGACGGGAATCAATAGGCGGATTGTCTTTTTTTTTTCTTTCTTCCAATCACTTTGTAGTGTCGTTGTCCAGCCTCCACGCCTCGCTCACATCAGGAATCAACATCTTTGCAGAGCGGGATGACTCTCGTAGTGAGTTCGTGCCCATGCATAAATGCGTTCGGGGAGACCACAGTTGCTTATTACCACGTATCGGTGTGTCTGTCTTCCTCGGAGCGGGCGTCTGAATGTTTCATCTAATCATTAAACGCTGACAGGCTCCACAGAGCGGCGCCGCTGATCCCCGTCGGAGGAATAACAGGGGCCTGACTTCATTAGCCCTGTTAGCACTAAGCTGCTTTACCCTCGCTCACACCTGGCTTAACCTGCACACTGATAAACGCTGAGAGCAGGAGAAGAGGAGCGACGCAGACGGATAGAGAGGTGAAACAAAAAGGACGAACGGGGGAGGGGAGGAGGGGGGACACAAAGGCGTTTAAAGAGGGGAGGCAAAGGTGCTAAAGTCGGGTGCAGAGGATGAGGAGGTGAGCGATGGGAGGGGAATGGGAGGGCACGGAGCGTGTGAACCTGGAGGCGGGGGAGGAGGGGGAGGGAGGGAGCTCAAAGTGGTGTTTGAACTGAGAGGGATTAAACGAAGGAAGAAAAAAACGAGCAAAAACAATCAATTAACTTGTGTTGCAATTAATCAATTAGTGCGCCGGCACGTTGACAGCCAAAGTGCTTAAGTGAGATTCCATCGTGAGGCTCCTATGTCTTCACAGATTAGCATTGACCTCTGCACACACACACACACACACACACACACACACACACACACCGAAGCACATAAAGACATGCACACACGGCTCAGTGCATTTCTCCAGTACATCCATCTGACTTCCTCTACCAGGACACCCCCCCCCCCCAGCACTCGTCTCCTGCCAGCAGAGGGTTTTTTGGCTGGCTTCAGGACGCCCACGGGCCCCCGAGGGACGGAGCCCCCCATGACGGATGGCACCGCGTGTGACTCCGATTCGATTCAGCCCATTTGATAAATTTATTGCTGGCATTTTGAAAATGAAATTAGAGGGATGTCTCTTGGAGACTGTTTTTCCAGCGCAGGTGCCATAAATAAACTTGGTTTGGCAGCGGTGAGGGAGGAGGGGGGAAGAGGGGGGAGGAGGGGGGAGGAGGGGGGAAGGGGGGGAGGTTTTCGGAGATGTACAGAACGTAGAGAGCTCAAGAATAAGGTCACATTATAATGAGTTGTAATAATGGTGATATTGGTGAGGAAACACTAGAAAAGGTTACACACATCATAGTTTTATATATATATATATATATATATATATATATAGTTATATAAATCCGAAGCTGCCCTTCAGTGGAACACGTATACTTCAGCGTTTACACTCAGAGAACAGATGGAAACTCTCATGTTGAATATTAACATATTGAAGACTACGGGGAGTTAAAATGTCCTGCATTCTCCATCGTTCATCCTCACACACACACACACTCACACACACACACACACTCACTAGTATGTGAAAGTAGGAGAACACACATGCTTTATGCCCTGAAGGCCGTGTGGCTCTTCAGTAGCTATGGTAGCGTGGCAGCCATCTATACCTCACAGCGTCTGAATGGATACCAGAGGCTGATTCTCTTTTCTGTTGATGCTTCCTACTAAACGGATCGGGACAAAGAGAAAGGACATACAAACACACGCAAAGAGAAAAAGTCGGAGCCGGACACGGACACGCGCCGGCTTACAAACCGGTCCATTCATTCCCTTTTATTGATCTCCCTCTCGTTCAGAAAGGAATGCGAGCGCGGCGGTGATGGACGCCACGCCGGCCTCCGCTCCCCTCCAACATCCATCAGAGAGCGAGGACTCGGCAAACCCACATCACTTACCTTTATAGGCCCACCTGACAGCGTCGTGCACCTCACGCCGTGTGTGTGTGTGTGTGTGTGTGTGTGTGTGTGTGTGTGAGGTACAGTATCAGAGAGCAACTTCCACACATCTGAAACTTCAACGAGGGTTTTTTTCTGTGCACATTCTATCAGATCCAGATCCGATGTTCTGCAAAACAACAGCTCTGTTGGTGCGAGAGCAGCGGGGGAATCAAACAAAGTTTTATCAGAGTCAGCGGGGGGGATGGGGTTGGGGGGGGATTGTCTGCTTTACAATCACAGGAGCGTGACACGAGCATCCGTCACTAATGCATCTGCACTGTGAGAAAGGATAGAGGGCCGGGACCCACCTGGGGGCCGCCACTCACAACACAAGACCCCCGGAGCTGTTTAGACAGTGTGTGTGTGTGTGTGTGTGTCCTCCATCATCTAACAGAAACAGCCTACAGGTAGTTTCCCTACATCCTCCGTCTCTCCCTGAAGATCCACGATGCAGAAACAATCACCAAGCCTCATATTAACAGAGTGCGGAGGAGTCCGAACACAGAACTGTGATTCGTCTTAGACCCGCTGGGCCCCCGGTGCCGGATCGTCTGGGTGTCGGTGGGTGTGGGAGTGATTGACTTTGTAATCAAACAGATTGTTCCGGAGCATGAAAACACAAAAAAGACTAAATTTTTGAAAATCAACGTAAACGACACCGTGAAATGTTTTTACATCTCAGTTGCAGAAGAAAGAAAGAAAATCACAATAAATGGACACATACACACACACACACACACACACACACACACACACACACACACACACACACACACACATACACAGGTGAGTGATGGAGCGCTGTCTTACCTGTGTGTGATGACACTGTGGTATCTGTGGAGGAGAGAGAGAGGAGTGTGTTAGGAGCTGACAGGCAGCAGAGACGAAGATACAGGAGATGACAGCCACGACGGCGGCTCGCTGTGTGTGGGGGAGGGGCTTATTCGCCCCTGGCTACGCACACACACACACACACACACACACACACAAACACACACACTAAACTAAATAAGGACGGAGCAGGTGGAGGGAAAACAACACGTGGAAGAGGAGGCCTCGACTACAACGATAAGTGTCTCCAGACACCAGCGATCCTTGATCTCCCACACAATTTACCTTGAGTGAGCTTTCTAATAAGAAAAGAAAAAATAAATAAAAAATTCAGAGAAAAATAAAAGCTTTCGAGGTGTGGCGAGACGAGAGCAAATCAAATCCTTTTCAGTAAGCATTTAAAGTTCTTAGTCAGAGCCCACTAGAGACCCCGTCGGGGGGGGGGGGGTATGTACTGCAACACCCGTTTCTATGAAAACACCCCCCCAAAAAACAACAATAACAATGGGAGTGAGCCGTGTTGGTGAAGGAGACAAATACAGTAAATTTCTCTTATTGTTCTCATTAAATATTTAGCCGGACGCTCCCTCGGTTTCATTTCTATTTAATAGGACTTGTCAAACTTGCAGGGATGCAAGAATAAATAAAAAAGGGGGGGAGGGGAAAGCTCTTTTTTTATTATAACTTTATACTTTCAGCAGTTGGAACCCTTTAGAGCCTTTCTGTACTGGCCCCGTGCCCAGCAACCCCGATACAGCCACCGGGGGAGGAGGGAGGGGGGTAATTGAATCCGGATGGATTTGCGGTGTGCTGGGCTGAGGAAGTGATAATCCAATGCTCTGCCTAATTGCCAGAATAAAGATGGCGCCCATTGTGGGGGTGGCCTCGCCGTTTATCAAGGCACTGTGGCATGGGATTGGACCGAGCATTAGGGGCTTTACACACTTCTGTTTTTTTGTTTTGCGGGGGTGTTACAATGGATTTGAGCAAATATTGGTCCTCCGGTTATTACATGGTCTGATTGTCTGCTATGTCCATAAGCTCTGCATGTCTGGCCCTAATCTGAGAGGAGGCTTCAAATAATTAGTTAGTGGAGCACTCTCACAGCCCGGCGCAGTCAACCTGATCACCCAGAGAAAAATCTGCTTCCTTCTTACCCCCCCAAGCTTCCAGGGTAAACCACATAGATGATCAAATATTACCCAACATCCTCCTCCTACTCGGCTGTAACAGGAAGGCAACGAGAGGTCAGACAGACGTGGACCGTAGCGGAGCAAGTAGACCGGATCCAGATACGCCGAATAGATGATCCGAGATGAAGAAGCTTTATCGGAAAACCAAAACGAGAGAAAAGGAGGGAGAGACATTTTGTTGGCTTTCTCTGTAGTGATTAAAAAACCTGATTCTTCTTCAATCAAAAGTTCTATTTATTTCCAACATAATATAGAACACATTCAAGCTTAACTTTGCTGCATGTCATGTAAAGTGATGTAAAATAAAAAGCCATCTTTAAACTTATTATTGGATCTTACTAGGGATGTCCCGATCCGATTCCCGGATCCAATTAAATGTCATGGCCGATCCATATTTAATATTTCCCATGATTCCATTGTTACGTTTGTTTGTCGTTGTTGTTCTGTTGCATCAGCCGCCGTTATCTAGTGGAAAGTGGAGCGGACGCATAGGTTAGCTAGTTGAAAAAATGACTTCCAAGAAGTAAATTCAGTAAAGCTTACTTGTATTTATTACTGTTGAATGAGTAACCTTTTGAGTTGTAAAGGTACTTTATGTTGGATAGTAAAGTTTACCTGCAGAATATTCATTTTATAGTTTAAAGTACTGGCATGTTGAACAACCAAAGTCCTATTTAACAGAATAAAGGGAACTGAATGAAAGATCAGATTTTGTATAATTACAGCTTGGATGCCTGTCTATTTCTTAATGTACACAAAATTAAATGCTGTTTGCCAACACAAATAGCGATATCGGAAAACCAGTATCGGGAAATATCGGGAGCGGATCGGAACCTACAGTATATGGAAATAGCAGATCGGAAGCGAAAATATGAGATTGGGACATCCAGGGCTGTAAACTAGCGGTCGCCACTCGCCAAATGCGACTAAAATATTCCCCTGGCGACTTAATTTTGGAGGGATACATGCCACTGGGGCGGGTAAATGTTTGTCCCGATGGTCGTGCTCTTGCAATAAATTATGCATGATATAACAAAACATTGTAGTAGCTGTAAATTGATAAATTATGACGGTAGCAAACGTCAAGCTAAACCAGTGATTCGTTGTGTGTCACACTGAAGTAGCTCCCCCGACGTCACCGCTGTAGAAAATAGTTCCCCCGAAGCAACGTAGCGTGCGCGTCACCGCTCTTTAAAAGTTTGTCGCAGTGAGTGAGACTCGAGCGCAGCAATGTGGCGGCATATTCCCGGTGTGACCGAACCAAAGAGGAAAAATACAGAGGAGATCGGTGGAAAGGAAGGTGACAAAGAAGGTGAAACATCGACGAAAAAAGCAAAAGTGATAAAGTTCAGTGAGAAGTGGAAGACTGACAGGGAATGGCTTCAGTACGACGACTCGACGGGTGTCATGTTTTGCTCCGTCTGCCGGACACATGCCAAAGAAAAACAGCGCGGAAATTCATTCAGTTAGAAGCAGACGGCCTGACTATATGGATGGTGGTGCAAAGAGGGTGTCTGAGAGGGTGTCTGCTGAAGACAGTGATGAGGAGTTCTGATTAGAGATGCATACTGGATCGGATTGGTCCCATCTGTAGTTCTGATGAGTAATTAATGAGTGTTTCCTTTGTCACAGTTTTGCACTGTTAAAGTTTTCAATTTGCAATGTTTGAGATTAAATGAATGAAATTCAATTAATAATATTAAAATGTATTTCTAAATACTACTTTGGCCTCTTTTCTAAGCATGTACTGCTCTATAATACTGTTATCTTAATGAAAAGTACTGAAACAGGTGTATATGCAACAAAAAGAGGCAATTTATTATTTGGCCGGTAAAAAATGTACTTGTCCGGTAGATTCTTTCATCTACCGGTCCCCTTGGCAGGTGAGCCAAAAAGTTAGTTTACAGGCCTGGGGACATCCCATGTCTCTGACGGGACGGGGTTCAAATAATGGAAGTCGTTCTGCAGCTTGAGACGTTCATATTGATATTTTTGTGCCGAATGGAAATGCATGTCGACATCGTTAGGCTTTATGAATACATTTAGAATGATATAAGCCTGTAATTTCGATCTTGCAGAGTCAAACGGGGTGATGTAAATATTATTATGCAAGTGAGCTGCATGTTTGTAATGGAGCTCCATGTTAGATGTAATTATACACTCTACTGTTGAGTAAAACACAGCAGAGTGGACGAAGATGAAGCTTTCCAGGAAAAGATCTCAACAAAAAAACACTTAACCGTGAGTTAATGCTTAAATAACAAGGCATTATCTCAGTTAAGGGTGAATTCATTTTCCCTTAACGCTCAGCTAAACAGCGAGTGTCCTGGTCTCTCTGTGCCTATAATACTAATATACTGTGAAATTAGAAGGAAATGTAGTAACCAGCCTTTATCAACACTGTTGTGATCATGATAAATAATGAACACACACATTCATAAATAATAATAATAATAATAAGAAGGCCTCCATGCTGACTGCTGTCAGCACACATAAATAACTCCCCTGTTCAGGGAGGTGGAGAATACCTCCGTCATTGATTACCCCATCTCTTCCCAAGCTATCAGTGGCTTATATGGATTTGTGGACTAATTTGCAGTGAATATGTGAGTGTGGTTTTGATGTGCCCCACAGAACTCCTGTGGGTTCAAGGATTATGGAAAGCAGGCGGCGTGTCAATACAGCGGGAATATGTATGGAAGCCTGGCGAAGCCAAGAGCGGCCGGAAGCACGCCTGAGGACAGCGAGCTGCGATCTGAAGACGCGTTTTACCAAATCAGTAAAAAAACACCTCCCGACTCGTTTTCAGAACCTTTCAGAGATGTTGTCTGTCAGAGAAGAAGGGAGGAGGTAGAGGCTCGAGGCAAAAAGCAATCACGCCGTCCCTTTATTTGTAACGTACCAACAACACGCCGATATAACTAAATAATATCAGAGCAAATCTCTCTTATGAACCACGTTCTCATGTGCGTCAGCAGCCGAATGGAAAAGCAGCATTTCTTCAGGTCAGGAATAAGCGGCCCACATTTTAGAGGGCTCCGCCTACGCTCATTCAGATAGAGTTACTATTCCTAACGGATGTTGTATTTCATATAGGCGTTGCCCTCTTAAGACCTGTTACTGTTGGGTTAAAGGTCAAACTGATGTGGTCTCCGCCCCCACACTGTGAACCCGAGGTCCACAAGCAGACGCCGGTTCACAGACTGTAAATGCCACTCTGTAATAAGGCAGGGAGGCGCTGCCTGTGTCGAGGTTAACACCATGTCAGCTGTGTGGAGAAAACATATAGACCACTCAAAAAACGCTGTAGCATGATGGCCGCCATGCAGCCCACTAATCCGTCATGATCAGATTAGAAGATGCTCCGTCTGCCGTCCAGCACTTTTACCACTGGATGTGTTGGCTGTGAATACAAGGCTTGTATACGATGAAGCCCGGGATGCTGCTGTGCAGACGAGGAGCCTGGGAAGAGGATAAAGCTCTCTCAGACCTCGACGCGGCGCCCTGCAGAGGCTCAGCCGCCGAGGCCCTCGTGTGACGGCATCACACTGTCAGTGAGACGGCATCACACTGTCAGTGAGACGGCGTTGAAACAGAGCCACGCCTCGCCAGTGCCCCGATGTGATGAATGGACGACTGCTGTGTCGGCCTCTCGCTGTGTGTACAACACACTGAGACAAAGCAGTGAGACTCTTCTTCTGCCTAATTATGGCTGAAGGGAGGAGGAACCCTTCAAAGGGAAAGCATTCTTGACCAAAATGAGTGTTTAAGTGTTTCAAAAAAATGTGTGAAATATGGGTCCTTCCATGTGAAAGGTGCTTCACTCTAGTTGGTGTCAGCGTATGTTTTATAACATAAGACCTTGTTATACAACATTAGAATAAAAGATAACACAATAAATAAAGCTTTTCAGCTAGTTAAATACAAACTAAAATCTACTAATTAGGTGTATCATGTGTTCATGGAGAACCACAGGGCACGTTCTCCCTCCCACCTTCATTTCCCCACAACATCTGGAAGAGGTTGTAGGTGCAGTTCTGTTACTCGCTACACGGCTCTGAATGATCGAAGTAAAAAAAACAAAACAATTTAATTCACTAAATTAATAATTCACCAAAAACATAAAATCAAATATACGTATGACAGAGGATATGAATTATGGAGAAGAGTGGGATTAAAGAGGTGTATACTTCTTCCCTCTCCTTTTTGGACATGTAAAAAAAAAATATATCTATTATTCCTATATCTCTTTCTAGTTGTGTAATATTTTGTAATACTTTCTGTATTCATTTTGACAAAGAAAAGAAAAAGACCAAGGCAGAAGGCTCCTGGCTACTTCCAGCAGCCGACTGTCTGTTCTCACCATGACACGTCTGGTTCTTTTAGCAGTGTTTCACCACTTTCACTTTATGTGGAGGAACGAGGGGTTCTGGGACTGGAACATTGAACCCCGTTCAGAGAGGCCACTGTGGTACATGGATTTTTTTCGCAGCATGCCTAGGTTTTAACCCCCTTGGGAACCGCCATATGGCTCGGGGAACATGGTACCTAGCAGGCACATCACTGAGAGCACTGTCACCGCTCTGCGGGGTGCAATGTGTGACAGCAGTGTTCAGCACATCCAGCCTGGATGGAGGAAGCTTCGCTCTCATGCGGACTGAATTCATATCCAACACCCGATGGAGAGCTCTCCTGGTGTTTTTATGGTGAATCCTCAAGTCACACCTGCTCTCATGGCTAACCACTTCGTCTTTTTTACCTTTTGTATTGATTTGAAACTTTATGTGAAGCGAAACTTACATGTTTTCCTTTTCTCTCTCCCTCTTGTTTTTATAATACCTGCCTTAGGACGACGGATGAAATTTAGCAATCATGCTAACTCTGGCACATTTACATGATTGTCCTTTTACATGTTAATTTACATGTTAATGTGCATTGTCCTAATCAAATAAATAAATAAATACATTTGTGCCACAGCACGGCAGCCGGTTGTACTGGGAAGGTAAAACCATAATAATGCACCAGGTGAACAGAAAGAGGTCTAAAATCCTGCCATGACAAACTGGAGCATGGAGCTCCTTGATATCAGGCCCGGCATGCATGTATTCCAGGGTAGCAGGTCGCATCATGAGCTGCTCATAGAAGAAGAAACAATATATGCATAATTGCATTATTTGCTTTCCTGAAAGGTGCTGTCCGTGGTGCTGAAAACGCATTTCATTCCGTGTGTCCAAACACATTGGAAACACAGGAGGCAGCAGTCATAATAATTACTGGCTAATTAAAGGGAAACCATTACAGTTTTCACATCATCATCATCATCATCATCATCATGTGACTTTCCTACAGTGGACTTTTTCTTTGTCTACAGTCATTTTGAGGAGAGTCACACACTTCTGCAAAAATAACCCCAACATTTCTCTCAAGTTGCATTGCTTTCCTCTAATGATGTCATATAACAAATAGCACACAAGTTGCCAGACGGCAGAAAAGTGCTGCGTTTTAAAAGTTGACACAAACACGTCTGGCCATAGATGACTGTCAGCCTCCGTTAGTCGTCAGCACTTTTCTGCAGTTTGGCACATTTTGAGCCATCTGTCACTTCACGAGCATCAAAATATAGACTATCACACGCGAGGATAAAAGCTTCAACGTGATTGAGAATGCTTCCTCCAGCTCGTGACCAATGAGCTGGTTCCTTCTCCCCTTACCGCATGTCGCAAATGAGGGATCGGCGCACCTGCACAGGACTAGATTGAAGCCATAAACATGGCGTGATGGATATACATGTGACTTAAGTTGATGATGATAGTGAGGAAAAATAGTCTCTCGGGCTGAAGGTACACATTTCTCAGATTCCGCCCTCCTCACCTCGTTTCTACAACAACGTATCAGGGCCACTGCAGGGAAAAAATAAATGAATGGAGCCGAGAGAGGGGGGCAATATTCAGAGAAAATAAGTTGTATATTTGCGAGTTTATAAAGTGGCAAATTTGCGGGTTTATTACGATGCCTTATGCAACTTTTATTTCTGGCCTCGTTAACATCTCGTTAAGGTCCTTAGGGTGATGGCAGTGATGGTTATTGATGGTTTTATTTATATGGAGCCAAACTGTCATCTTATGGGTGTTGGGCTTAGACGCTAACGGTAGTTTCCACTTGTTGTCATAGCAACGGCAAACATCCGGTGTTAGCAGAACTAAGCAACTTGTTTATATATCGACTATGCATTATCGACTATGATTTGTGCCACTTCTTTGTGCCTTTTTAACTTTTCACACTGTCCCAAACACTGCGTCTCTTTAGGCATGAAAAACCAGTTTCAGAGATCATTAAATATTCAAATCAAGTCTGTAATGCAGACGGCCCGTTAGGGATAATGAGTGGCCCAGAGGTGAGGCTAGAAGCACACGCCGCTGCCTCTTTGATTCTGCAAATGTCTGCTGCGTGTTTGTGAGTGTTAAATAATCACCCCCCATCCTTTAACATACACTATACATCCCAGACCGATTGAATTAGACTGCTATTGGAAACCTGTCTCCTATTGACCTCTCAAAGTTGTGGCCTTCCTGCAGGCCGCTCCGGGATTACTTTTAATCACACTTCGAAATTGGCTTCGATTTTATCCCCCCGCCATGAAGCGAGGACACCTTACAGCTAATCATCATCACCATCACACATGAAAACCATCTCTTAAGGTGCTGCAAGCTTGCATGGAACTGTATAGATATATAATAATTGCGTGAGCATAAGTGCATGCATATGTAAGTATATTCGTACGCCGTATTTAGAGTCCAGCAACGTGTGCGGACGGCAAACGGACGGAAACAAATGTGGCTGTCTTCAGATGGTTAACCACTATTGATATATCATCTCTATAATGTAATTAGGATAAATTCCAACACTGTAGTCATTGGCCTCTTTATCACACTGGCCGGTGGACAGTGACAGCTCATCAGTTAGTCAGGTTAGCGACGACAGCAGCCGCCGTGTGATGGATGGTGACACCAGTCGGTCGTGACCATTGACCTGGATGTTTAAGTCTTAAGAGTCTTTCTCACGCCACAGAGATGCGCCTCATAAACCACACATAGAAATATGGGTTTGTAAAGGATGAAGTAATGGGGGCGTGTCCTCTGAATCTCTGAAACCACAACCAAACCTGGGTGAGGGTGAACAGTTACACCACGATGCTAACTTGGGAATAAAGTAGACTTTCCAAGTGCTATTGGACCAAATGGATCTAATTCTCATTGTAGTATTAGCTATTTGTTAGGGTTGTGATGAGGTATGGTCTAATAGGAACATTCCATGTCATGAAATTATCGCAATATTCTTCAAAATATGCTTAAAACGCTTAAAATGGCAGCAAAACATACTGGAATCATTTTACTTGGCAATTTGTCAAGAAATAGAAATTCTCACAGATAGAACACATATTAGAGAAGATTGTAAAGGACAAATACAACATTTGTATCTAAATCAAATTTAGAAAATAACATTGTCCGAGTCTGATTTTTCCTGATAATTCCTGGAAGCCTATTATTTTTTTAAATCCACTTCTCTACCATGTAGTGAGCTAGAAACCTTTTTTAATTCACTCGTGACAATATTCGCTATTATTATTATCTCAATAATAGAAATTCACAGCTCAACTTATGTTTTTATGACACTCAAAACATTTCGGCTCCTGAGGAAAACACACTTTCCTCCAAATTTGTTGACAGAAAGAAGTCCGAACCACCGTTATTCCACCGGTGACAGCAGGTGATTGAAGTAAACCGGATGACGTCACCTTTAGCAGGAAGCTCCAAATTACAGTCCGGATGAAAAGCCCCTGACAGCCGAAGACAGCTCGTCAGCTTCTTTAATCATCATGTTTTCACTTCTCTGTGTTTAACGACCCGTCGGCTGTTAAACCCCGACGGATGGGAAGGTTTAAACAGAATTGGTGATGTTGAAAACAACAAACTGAACGCGATATACCGATGCTCTGCAGACATTCATGAGTCCACTAGTTGCATGGTGCCTCTTCCCCTGGTATGTAAAACACTCACATACCATAATTCATTAAAGTAATGTGTTTAAAGCACGCGTCTGTGCCGGTCCTACAGAAGACAAACACGGAGACAGAACACAATCCGAGGTTTTAATTAGTTGAGCGTGGCTGGCGCATGCTCCTCTGCTATGTGCTGCACAGGGGGAGCGGGGGGGCTGCCTTCTTGCTCATTATGCACTAATGAGTTGTCTATTAATGAAAATGGAAAGCATTTATTTTGTGCGCACAAAGGCCTCAGCCGGATTAATTACTGCACTACGGCAACAAAATGAAAACAGAAAGTGCGGCATCACTCTTGTGTGGCACATTAGCCATTAACCAACTGTTACGGAGGCCTGGCGACGCTGCGCGGCACACGGCGGAGGCAGAGACTGCTGGTACGGCATATTTTAACTGCACTTCTGCCACCTTCTGTACGTTCTGCGACGCATTCGTATTCTCATACATGTCCACCCGTGACAGCTACAACCTGTGAAACTGTTTGCAGATGACACCACCGTCATCGCTCACCAACAACCACGAGGCTTCACATCGATGGGGAATCGACAAGCTTGCAGAGAAGAACCCCGAGGCGAAGACACACACCCTCGTCTACCTCGATGATGCCGAAGTGAAGATTTCAAGAGTATGTAGCTTCCGTCCTGTGATGTACTACAGCGTGAAACAGGATAGGAAGGCGGGATGGGATGTTGGGAGGCTGGCTGGATGTGATCTCATGATATTATTAGTTGAAATGTGTTGGTACTATTAAGCACACACACTCATATTTTGTTTTTTTCCAGGAATGAAAAGCTATCAGATTTTGATATAAAAATACAAAAGAAAAATATTTTGGTATTTTTCTTTCCGTATTGTTAAGACGGGTGCACAATATGACCAGGGTTGTGATCTAAAATGTTCAAAGGGAATTTTTCATTTCAGTTTCGACTCTAAGTTCCTGGGAATGAGCATCGCAAACAAGCTGACATCTCCAACCTGAAAAAAAGCTAAAATAAAAAATGGTTGTGTTTGTTGAGGAAACTTAAAATCCATGTGCCAAGTTCAAGTTTACTTTTACAGAAGAGCATTCTGACTGGAAAACTAAAGTGGCGTGTGATGGCGGGCGATCGAAACCACCCACAACTTTATTGGTACCCATCTACGGAGCGTCAGTGATATTGGTGATAAGGGGTGCCTGGGAAGAGCCCAAAGGATATTAGGAGTCAGTACCCACCCGTAGCCACAGCGGGTTCATCTTCCTGCCTTCTGGCAAGCCTCACAGAAGTATCAGCTGCGGTACCAACAGACCTCAGAGCAGCTTCTTTCCTCAGCCGGAGTCTGCTATATTAGTTTAGATTTGTTTTGTGTTTCTTATGTAGCGAGACGGGACTACAAACTATATTTTGTTGTGCAACTTTGTTAAACAACTCTGATAAATGAAATCATGAACCTTATTCGGTGCCCAGTTGTTGGCATTTATATTTCAATAGAATCAAACAAGAGTAGGGGTGGGTAAAAATATCAATACGGCAATATATCGCGATACTTTGCCGCCCAATACAATATTGATTTTTCAACTCAAGGCTGTTTTGAATTTGTCCTTTGATGTACATATACAGGTACTTGTGTTTTCATCTTTATTTATATCGCAATTTTCGTGATACGTATCGTGACCAAAGTATCGTGATCTTGCCAATACTCACCCCTAAACAAGAGAGCTCATTTTTTTCCCCATTAAGAAAAATATCCAAAACTGTAGGGGGATGGAGGAGGAGTCGGCTGAAAAAGGCAGATCATGTGATCTGCGTGGAGGCGGGAGGGAGCAGGAACAGCCTGGTCCTAAATGAATACAGCAGCAAACGTGCCATCGGTGGGGCGACTCTTGTTTGTGCTGCATTGCTTTTCAAATTGGTGATCAGAATGATTCTAATGGCCTGCTAATGGCTTGATTTCCCATCGGGCTCTCCTTGGAGAGGTATGGAGGGGGGAAGGGGGGGGCCCTCTGGCAGCCCCAGCAGACGTTTCTTGATCAGATATTAGAGTCCGGGCAGCTAGGTCGTCTGGCTGGAAGAATTCGGCCCTGCCTGGGGGGGATAGCGGCCCCCATCTGAACGTCCGGCTCCAGCTCTGGTTCCAGCGCCAGGCGATTAGCTCTGGGTCGGAGCCAGACCACGGGGACTTTGGAGCGCTGATAGACTGCTGTCCTTCAGTCTCGTGACAATCTGGGCAAAAAAAAACAGAATGCAGAAACATGCTGTCTGCCTGTTTATTTCCCTCCAGGAACCAGCTTCACCCCGTTTGGGACGTACATGAGTGGATGTCGTGAAATCGCTACCGCTGTCTGTTCTCTCTTGTACCAAAATAATCACGCTGATAACCAAAATCCTACTTAGCTGGATTTGCTTTCATTTCCATCGCTCATACATCTCTATTGTACGACTGTCTGGAGGAAAAATACTCAATAACAGGAATAGATTTTTAAAGAAATCAGCAATTTTTAAAACATCAATTGTGTCGTATTAAGCGACGGGAAGACAGAATTACAAGGAGGATCAAGTCTTTTGTTAAAATTGAATATTAATCCAAGGATGGCAGTGTGTGGATGTCTTTTGTGAGGAATAAGCCCGATACGATAAATCCGACTTAGACATCTCTGAATCATCTATTGACGTTCCTATCGTCCGTCTTCCTCCGTCGACGAAGCCGAGGAGAAAGCGTGGCGAGTAACACGAGAAGCTTTACTCATCCCTCCCCCGCGACAGTAAATGGCAGGTCTTTGGATGTGACCTTCAGTTTGACTGGTTCTCCATCATTCATCACTGCCAGCCCAGGAACAGACAGTGGATGAGGAGCAGCGGCGCCCTCCGTCCTCCTCCGTCCTCCTCCTCCTCATCCACTCTCCCTTTTAACCTCCCCCAGCTGTCCACAAGAGATCTCACGTCTTTCTTTTTTTCTCCCATCCTCTATTTTTATTGTCTACCTCTCCTTATCCTACCCTTGACTCGTCTTTATTTGGCGCCTATCTCCTTCCTCTCCATCACCTCTGCCCATTGTTTCCTCTGCGAGGTAACAGGAAGTACATGATTACGAGAATAAAAAGGGAACACTATCCGATTAGTCACCGAGGCGTCGCGCCTGCTGGTTCTGATTACAGTATTCAGAGACACAATAGTTTGGAGTGTCCATTTACGGTTGATGATGTATGTATAAAAACCCTTCGCCCTAATACTCGACTCAATCAAAGACATTGTGTGGAAAAAGGCCGTCCACTCGACTTAACGACGAAACACTCTGCAGGTGACATTTTAAAAAAAACGCCATTTAATATCCTGGAGGGGGAATACAAGCACACAGATGCACATTCTGTACTACACACACGAAGCTTCAATATCAAAGCAAGGGCAGCAGCATCTACAGAACACTTTTATCAAGGACTTCAACAAGAACACCGATGTTACTTCAGCAGGAGATGCACTTACCAGGGCAAATTCAAGCATTTTTGAAGCATTTCAAGGTGCTTTTCCAGCACCTTCCAGCTGTGGTAAACTCCGTATTTGTACCAATCCAATGGTCAGTATTCAGTCTACTTATGATGTCACTTGTTCATCACATTAAATGAGATGTTATTGTCCTCTAAACAACCAACATGATGTTTGGAGACAGCTTTTTACAGAAGGACCACAAATGAAAGGAAAACTAATTCCACTAACAGATCCACAGAAATATAATCACCAACTATTTTCATCATCTGTTCATCATCAAAAGTCATTTTTCATAAAGAAATGTCACAAAATGCTGTTTTCAGTCCCTCAAATATGGAGATCTTCTTTTCTCTGTTCTATCATAGATGTCATCACATACAACACACATTTATAGACCTTTATTCTACATCCAAGCACTTTTCAAACCTTGAAAACACCACACTAAAATGTTTTCAAGGATTTCCAGCACCTGTACCACACCCCTGACTTAGTTAGTTACATGTGTAGATACATGGGGATTAAAGAGGAGAAAATCAGACAAATTAACATGAATTCACTGTCTTTTGACTTACATTTACTGCCCTCATGCTGCTATCAATATTTCTACAAAATAATATCCAAAGCAATAATCTCCATATACAATAAAACAGCTTTCAGAAAATGTTTTGGTGGAATGTTGCCTTTGTTTTATTGCTTTCACACACACACACACACACACACACACACACACACACACACACACACACACACACACACACACACACACACACACACACACAGCTAATTTTCATAACAAATGTTCTCATTTTCACCCTCGCTGCACTAGACTATAAAACCTTAATAAGAGCATTGCAAAGGCCTCAGGCTTGAATGTGCATCTCGAACTATTCATTGGGCGTATAGCTGCGGCGGCGGTGAGCTTATCCTTTGTGTGGAACACTTTGGAATTAAATACAACGCTCATGTAAGGCATTAATAGTGTCTTAATCTTGTTATTGTTAGCGCGTAAAAGGTCAATGCTTTTAGTCTGACAGCGAGAATAACAGGTGGCATGAACACACATCATCGCTGCCTGGAACAGTCATTGCATATTAAAAATGGATTTGAAGAACTGGCAGCAGAGGCACATTGTATTAGCAGATCTCAAATCAGTTTATTAGATTAGTTATATAACATAAGTGCCGCTGCAGTCTCTCTCTCTCTCTGTTGAACTTTGACCCTTCCATATAATGTGAACCACATACCTGTAGTCCTCTATGGCTGCCACTAATACGTTATGTAATGGTTTTTTTGTCACATTGCACTCAGTGTGGCCTCGTTTCGAGTCCAGCACCTCTATAGAAACAGTAGAGAGGACTCAAACATGTTGTTAGTGCTGTATAACAGTTGTGAAGCCACAAATCATAAAAAAGAGAGAGGGAAAAAACTGACTTTGATCATATATTTTACGCAAATTGGAACAAATCTATATATAATCTATCTATCCAATATTTTTCCAAGTGCCCACAATATTGGATAAGAAGAATTGAGGCTCTGCTTGCGATATTTACTGAACTAATTACATGTTTACTCCACTTACAACGTCTCTGGTCGTCTCCTCTGTGTTCTATCATCAGTCAAGTGTTTGTCATGTGATTATTGGACTCGATCGTTATCTGTCGCACCGAGGGGCAGACCTTTAATTTGAAATGAGACAATATTTTTTGAAATATCAAAATAAGCTTTGCTTATGCTCACTGAATGTGTTTCACAGAGACTCGCTATTATAAAAACAATAACACCGGTCATAATTTAATAACTAATAATAAGAACACTAATACCAACCCATCGTCTTATGTTAAAAGAAATCTCTGGTGGGCTAAAAGTAGTTTGTCCTTCCTCTCAAGCTTTTCCCACCTTAAAGACAACAACTCATTTATAAATGTACCGTCTGTTTTGGATTTCCGAGATGTTGGAGGACGCCGAGGGTGAAGCCAGTCTGGTGGAACCGTGAACGCCAAAGTCCCACAAACCCACGTTATGTGTGATAAGAACGAGGCGTGCTTCCCTTCCAGGAGCTCACAAATCATCGGGAGCAATTCAGTGAAGTGGAAAAAGTCCATCAGACTTACAGGTTCTCGTCAAGTCAACTTATTTCAGTGAGAACTGTGCAAATCCAAACGCATGATGCTATTTATGAATGTTTCTATGTGAACTGAATGATGGTGGATGTCGAATAGTGCATCCTCCTCTATAAAGCTCCAGCCTCACCCATCCGACCACCACTACTAAACCCTCAGCCTGTGGGCACCACGCTGTAAGAATATTGTGTTTCCCCCCCACGGAGCTGCAACACTGGTGCTTTTGATGTTTTTGTCATACGCAGAGACACACAGGGAGGATGGGAAGTCTCTACGCTCGCTTCAAGTCCAGAAATAGTAGATAACAGATTGTCTGTCAGTGTGAAGTCCGGTGAGACCTTTTCCCAACAATCCATTGTCTATCAAAAGGAGACACATGAAAAGTGGCGTTAATACTCCTAGCTAGCGTCGTGACAGCTTTTCTATAAACCACTTGTGGATGAGCTGTAGCAGAACATGAAGAGATAAACAGCCTCAGGGCCGGCAAAGAGCCACGGTGTCTGCTACCTGAATGTCTAATTCATAGGCGGGGGCGGCTCCTCGGCCTCGAGGAGGGTGAAGAGGCTGAAGCAAGACACAATCCTCAGAAACCCAATTTAGTCTTCAAGGGTTCCCAGTTTCCCCGCCGTGGTGGCATCTGTTGTGGACATTTATTGTATTTGTGGTCGAGCATAAGGATTTAACATCGATTCATATCCGCATAATTAAAAGGTTTCATTCTTTGTGATACGGAGCAACAAAAGGGAAGGTTTGAACTGGAGACGGCTACTGAGAAGGCGTCGTGTAATTAGAGATGAGAAGATCCTCTTCTCTTTGCTGTACTTGCTGTGTTTTGTCCACCTCAGCCAGCCTGCTGTTGCAAAGCTGCTCTCTGCTATGGCAGCTGGGATGCAGTACGGCGTAGATGAAAACAGCCAGGTTCAAATGTGAGAAGACAGAAAACGCCTTCGCTGGATCACAAAACATACATTTGACCTTTGGAGCTGCAAAAGAATACATTTGGCTTTAGATCCGGATACATCCGAGGCCCATCGTCTCATGAATGAAGCCTTAAATAGCTCAGCGTGAGGAAAGGATTGAAAGGAAGCCAAGAACAAATCAAGTGAGCGAGTCCTATCGAAGCTTGGATGCAACATTTGCAAACTTGGCCAAAGTGTTGGACCTCCTGGTGTTTTTTTCTTTCTCTCTCTTGTTCACTCCATCCATCCCTACTCAGGTATAAAACCAGATTTCAAGGTTGAAGATCTGCTCTCCCTCTCTGCCGTCCTCTGCAGGGAGAACGACAGCACTCCCATGATGATGAGGAAGACAGAAGAAGGATTAGATTCAGATGGCGAGGAGGCTATTAGCGGTATAAAGCACATTGAAGGGGAAAAAAAGGCAAACAAACATATGTGCCCAGTGGAACGGAGCCTGAGATAATTAAGAGTTGGAAATGAAGGGAGTGAAGCACTCTGCCACACCCAACAGCATCCGCTGTCAATCACACACATAAGATAAAACCTCAACACAAAAACATAAAAGCACAAGGATTTTTATGTACAAATATGCTTGGAAACATAACATGCTCATATCCAGAAGAAATAAAGATATTCCATTTGGTCGCCTTCAATTTTTTTCATTTTTAACAGGTGGCAACCTCCGGTTTCTGAAAAGTGACACTGAAGTGCCTTAAAGCTGCATTCTCTCTATTAGCAACCAGAGGGCGACTCCTCCAAAACAAACAAGTCCGACTGCATGAAAGTCTTTGAGAAAATGACTTCTCACTGAATGTATTACCTCAGTAAACATCGTAAACATGAGTTTATGGTTTCAAGTCTTCTTCAATCCAGCATGTTTCTCATTTAGTCAATTATAGTCGCATCATAGCAGGGTATGGTTTAGGGCGGATACCTTGTGATGACACGTCACTACCACTGCAATCAGCTACTAAGATGACTTTAGCTGTAAAGTTTACCTTGAATGATGGAAGCTAACTTTATTAACAGCTTCACACCCGAAGAGAAATCAAGCCAGATGCAGTAATGTTGCTGCTCGGTGCGACGATCCGCCGCTCGTGTTCCTCAGATCCACCCATCGCTCCTCCACAGTCCAAATATGGTCACTTCCTTCACTGATCCAAGATAGCATCGTCCAAAATTCACTTGGACTTAGGGATTCGCATCAAGTATCAATAGGAAGAGCTGCTTTCTTCTCCCTTGATAAGTGAAGGGAAGATAGTTTGCTGCATGCTCCTTTACTTTTACAACGGCACAAAAAAACATGCTATCTGGTAATACGGCGCGATGCAAGGGAGGTTAATGGTGGTAGGCGGCGGAAAATAGATTACCTTTAAATTGGTTTTGATAAAAAGCTGATGGACACAAACTGTGCAGTTCATGGTTGAGTTATATTCAGGGAAAGAAATTGGATTTCCTCAGATTTCTATAAAAGAAACTAAAGTTGTGAATCAAATCAACACAAGCCTCCGTTAATGGACCTTTAGTTTTCATCCCTCCAAATAAATCTACTCACAGACAAACAAGTGACACCTGCATACTTCAGAAAATAAAGTGCACCGCACCAAAAGCCAACACAGCACTTGAAAAGTCCGGCCCCCATGGAGTCTTAGAGAAACTCATTTTGTTCTCAGCGTTGAACCTGTTATCACCTGCACGTATAAAAAACAACAACGCTAGCTTGTCCAGAAGTACAGAGGCAAAGCTTTTAAGCAAATGGCAGTTGTGTAAACTAAAATGGCTACGTTGAAAGTCAATTCAATAATAGCTGAAAGCCATTGTCATTAAAAAGGATGCTGGAAATGCAATTAGTCCCCCCCTCACTGCTCAGGGCAACATGGGGGGGAGCAGAGACAAATGACGAGGGGCCTGGAAGGATGCTGCACTCCCAGGAAACACAAAAAGAACCAATAATGGAGAGGCTGACCAAACATTTAGGGGAGAGATGGAGTTCAAACCGACAACTGAGGTATGAAGAGAGAATCTTTAATAGCCTCAGATTTCCTTATTGGATTATATCGTTTATAATAGAGGCTAAGATCCTTTCAGCGGACTATCATCAGGCCCTGACTACCATACAACCTTATTTATATAATAAATATCTGCAAAGTCAATCGCAATAATCCATTTTCGGATACTGTGTGAATTGTAGCATGAGACTGAAAATACGTAATTAGAAAAAACTACACAACCAAAAAATCGCCGAAGGCGACGTCTCTTGGTGAAGCTACGATATAAAAGAGTCGCTGGATAAAACACATCAGGTGAGATGACATTACATTCGTTCACAGAACAAACCTGAGTTAGCTAATTAGCAAGAACGCCACGGTAACGGCCGCGTTGGTGACGTATGTAGCACAAAATGAGAGTAGTTAAATAGTTAACACAAAACTAAAATACTACGACAAACCTGTGACTTTCATGACTTTATCTTTTATATGGACTAACACCACATGTGTGATGTGATACAGTTTTTCCCGAAATCAGCGGAAGGGGGCGTGGCTTAGCCTCTCTATACGAGTCACATGCTCCAAACAGACAGGTGGAGGTCACTTCTGGTTGCAAAATACCAAGAAGGCTACGAAAAAAATGCCACTGACTACGTCCCCTTCTCACATTCAGTAGATATCCCTGCAACACAATCAAAGCTGTTACTCCTTCTCATGTTGATAAAGTCCGGTTCATGTTTGGAATTTAAATTCTGAAGTGCTAAATCCACTTGCCACCAAACCTGAACAGAGCAGCACAGTAATCTCTTCAATACGCTCCAACAACAACAACTCATCCTGTCCTTGTGCTGAGCTGCAAACATCAACTTGTGTCTTTGACCCGCGACCAAACGGGGAAATTAGCGAGCTAAAAGCTACAGAGCAACAAAAGAGATGGAACACAGACACAAACAAGAAGATGGACAATACCTCGGGTTACTAACGCCCCTTGACTATTCTCAAAGGCACAGCTTCCGTTGTCGTGTAACTACATTTAGGCAGCGAACAGTTTGGTCGCCGTGAGGCTGCGTTTGTTAAGATGCCACTGAAGGAGGATGTGAGGGCACGACTAAATGAATGATAGGCATCACTGTCGCGCAGCAGACTTCCAGCAGGTCTCCTCAGAGATAACAGCCAGCTGTCTATCCCCAACATGCTGTCGTCAAGGTCACCCCGCTGCTTGTTATGGAGAAACCTCACTCTTCAAAACTAATTCTCAATCACAAAGCTCTCATTACAATGTGAGAAGGAATGACTTTCTCTCTGCAGCAGCAAGATATTTTGTTGACCCAAGACCTTGCATGTTAATATATTTATTAAATGGGTTTGCATAATGAACCGTGGTTGCTTCCTTCAGACATAACGATTGCCAGCAATAACAAGAGACATCTCATGTGTGCAGTTCCACTAAAAGACAACTCAGCAGCGTTTACACAGTGTTTCTACTGAAAGGTGCTGAGGGGATTCTGTTAACATAGCGGAGCTATCTGGAATGGCACCGGCTCATAATGAACTTTTATACTGTTTGAAGGTGTTGTTCTTGTGTGGAGGGTGAAGAAGGTGTAGTTGGCTGCCATCGGTGCCTCAGCGCAGCACCACAGCAGCAGACGGGAGGGTAATGAGGAGGCAAATATGATTAAACCCATCTCCTCGGGCTGCCTTGGACCCACCATTAAACCAGCGGACACTCCTCGTGCTGAATCCATCACGGTGCTTAGCTCCCTCAGACAGCGACTGTTTGTTACAACACTGTCAAACTTCCAGTCTCTCCTCCCTAAAACATAACTAACGCTCCAGGAGGCTCGCTCTTTATTAAAGATGTGCCACCGGAGCCCCCCTGGGCAGGGATCTGGGGACCTTCTGGGTACAGATCTGTGAAACCCTGGGTACGAATCTACATAGAGTGTCAAAGAGACGCTCTCAAATGACTTCACAAGGCCAAGCTGCTATGCTGTAGATCTGTCAAGTCAAAACCCCCGGAACCAGAAAAGCGTGGCCACAAAGCCGCTACAGACTCAAGTTAGTTTTTTGTGACAATGACAGCAATTGGCAAGAAAAAACCCAACATAATCTTAAATTCTGTTTGGGAAATAGAGCGAGGAACATTTGCCCAATGATAGAGACTCTCTGCCAAGGCACCTTGGTGGGCGAAACAGTGTGTGTGCCAGAAACAATAATAAATTACACAGAAAATTTGCATGAGTTAACAGATCAGGATCATCTCGCCACCCGCCCCCCCACAGACTGCATCTCCTGCCAACACACTGGGACATCAGCATCCTGAATTACTTTAATCGATTTACCTGTCTATCTCTGCTGTCAACACTCAACAGGAAGAGACTTTCGTTTAACGTCGATGTAGCGTTTTCAAGGAAATGCACGATAGCCTATTGGGTCTAATAATGTTGATGCAGATGTGACTTGTCCACAGGCCCCCTTTTTTATGGCATCCTCCACACTGGCAACCCCTGCAGCCAGATAGCAAAAAAACACCATCACATAATCCCCATAAGACACAAGAATCACAAATTACAGCTGGAGAGAATCCACAGGCGGCTCTCGCTGTGGAGCAGGACGCGGTAAGATTGTTGTGTTGTAGGATAATTATCAGCAGGAAGCATAGCCGGTGGAAAAATGAAGGCATTGTGTGCCCTCGGCCCTTTCAATGAGCCCTGCAGACCGGCTGAAAGATGCTGATGCTCTCTCTTTATTGAGGAAAACGAGAGGCAGTTCCATTAAACCAACGAGGGCTCTAGATTCGCACACAAAAAAAAAAGAAAATGTGAGTGCTACACGAGGTTAAAGTGCTGCATGAATATGATTTGCCAGTGGAAGCAGCCATAACTGATAATGTGAGGCTCGTGTGAACTCCTAAAGAAAGAGGATATATATAGATATGTATATATACATGTTACATCTTACAGCAATCAATAGGATACTGCATTAACAATGCATCTGTAGAATGGTGGGTATTGACATAGAGTTTAATAATGCCGAGCGCTCACAGAATGAGCTCTGAATGCATCTGCCGCTGTCCATAATAACTCAGCATCTAAGGAGAACGTCTCTTTATATTCCCCTCTTATGTTTAATGCTGAAGATCCGGCCATGTGATAAAGGGACAGCGCATTTGTGACTGATGAGATGGAAACGATTCTCTACATTCAACGTGGGGTCGCTGTTCTCCAAATCCACGATTCCATTTTGTGGACAGCTATATTATTGTTCAAGTATGGAGTCTTGATCCGTAAAGATCGACAGATCATTAGTTTTATTTGCTTGGGTCCAGACCTTTGGACCAACCCTCTGAAAAGGAATCGAGCCAATGTGCGCCATGGAGCGGACTCACAATTAGCCAATCAGTGGCATGGGCGGAACTAACGGCATTATCAAGCTTCATTGGCTGTGTGCTGGGAACACAAAGGGAGGCCACTACACTGAAACTGGTTTCTTTTCTCACATTCTACAAACCAATGACAAAATTCAATATACAGACATATACATATACAGTATCGACATTAGGCTTGGGCGGTATCTTCTACTTTTATTTGAATAAATCATAGGGCGGCGGTTAACAAGAACGTTTTTGATCGGTATTGCAAGTTGGTCTATAGGTTCATTTCTGTCTATATATTAAGAACATGAGCTGTTAAGGCAAAATGCACTGCAACAATCTCTATGTTGCCATTTACAACACAAAATATTCAAACTAACCAAAACTGACATCCTGACTATAAAATATAAGCTTTTTAAGTCAACAAAAGAACACTGAGTCGCCATCTTTCAGAGCTCAGCTGTTATGCTAAAGGGACGACCTCTAGTGGCGTCTCCTGGTCACTACATCGCATCGTCATCGGGATTTCTAAATAGCCTATCGACACTGTTAAAGATAACTTTACTGTTTATTCTGCTTTTCCGTAAGTCAGCGTGCCATCCCCCAGGACTAAACGTCACCGGGAGTTATGATTAAAAAGCCGACCATCTGGAGCGAGGTATTTTTCTGTCACCGTCAGCGCTTATGAAGAATATCCTGATTATGTCGCAGCACAGTAGAGTCTGTCAGCTGATATCAGGAGGTGCCAAGGCCAGCGGCCCCCATTACCATCTCTCTGCTTTTATGGGCATTAAACAATCAGCAGGATGAAGGCGCTGATAGAGGAGAGTGACAGCTCTGTTTATGTAGCGACAGGAAATGGGATTTTTTTTGTTTTCTTTTACACACCATACCGACAAGTTGAAACCAACACATGAAATCCAAAACTTGGATCAGTGTTTGATGGTGGAGATGAATGTTAAAGAAGATGGAAGGAGTTTGTTTAACAGCCGTTAGTGGAACCGGAGCCGTCTGCCTGATCCGGTCCTGATAGCCTCACTCGGCGAGATGGGGCTTCATGATTACATTTTTTACTGCCCGATGATGACAAGCCGAGTATGTCACCGTCGTCAGAGCGGCTCTTATGTCAACACCGGTGCATTTCCCTCCGACCGAAAACACATGTGCACTGCGTTAACGGTTACTCCCGGGGGTTCGAGTCCGTTTAGCCGGGACACGGAGAGAGATGAGAGCCGGATAAACGCAGGACCTTAATGTTTTATGACACCCGAGGATGCTTTCATCTCCTCGGCACTCACACACAAAATAAACACTCCTGCATGCACAAACACACACACACACACACACGCTCATGCACACACTTCAGCCACCAGTTATAATGTAATCATATCAGTCAAGCGTTGCATGGACACGGCAGGCATATCTCTCCCATCTCTTTTTCTATTTCTTTTCTTCACTTGGAATTTAAATTTCATGTGTGCGCTCTCCGCTACTCCATCTACTTTTGAGGAGCAGCAACGGTCTCTACTTCCTGCTTCTGTTTCCATAGTGACCACGGCAGAACGTTTCCTCTGAGTTGATGGATTTCTAAACTAACTTAGCCGCCGCGATGACACGCAGATCAACTCCGCTGACAGCGGTGATAACTTTCTCCCCCCCTCCGAGCCTTCCCGACTCCCTCTCCCTTGTACCCATTTTTCTCATTTCACACATCCATCCGTTCATACGTAAACATTTCCAGCGCCGATATGCATCTCACACACGGCACCACATGTCAGCCCACTGGGTAAAAAATATCTAGTTACAGGCAAGTGTAATCATCGGGCTTTCTGGGGTGCCATCAGAACCACACATGACAGGAAAATGGAGTCTACTCATGAGTCCAAAAAAAACATGCACAGCAATAAATCATTCTAATCCATAGCTTTTGCAAGAGAAGAAGGTTTTTTTCCTCACACACCTGTTCTGTTGGATTTACGCCTCGATATAGTCGGTACTGAAAGACGTATTGGCATTTCTCCTCGCCTACACCGCCGACCCCGGGATGACCTCCGTGTTATTTGTTGCCAGCCCTAATGAATTTGCCATTATTAATTATTATTACAGGTACGGCGGCACGGCTGCATGCTGCAGGGCGCCAACGGGAAGACTCCACTCCGCCTCCACCGCGCCGCTTCCTTTTGAAGTGGTAATGGGCTTAAGGTGCGTGTAATTTCCTGCCGATAGCAGGATGTGGGAGAGGGCCACACCTGGGCGCACAGGATAAGGAAGTGGGACTATAGACCCCCCCTTCCCAACCCCCCAGAGCGGCGCTGCTCACCATCACTGCTATCGTGCAACTGATAAAGGAGCATGTGTGGCACTGAAGGAGGATACTGATAATGCTTGCAGAAGGGGTTGTTCCTTAAACCATGACAAGATGAACTGCCCCGAACACTGGCGCTGGCATATGTCGACGTTGATTAGAGGGGGGGGCGAGGACTGGACCTGAATGGGCGGGGGGTCTTATGAAGTCACGTGCACTGGGAAGCTTAGAGTTGTGTACAGCAAAGTGGAGACGATACCTTAGATAGTGTGCTGCAGAGCAAACGTGTGGTTTCTAATCACATTAAAGTGAGATGCACTGCTGACACACCCACAAATATACCGCTTAATCCCCTGCAACCAACAATGTATTCTGCTCCTGTGTTTGCTGAGTACCAATGCTCTTCATAAAAAGACAGTGTGCAGCTCCCAGCATGCGGTGCGTGGCCCGGTGACGGTTTGGGGGTATGTAGGTGGCTGGCAGGATGGATGGCCGGCCCTCCGTGTCCTCTAAAGTCTCCTGTTGCAGGCCGGAGCCGGGGTTCACCTTCATCTATCAGCGGCATCGCTGTGACCACTATAACTCATCTTCACCTACACAACAAGATACGCAGGGTGACTGTGGAGGTGGAGAGAGAGAGGACGGAAAGTGGAAGAACTAAAGTGAGAGATAGTGAAGAGGAGGATCATCGGCGCCTGAATACGACCCATGCTGCATTTTGCATGAAATAACACTGTGGGTGTGCACGTTTTACCCAAGTTCTCATGCAGAACAGGAACACACACACACACACACACACACACACACACACACACACACACACCGGCTCTATTGGATTACCTGAGGACACACTGTCTGTCTTTATTGCAAAGGTCCTTGTCGATTAAAGTTGCTGATAAATTGATTATGCCTCAAGGCCACCTGCTGGGCGCCGTCTGGCAACAATCAGGCTCAATAGCAAATCAATATTGCATAAACTGGTTATTATAGCCCGTATTGACCTTATCAAGGTATAAAGATCAGAGCGCAGGATGGTATGGTCAACAACCAAAAAAAGGGAGTGGTTTAATCATGTCCGACCCATCTCTGTGTATAAAGGAGTAAACAACCAGAAGGAACCCAGAGGCCTTCAATGATGATTCACGATGACTTGTTTTAGCTGCGAGGATCAAATTTCAGCTGGTCGAGGTCTACTGCTTTTGACAGGGACATATTGTGTTGATGCATGTGTGTGTGTGTGTGTGTGTGTGTGTGTGTGTGTTTAACGGTATTTTGATGCATTTAATGTGGTTTGATACTTGTATCCTGCTGTAGCATGAGAAAGAAACATGGTAACTTTGTAAAGTGGTTGGCTTCTGTCAGATCGCATATTTGAAATTATGAAAAAGCTAAAACTACATAAATGGATTCCATGACTAATTCAGAGGATCTATTTATGCTTGCATGCAATTTCCGTTGATGTTATCAAATCAACGAGTTGAGACGGAAACTGGAGTATTCCTTATTTATTATATTCTTTCCCGTTAATAACGAGTCACAATGTGAGCTGAGCCTCTATTTCAAGACAATGTTCTCAAGTGACAGAAATCAACATAATTAACTACAACACATGTTGAGGATCTGTTACAGAGGGATCCGCTGTCACGAAATTAACTGACTCGCAACTGAAAGTGAAGCTTAAAGAAGAAAGATGTTCCTCCCTCATACATACAATACACATACAGTGTGTGTGTGTGTGTGTGTGTGTGTGTGTGTGTGTGTGTGTCTTTCTGTCCGAGCAGGTGTTCCCCATCTCCCGAGGAGCGTTCTACATACAGTCACCTTGGGCTCGTCTGTCCTGGTACCCTGCACACACTGGGAGCACTGGGACGACCCCACTGGCTAAACTGGGGGTGCGTCCCTATTCTCAGCGATGGGGATGCAGAGAGACACGGTGAGGGAGAAATAAAGACACAAGGAGAGAGTAAGACAGCTGGTGAAAGAGGCAGAGACAGACGAGAGAGTGATGGAGAGGAGGTGAAACACTGCAGATATGTTGCCTTCAGGTTCCCAGACAGGAGTAGGATGTTATATCGAAACAATGCTGGCAATATTGTGATGTATTATGGCACCTGTGTGTCTAATTGTAGGCATACTAAATTATACAATATTGCAGACAGAAAATGAAAGAGAGAAAAAAAGAAAAATAAGAAAGAATAAGGAGAGCAACAAGGGATTGAAGGCTCTCTGTCCTCGTCTCCAACTTTCACCCTCCTCAGCAGATACTGTCAGCTGAGAGCGAGTGATTAGTGGAGCAGAAAGATGGACAAGAGAGAGAGAGAGAGAGAGAGAGAGAGAGAGAGAGAGAGAGAGAGAGAGAGAGAGAGAGAGAGAGAATGCACTGCAAAAAGAAAAAAGTCCACCGTAACGGCTCATTTAGTCTCACATACATTTTTAAATCTGTCGTAAATCCTCCTTCAATTAAGAGGAGAGAAACATTCCTGGCAAATGGGCTGTGATAACTCCACCTGCTTTCAATACAGTTTCACTTGATTTCAGATTATTTTCCTACAAAACAAGTGTAAATATCCCCAGGCAATTAAAAAAAAAAAAAAGACATCTAATTGAAAAAAAGAAGCTGTTGACACTCAGAAAAATGTACTTTTCAAACTTAATTCTTAATTAAATAACATGTGGTATATTGCACTGAAATCCAAATAAAAGGGGCACCACCCAAAAAAAGAGAAAAGGGGGTTAACAGATTGATAGATTGGGATGATGAGGCTAAAAGCAGCAGCAGAAAAGAGCAGAGCGGAGCAGAGCAGAGGGGGATCGGGGACAAGAAAGGGTCCGCTTTCATGCGCTGTGGGGATTAGGGGCATGACACCAATCCAAACAAAGCTAAAGACTAGAAAAGGGAGTTAATGGAGCACAAAAAGAACACACACCCACCCTCACACACACACACACACACCACACACACAATAGTTGCTCTGGGTTGCGACCAGGAGGAAACAGACGGGACGAAAGCGAGGCGGAAGGTTGAACGAAAGGTCAAGCGTGGAAGGAAATCATGAGACGTTTTAGGGTGCAGTACCACTGAGAGAGGGCAGGGCGGCGACCCTCCTCCTCCTCCTCAGGTCTCCAGCATGTGATTGGCTCTTTGAAGCCGTGGTGATGGATGATGAAACGATCTCCCCTCTCATGGAGGAGGAGGGCGTTTCTGAAGATGCAGAGATACGGCAGTGGACCAAAGAGATGTGCTCGTGGAGATAACAGCCGTCGAGAGGAACTCGGGCTCCTTATCGCGTTTCGGAAGGCTGAGAGATGAGCGTCTCCATGACGACGCCTGATCTGCTCAGTCGTATCTAGGATGACTGACACACCTGTCCAGTGTCATCCTCTCTCTGTTCTTTGATCTTTCACTTCCAAGCGTCTCCGAGAGAAGATACGGGACGGCGGTGACGTTTTTATCTCCGCACTGGTGTCATCTGTATACGACGGCGTGTTCGTCCCACTGTGGGAAGGGGAAAAAAAAAAAAAACGGAGCCGAGAAAGGTGGGCAATATTCAGAGAAAAAAAGTCGCAAATTTGCCACTTTATAAACCTGCAAATGTATTTACTTATGTCTCTAATGAATCCATGACAACGCCTTGTTAAGGTCCTTAGGCTGATGATGTTGATGCTTATTGTTGGTTTTATTTATATCAGGCCAAATTATGAGTGTTAATTGATTGGCTAAGATGATAGCGGTAGTTTTCACTTGTTGTCATAGCAACGGCAAAAATCCGGTGTCAGCAGAACCAAGCAACTTGATCATATCAACTATATATATTTATAAAGTGGCACATTTTAGACCTTTTTTCTCTGAATATTGCCCCCCTCTCTCGGCTCGTTTTTTTTTTCCATCTACAGTGGCCCGAACACGCTGTCGTATCTATATGGTCCTTGTAAATTGTTAAATATTGAACGGGATGGCCTGTACAAGTGCATCGGTCTGCCAACTCTTTAGTCTATTTGTGTGTCCCATTTCCTGCAACACTTGAACCTCCTCTCACCCCCGATTCTACATAATTTAGTACATCGCCGAGAAAAAAACACTCTTAATGTCGCTCTCCACTCTGAAAATGACAGCTTTAAAAGCAATGTCCTTTGCCTTGGGCAAGAATTGAATGCTATATAACCATACGCGTAAAATGCCGGAGTTTTGCCATCGAGCAGAAAACACCTTCGCCGGGAATGCAATTCCAAGAAAACGTGCTTTTTGTTAGTCCATTCCCCCTTTTCCATTAAAACTGGCATTTCATCTAAAGTGAACGCCTCCGGGGAAACTAAGAGCTACGGAGGAGATGAAGCAATGAAAGATCGCCGTGTTGCTCTCCGTGTGTGTGTGTGTGTGTGTCCACGTACATTTGTCCTGTGTGTTTAGCCTGTATCCGCGGCTGGACGTGTGTGTGTGTGTGTGTGTGTGTGTGGGGGGGGGTGACCTGGATGTTGTGGTGTGTGTTACGCTCGCTGTGATATAATGCTTTTAAAAAGGCATCGTGAGCAGCGATGGAGTCGGAGCCCTCGGGCCTCGCGATCCATCGCCTTTCTTCACCCGGATCAAGAGAAATGTCATTATTTGTAGCCGTCAGTGAGGAATCAATGCAATTATGTTTGGAGTCTCCGCTCCGCTCTTTGCACCATAATGCATAATTTGTTAAAGTCATAAACGCCATTAACACATGGCTCCCTCCAGAGCTCCCCTCTCTTAACCCTTGATAGCGTGATCTCCTTTGATAGGAAAATTAATTATTCCGTTTGCTGGAGAGGCTTGAGAGGGTTTTTCTCTACGGTGATCTGACACTATGATGGCTTTTATTCTAGCAGGCCGGGGGGGGGGGGGGTGCTAATGCAACAAATATACACTCAACCTCCTACTCCGACATGCATGTACATCCAGACCATGCAGAACTAGCAACACAACGAGACATCCTTCTGTTGAGCAAGCAAAGCCCGATCTTCCTCCACCCACCTGAGGACGAGCTCATTCTGAATTAATGGTGAACGATTTAAATAAAAGCTTATGTGGCAGTGGACAAGCTCTGACCTCCATTAGCTCGGCGGCACACTCAAAAGGTAATTAATCAAGAAAGAGATAACAATTTGCTGCATCAGTTTAAATTGAAATCATACGTCTCCTCCTGCCCACTCATTCATGGAATTTGGGAATACATAGTGAGAACAATAAGCTTTACATTCTGGCAAAAGTAAAAATGTTTAACATTCAGTCTTTTGCTGAACTCAAAGTGAACAAAGTGAGATGTTTTTGCTGGTTTACCAGGAAGCGGTGAGCAGTGAGGTGACGTAGCAGCGCCACGTTGAAGCCGTACGGTTTGATGGAAACCAGAAGGAAGATGAAAGCAGATACAAGCACCGATCAATGAAGGCGTTTTCATAGAGCAACCAGCCGTGTCAGTCAGATCCGTTTTAAGTTGAGGGGGGGTGAAATTACATACCAATGTGAGAATGCAACATGGCAACATGAATCAGGAACAAAGATCCCTTGAAGATTTTCCATTAATGATGTTGATACAAACAACCTCGGAGGTTTTATCGCTGTAATATCATTCGTGCTCTTTAAATTGTAGATAAACACAATTTACTGGCATGTTTGTGAGATCTCATATCTGACATGTGTTGAAGAACAAAAGGAAACGTATTGAAAAGCGTTGAAATTCTCCTCCTGTCGTCACTGAAGTCCTGAATGAATCAGAAATGGAGAAAACGGTGTTTGGCCATCAATAACCTGAACAGACTTCAGACTTTTAACAAATCTGCATCATCCATCCATCCATTCATCGTCTACCACTTATCCTGTATTCAGGGTCGCAGGGGGGGCTGGAGCCGATCAGGGTTCACCCTGGACAGGTCTCCAGTCCATCGCAGGGCTAACATATAGAGACAGACAACCATTCATGCTCACATTCACACCTACGGGCAATTAACCTATCCCATCCTGCATGTCTGTGGACCGTGGGAGGAAGCCGGAGAACCAGGAGAGAACCCACGCTTACACGGGAATTGAACCCGGAACCCTTTCGCTGTGAGGCGACAGTGCTACCCACTACACCACGGTGCAGCCCCCAAATCTGCAACATAGGTAGTTCGTTTTAATCATTTATTGCAATTAAATCAAGGAAACGTTGGTTATTTGGGGTTCGTAGAGCTGTAGTAAACCAGCTGATGTGTGGCTCGCTGGACCAAAAGAGTCCAGGTGGGGGTCTGACTTCTCACCATCTACCAAGGGGACCGACCCTTGACTTTTCTTTGAATCCTTTCGTGAAAGCCAGTTTATTCCTGCTCTCTATTCTCTAACTAACGGGTCAGTAGGTCGACGTGTTCCTGTTCCCTCCGAGGCCGACACAGTTATTGCTAACTTCACCAGGAAGCACCTGCTCTCTGGCTCCCACCTGCAGCATCACTCTCATACCGGTGCTTTCTCACATCGAGATCATTGAATGGAAAGTTAGTCTGTACTGAATCTATGCCACGACCTGATAAAGTTGATGTTGCAACCACAGACTTCCTTTCCAGCATGCAAACATTCAGCCAAAACTTCCTAGAATGAATCTAAATCAAAAATCAGGTGCCAAAACGAGCCCTACAGGTGCAGCTAATTGGGTTAACGAGCCCGCTGATTAGTAATTAGTTCTCCTCCGGAGAGTGTGAACCCACAGCGGGCGTCTGAAATGGACTAACTGTCACGGCTCCAGTATGAAGGAAGACGAAACGCAGTCACACCTGTCCTCAACGAGGTGTCTTTTCTGTCTTTGACATGATGACATCACGGAGCCTCGTCCTCCAAATGAGGACGAGACGACAATTTGTCGAGTTCAGATTAAAAGGAGACAGGACCCAAGCTGGAGGCTTTACTACATGAAGAGGAGCTGACCCCTTCTGCAACCAGGCTCTATTATTCAGGTGCGTACCGAGTCAGGTGGAAGACAGAGCACCCGTGGGTGCTGTCCGATCCCAGGCTCTTTGCTTCCTCCAGCCAGCCGAGCATCTAGCTGCCTCCTGTCCTTTGTGCTTCAGGACAACCACATTGGCTCTCGGAGAGGACCTTTGGGTGACACCTAATTGTAGCAACAGCTCTGGTGGGAATGCCCGTCTGTCTGCCTGTCTCACCATATGGGCTGCTTAAAAAAGGAAATGGATGTTTTGTGTCTCAGCAGCTGCGACTTCGCCGAGGAACCTATATATATTCCCCCGACGACGAGCACATAGAGAACGCGGAGATGTCATCCAGAAGGTCATTCTGCCCCCGTCCCTTCAAAGTTACCCTCCGTGGGGACGGCGAGGGACGGCGAGGGCGGCCGACGTGGGGAACAGCACCGCTCCACTAAAGACTGATGAGATGCCGAGGTTCGTACATAAAATATATACATGTCGCTTCTACGTTTGACATCTCTTGCCACGACATGATAAAGTTGATGTTGCAACTGTGTATAAAGATGGACGACGCGTCTCCGCGTCCTCCCGTGTGCGGCGGGAATTACAGACGCCGCGGTTGGACGCCTTCGGTCATCAGTCATGTTGCAGATTTGAAGAATTGAGGAAATTCCCTCCAGACATAACCTGAACCCGGACACATAATCCCTCCAGCCGTCGCCTTGCAAGGAGGCCAAACGTCTCGGATACAGGTGGTGACAAGGTCCCGCCCCCTAACACCCGCCTGACCCAATCACAAGCAGCGTTACGGCTCGTTAGCTTGAGCAGCTGTACTGACTCAGTAGCCCCTTTGGCTAGAAATAAATTCATGATGTATACGTAGAATATGAACTATCTAAAATGACTGGGGGGGAGAAATTATGAAGGGGGCGGAGTTTATGACCTATACTGCAGCCAGCCACCAGAGGGCAACATATATTTTTTGGGAGCTATCAAGTCCTTTGATTGCGATCAATAGAACAGATAAAAGTCAACATTTAAATATATTACAAATCAACGTCTCACATATGATACTTGAATTTCCAGTAAGTCTCATTAAAAACATCCTTTTTTCATCTCAAACAGCTCCATCACAGACAATAATCTCACACTCCTCCGTGTTTCCGTCTCGTTCCGATGACGACGTGGAGCTGCATTTACTTTTCTGGGTTAGAGCTCTTCTCCACATACCAGACGATGAGAGTTCAGCTGCAGGAAGGAGGCTGGGAGAGAAAAGGTACATAAAGATCCCGCGGCGGTGAAGTGATAAAAGTAGACGTGCACTGTGGGGGTTTGCAGGACTCGGCTGCTGTAAAGCTGTGGGTTTAAATACAATATAAACTGAAAATCAGGGACAATCGTTATATCAAGCACTTAGAAGATAATAAACTTAAATTTCACACGCTACCTTTTTTTAAATGTGAGAATATGTCGCTTTACGTTTACTGGTTTTGGAATAAGAAGATTAAGACAGCACTCTGAGTGATTATTTGAATTGCTTCTGCAGTATATAAGCATGTTTGTGGGGGACGTTGGGCAGGTGGCGTTCAGGATCAGCCGGTGGTTAGAGTGCCTACAGGCCAGGGACAGCTAACTCATTTATTCATGTGTGCTGAAAACGCTTCATAATTAACAAACCAAATGCTCCGTGGCAGCGTGGAGCCGAGAGAACACTGCTGGCTGGAGGTGTGCAGAAACACTGACTATGGATGTCGATCTGGTAGTAAAGATCATCTGATCCTGTAAAACTATTTTGGATTCAGGTGGGATGAATGATACATACAATAAACACTATATTTTATGTGGAGCCTGACTTTACTTTTCCCTTCATTTGTGTGTATTATTCAGTGTGAGTGAACATAAAGCAGCTATTAAAGTTGCATTATGATGACGTATTAAACGGTGTGAACTGTGACCCACATCTGCAGCTCCTCTTCCAGCTCGTTGCTTCGTTTCACCGCTTCTTTCTCATTTCCAGACTTTCTCACATCGTCTGTATTTATCCATCATCCCTCGCTTTATGTCTGTAAGTTTATATTGTATATATTATAGTGATTGTTTGTTTATATGCACCTTAGTCACCCAAGACAAATTCCTCGGTGCTGTAAAATCCTTCTACTTAATAAATTTAACTTTCTGATTCTGATTTCATTGTAGATTATTTTCTAGATTCATCAATTCATTCTTTGGTTTATGAAATTTCGTCTTGGTTTGTCACTTTAATATGATAAAAAACAGAAATCTCCATATTTGAGAGGCTGAAATCAGCATTTTTAATGAAATATTACATGAAATTATTAATCGACCGTCAAAAATATTTGAAGTCTAATTTTTCTGTTGACAGATTGATATTTAAATATTAACATTTGTACGTTGCCATCACAAATCAACTGTTGACATAAGAAATGTATCAATATTACAAGATTTACAACTGATATTAATATCTAGAAGCTGCTCTTGGATCTTTCATCTTCTAAATAAAAAGTCATCTACGAAGTCGAGATATCTCCAATACCAAACATTATGAAACGGCCCTTTTAATCGCATTTTTTAACTACGTTTGTCAGCTGAAAAATGTCACAGGGACAAAAAGAAATATCTGAATCAACACTTCTTATATCTTTGCAGACACATTTTCATTCATTATATTTTGCTAGAAGATGATATTTCTCACAAACATACTTGTACAACAATCTGAAGTGGGAGCTCCATACGCAGCACATAAGCATGTTGGATGCACCATGGTGTGCCTCTTCAGTGCTGTCGACTTGAGCCTGACGCACATTATTTAGAGGCATTCAGAGAGTTTTTACTCCCCCGACTGTTCAGTTGCTTTCCGGCGAGTTTCCGACGCAAACGCACATCGTTACGATCGCTCTCTCTCTCTCCCCCGCCTCTCTCTCTCTCCCCCGCCTCTCTCTCATTCTCCAACATGTGGCCTCAGATAACGTAATGTATTCTCGGGGGGAGGAAAGGTTACGTCTCTAAAACAAAAAGGAAATCGTATTAAAAGCTAATGGAATACATAAAAAACTCAGCGAGCTCGTAGGTGATGATTAATCAACTGGTGAGAAAGGCACTGCGTTTTAAATCAGTTTAGAGTGAATTAATCCCCTGAAAGCAGTCGGCTCCTGTGCTCCGGGCAATTTGGAGAGGAAAATACAATTATGGGGTTATGAGTTACAGCTCGCCGGCTCATCTCACCTCCGTGTTCCTCACGACGACTGAGAGAATCAAATCATTCAAACATGTAAACATACGTATGTACAGTTGAAGCAATGCATGTACAGGAACGTCTGGGTCTTAATTCAGTAGATTCATCCTAATTCTTTTGTTTTTATCATTTTCCCTTTCATGTCCGTATCTCGTCACCTAGGTTACGACTCCACTTTATGAAGCATGATGGAAGAAAAGGTCTATTTTATAAAGCTCTGGGCTTCTCACACGACTTTCATCCCGTAGTTCCTCATTACCCACAATCCCGTGCTTCAGAGATGTGTCTCGCTGCAGAGCTGGTCAACGTGCAGAGCTCGGCCCCCGGACAGGCTTGGTGCATCTTTGATCCCACCCATCCATTCTGTGGCCGTGTGTGTGTGTGTGTGTGTGTGTGTGTGTGTACAGTATTTGCTACATGCTTTTCTACAACCTTTTAACTATAAATCCATCATGAAGGTTAGTTACGGCTCTCAGTGTGGACGGCGTTTAAACGTCCCACATTCCTTGAAGGCATCACATGTTGCAGGATTCATTTGCATCCGTAACCAAATAGATGAAGACGGGTTTGCATCCCTCTCCATGGGCAGATATTCATGGAAGTGATGTTACAATTAGTTGGTAATGAGGAGAAGCTGCTGCTTTCATGTTGTTCAGCAAAAAGTCAATTTCCTACAAAAGCTCCATTTTAGATTCACATCGGAGCCAAAACAACGTCTGCAAGTGAATTCATCACTCGCTTCCCTCTAAAAGACATGGATGGTTTTCATGTTTTCTTCCAGGAGATGATTTGTGAATGGCAGCCACACACACACACACACACACACACACACACACACACACACACACACACACACACACACACACACACACACACACACACACACACACACACACACACACACTCCTTTAATCAGGCTAAAAAACTACAGGATGTGTCACGCTCGTTCTCATCTCCTCCACAATTTTTAAGCCGAGCGGGACGCGGTGCTGGACTGGAGTGTGTGTGTGTGTGTGTGTGTGTGTGCTCATCCTCCCCCCCTTCTCTCAGATCCACAATGAGTGAGAGACGCAAAATAGTTCCCCTGTTGTAGAGAAACAAATAGTTCCCTGTGACAGTGTGAAGTGGTCATAAAGAGCGAGCGAGGGCCGAGTGAGACAGGAGAGAGAGAGAGAGAGGAGGTAGAGTGCTCTCTCTCTCTCTCTCTTGCCTTCACCTGAACACTCTCTCCCTCGTGGCTTTACCTCCTGACCTCATTTGCATGTCTCTCCGTGGGAAACATCCTCACGTTTAATTGAATACATTCCGGTTTGGCTGAATATACTCATGACTTATGAGAGTGAATTTCAGTTTTTCTGAGGAAGGCTTTGCTTTTCCATTTATCCTCTAGAAAACGGCCGTAACTCAGTGCCGCCACGCTTTGAACACGCAGATAATAACACGCAGTGTTGAGTTAAGGGACGGGGGGTTTCACGCTTTGGCTCCGGGATCCATATTCAAATATTAGGGATTTATGGGTATTGATGTTTTTAACCTCATTCTGCTGACACGTTCAGAATTCAGATTCTGGGTTAACGGCGCGGCGGACGCATTGTTTATGGATACCGTTTGAATGTCAAACTGAGGAAAACCACCAGCGCAGCACAAGAGAGTCTAAACACAGAGATGGAAAACAAACACGAGCAGATTAAAGGGTGTATCGCTGCGTCTGAGCCTTTATAAGCTGGATTCATGCAAATCAATGTGGTTGTCGGGGTGGAAGACGTGGCCACAATGGCCCTTTTACAGCCGCTAATGCTCAGCACTCTTCTTGATCGCCGCAGGGCAATAATTATCGAGCGTCTGCAGCCGATTGGCTGCAGAAACAGCCACTTTTAAAAACGACAGCCGGCTCAATAATAATGGAATATCACACGGGAACGTCGCTTTGTTTCACGTTCACACTCTCATCGACTCCTGATTTTGAATTCCATCCCGTCGACGTCTCTGAGCTCGGCTAAAACACCGGCAAATTAATTCAGCGGGCGGTGATGTGTGTCGGGTACTGCATGTAATAATCCATTTTAAAATGGCATAATTGGGAGTCTAATTAGAGAGGTAATAAAGTCTGCTCGGGAACTGGAATGCAGCCGCCGTCGTCTCTGGCAAAGTAAGCAGAAGTGTAACTTTTTCCTCCCGTGAGGCACTTTAAGGTAGAAGAGGAGCCGCCGCTCGGCGTCAGCAGCCCGGCTCTCCATCACGTTCTTACTTTGAATGTTCTGCGCTCGGAGGTGAGCGCCGGTTTTTAAGAAGACGTTCCAGCTTTGTTGCGAGACCGCCGCCATCAAGAGACCTGGCGACGACTGATGTAGGATGACCCTCGCTAACGGCACTCTGTCCGTCCGTCCGTCCGTCCGTCCGTCCGTCTCCCGACAGATATGTTTTATCTAAATGTGTCACAAATCAGCCGTGAAAGCGAGCTGATCACAGGCCATCCAGGCGCCGGTGAGAACGTGGTTTTCTTTGCCATTTTAAGTGCATCTTTAGCACGAGGCGTCACTTCATTCTCACACACATTGCTTGCAGAACTTGCATTCTCTCTACTGGCCATCAGGGGGCGACACCTGATGTATTATCTCAGTAAACATGGAGTTTGTGGTCTCGATCTCTAGTTTCAAATCTTCTTCAGTCCAGCATGATCTTCATTTGTATTCATATTGTTAGATTTAAAGTCAAATAGACGAGTAAGCATGGGATGCTGTAGGGGGCGGGGCTACCTTGTGATTCACTACCACGCTACCAATGCTAGTTAGCGACTAAGATGACTTTAACACTTAGCTGTAAAGTTGACCTTGAATTATGAAGCTAACTTTGTTCACCAGAATCCAGATGGATCCAGATCCAGTAAGGTGTCAGATCCATCATTCACACTTCCTTTCACTGGTTGCAAAGAAGTCCTTCACCATGATGAACCCTGTCTATGTTTTGGTATTAAATAACATTTTTCACTTATTGATGTGTTTTTCCAGCAGGTCCAATGCCAAACATGGTCATCGAATAAGCTCATTGTGGATTTTATTGATCTCTTAGCTGTTTGTTTTCTCCAATAAATAAATTAATTAAAGAACTAGGACCATGGTCCAAGACCTCAGCTAGATCCTGAGAGTCTACAGCCGTCGCCATAAGTCTGAGAAAGGACAAGGCTTCTTCTCACTCAAGGTTTCAAACTGGATTCTGGAGTTTCTGTGAGGGAAGCAGTATTAAGCAGCATTAATAGATAGAAGAGGCCGACTGTAGTTCCCAACGTGTTTGTGTCTTCTCCCCGATATTTAAAGCTCTCCGGCAGAGAGCCTGAACGTCCTCCTCTCTGTGAGTCGTCGAGCAGCGGCTCTTAATTAACAGCAGTGCATTTAAAGCAACTCTAGCGTGGCCGTGCCCATTTGCATCCTCGCCGTTCGTTAAACACTCCGCTAAATTGAAAACCACGCGGCCGCGATTGTCTCTGAAGGTAATTTGCAGTAAGCTTTCGTAAATCAGCCCAACACAAAACACACCAGCTCACGCCTGGAACACTTTACATCTACAACAACTGCAAAAACAGCAATCTGGCCTTTCTTCCCCGGGTTTACACTTTAACACGGTGAACATTTACTCCTCTTTCAGAGAGGAGAGTCAGACCTCTGTTACTGTAGATGGAAATCTGGCATTCTCTCTCCAACCTTCAGGTTTCTTTTGCCTCCCCAGTCTCTGAGTTTCTCAATATCACCTCATCTCAGTTCAGCAGCAGAACTTTTCAATTCTTTAATTACTATGAAGTCCTCTTCATCACTCTGAGCAAATACAGACTCACACCGCCGTCAGGAAGCTTCATATACCTCCACTTCTTTCCTCTCCCCAGACTTTTATATTAAATGCTATAAACAGGGTTCCTACACCTTCTCTAAAGTCAACTTCAAGCACTTTTCAAGCATTTCAAGGTGCATCTCCATGCTTTTCCAGCCCCTTCCAGCTGTGGTAAACTCCATATTTGTATCAATCCAATGGTCAGTATTCAGTCTACTTATTCTGTCACTTGTTCATCACATTAAATGAGATGTTATTGTCCTCTAAACAACCAACATGATGTTTGGAGACAGCTTTTTACAGAAGGACCACAAATGAAAGGAAAACTAATTCCACTAACAGATCCACAGAAATATAATCACCAACTATTTTCATCATCTGTTCATCATCAAAAGTCATTTTTCATAAAGAAATGTCAGAAAATGCTGTTTTCAGTCCCTCAGATATGGAGATCTTCTTTTCTCTGTTCTATCATAGATGTCATCACATACAACACACATTTCAAGACCTTTATTCTACATCCAAGCACTTTAAAACCTTGAAAACACCACACTAAAATTCAAGTATTTAAGGATTTCCAGCACCCCTATCACCCCAGTATAATGTGCATATAATGCAGTGTCAGCTGCATCGTGTTTCTCCCAGAAGCCACAAATAAGTGCTGCAAAGAATCTAATCACGCCGTTGTTTTCCGAGGCTACAAACGCGTGTATAACACACACATTGAATCACACGCACACACACACACACACACACACACACACACACACACACACACACACACACACACACACACACACACACACACACACACACACACACACACACACACACACACACACACACACGGCGTCGGGGAAGGTTTGCATATTTTACGCACCGCCGGAAAAGCCTTAATTC
The DNA here is from genome assembly GCF_963514095.1 of Eutrigla gurnardus. Taxonomy (NCBI): domain Eukaryota; kingdom Metazoa; phylum Chordata; class Actinopteri; order Perciformes; family Triglidae; genus Eutrigla; species Eutrigla gurnardus. The sequence continues at coordinate 28,279,729 of NC_139922.1, read as the reverse complement.
AATCCGGGAGTCATTTCCTCCGATGAATAACTGACGACCGGAGATATGACACTTTCACATAATTTTTGTTGTGAGCATTCTGGGGGATTTCCTCTCACGTCTCACTCTCTCAGCGAAGGAAGTCGTCTTCCCTTATTTTGACTACATGAAAGTCGGGAAACAAAAAAAGGGAGAAAATAGAAACAGAGCGATGAAAACAGCCAACCCTCCTCCTCCTCCTCCTCCTCGCTCCGTCTCTCTCCAGTCATCGTCACCCAGGGAGCTGTTTTCCTAATAACCATTTCCACATTAACATATTCCATTGCTTCGCTAACCTGCTCTGTTATGCACGAGTATTAAATATTAAACTTAAGTGCCAAGGAGAGAAGATACGTCACCTTGTCCAACTGTAGAAGAAAAATAAAACATATTTTATGCATCTCCAATCTATATAAATATGAGAGCGGAGAGTGGGGGGGTAAAGGGCAGTTATGGAGGAGATGTGAGTGAAAGCGGAGCGTGAAATCACCTCCATAAATCATACTGTTTACCATCCGATGATAAATCTCATTCGTCAGCGCGAAGCCATCAGTTGATGTCGAAGACGTCGGCGCCCCCGATGATGAAGCGGCCGACGTCGGAGGCAACAATAACCTTGTGTGACGGAGTGTGAGTGAGCGGGCGACGTGGTTGGACGGCGCCGGCGGTCCCTCGTGGTTCCGGCCGATGCTAGCTCGGCTAATCGGCGTCCTGGTTTGGTTTAAAAATATATGTTTCTTTTTTCATCTTATGGGTGTTTATTCATCAGGCGGTTGGGGCTAAGATGCTGGCGGTAGTTTTCACTTGTCATAGCCGATATAAAGAAGTTGCTTGGTTCTGCTAACACCGGATGTTGCCGTTGCTATGACAACAAGTAAAAACTACCGCTAGCATCTTAGCCCAACTGCCCCAGATCAATAAACACCCATAAGATGACGATTCGGCCTGTATAAATAAAACCAACGGTAACCTTCAGCATCGTCACCCTAAGGACCTTAATAAACTCGCAAATTTGCTATTTTTTTCCTCTGAATATTGCCCCCCCTCTCTCGGCTCCACTGGTTTTTTTTTTTCCCTACAGTGGCCCTGATAGGCCGTCGTAAAAAACAGACGCCACATTCTGTCACACCTTTCTTAACCCTGGAACACCAACGTCGGGTGATTTTCAACCACACTGTTGTTGTCATGTGATTTCCATCGTGTTGCTGCTGTCCGAGTTGCCTGTTGCCTTCGGTAGCTTCAGATTGCTCACTGATGTCATCGAAGGTAGGTGTGTTCCCCCGGCTCCCAGGTACGTGTTCGATATTTTCACCCGACGTTAGTGGTTGGGGGTAAAATAGGTTTCAGGTGCATCTACCAGGTAAAATGCAAATTACTTCACGGGACAAGGCTCACATGTGAAGGGAACGGGTGGAGCGGAAGTTCCCAGCTTATTATTTATTTTATAATAAATTATTTATCACGATTCCCTCATTTTTCACTGATTTTAGAGACTTATCATCACTTTTTTTTTTTTTTTGCTTTATGAGACGTTTTATAGGGGGAAATGAAATCAAATTGTATAAAATTCAATTTGCCATGTATTGTTGCACAGGATTTTTATCGTGTAAAATATCCTTGACCTTAGTGATGGTAACTGTTACGTTAGTATTCTCGGGTTAATACGGTCTGGGGCTGTGAGTTTTTCCTCTGAATGCAGCTTTGCAAAGTCCCGTTGGCCTTGAAGGTTTGACCAGCAGACTCTGTGGACATGAAGCCGCCACCAAGGTTACACTGTAAACATCCTTTCACCCGACAGGACGCCGCCGTCTCCTCTTCGTCCTTGTGTGAAATACTTAAAAGACGGGTGGCATAGCGGGCCACGACAAAACCTCCACGCCGGCTGTAAACTCACATAATCGCAATAATCACAGTCCGACAGAAGACCGGGAGTCGTCCTCGCTGACCTGCAGGTTTTATGGCGGCCCATCGTCTTCGTCACTTTGTGACTGAAGGACGGCCGAGGAAGACGGCTGCTGTTACGCCTCGTCATCGTTACTTTGAGTGCTGAACCTCTGGGAGAACCGGTTCTCGCTCTCAGACACACAGACGGCGATGATTCAGGGAGAGAGGGACTTCCTCCCGATCAGGACTGGTCATACAGACCTTATTAGGCTACGAAAGATTACAAAAACATCATTAAAAATGCACAAGATGTTGAAACGACATCGAGACTCTACTTCACTTTCACTTTTTCAACCCCAAATAACAAGAATTCAAACGTCTACAGACCGATAGACGCAATGACACAATGGCTTTATGTTACATAAGGTGTTTCCCAACAAACAAGCACAGAAATATAGAAGGAGAAGCTTCTCGTTGTACTTTAAATGCTATGAAGCTGTGTTGTCACATGTTTTATTATTTTTATTTTTGTATGCATTGTATCTGATAAATCACTACTGGTTTTTTTTGCACCAATAAAAAAATAAAATGTCAATCTACAAAAGTCACGTTTTTTAATTTCATGTAGGATTCTGGTGATTCTGAATACGAGACGATCAACATGAAAAGAAAAAGACTACTGTGCCACGTTCTGACATCATCAACCTGCATATACAGCCAACGTGTTGATCATTTAGTTCACTAGAGCAGCATTTATCAAATAAATCATGGAAGATAAGATGTTTGAATAATCCTGTTAAATCCCTCTGATCTCAATATGAACCAAAGATACCATCAGAGCTGTCTGTCTGTCATGATGACCGTCCACAGTTCACTTCTCATTTCCAATTCCTCACACATCGACTCTCTCCCCACATCTTCAATCACATTATTCCCCTCCCACCACGTTTCCAGCGGAGAGCACATCCTCCTCACATTCTGGCTGTGGGCCTTGGCTTTCAACCTCGTCAGATTTCACCTCAAATCGACGGCGTTTGAATCATCATTTCATGATCTTCCCCGTTCAGCAGACCTTGATTCACCGGCATGTTTTTAACCGATTCGTTAAGGTTACGGACGTTTCCATTCAAATCATTTTAACCTTCCAGATTCTCAAAAGGCTGATTGTTTTGTTGCTTCTTTCTCAGGTTAACCTCAGAGCCCCACTTGTTTTGATTTTTGACTTAAGTTTCTCTTAGTTGGTTGGTTCTACTTTCAGCACCAGACATGGAATAACTGAGAGAATGGTTAAAGGAAAATAAAAGCATACATTGTAATGCCCCTAGTCGCCCAGCTAATGACTACGCTGCATGCGGTTACTCCGGGGAGTCTTCCCGTCCCTTTCTCCTCCCTGAATAATAGCTCTAATGCCGGCTAGCTCCCGCTCTGTAATCTAAATATAATTGGAGGGGGAGCACCACTTCCTTAGCGGGGAATAGAATCTCCAAATTAAACCCCCTGCATTTCTGATCCGCATCGCCTTTCGTAATGCAGCTCGTACTCACGAGGCGGTGTGTGTGTTTTAACTTCCACCTGCACTAATAATGCACCGCGCCGCGCCGGATTACATCTTTGCAGCCGGTATTAAATTGCATCAGTAGCAGAGATTTCTCTTCCTCTCACAAAAAAATGGAAATTGCTGCAGCAAAAAAAAAAAAAAAAACACAAGCTGCCTGCCGACATGTTTGCTTCCAGGTTGAGGTCTTCATTACAAATGTACCTGCCGTATGTGTGTTGGGATACACCTGATCACGATGAGCGTGTCACTTCCTGTCCCAGTGGCAGCTTCGGACGATTCCATTTTAAATGTTTTGAGATTTCAGCATCCTAAATGAAGACTCCCCGACAAAACAGTTGTCACGGCGCCACAGCTACAACCGTGTGAAAGCAGCGACGGGGCTGTGTGTGTGTGTGTGTGTGTGTGTGTGTGTGTGTGACTCCTATGAAGCAGGTGTTAAGATCTCCCTGCAGTGAGGAGGTTTGTTGGAGCTCCAGATAAAAGCGATGGCAACGCGATGGGTGAATACCAAATAGTCATCTCCTGCTGATAAAAGACCTTCGAGATCATAACAGTGTGGCTGCTGCTGCCATTTCATGAGACACACACACACACACACACACACACACACACCTGCATGCACACACACACTTGGACGCACACAGAGTTGTTTCTGACATCATCACTGTCCTAATATTCAAAGAAAGCAAAGGCATCTTCAGCATCCAGACAGGCTATTAATTACAGCTTACACACCGCTCGAGTGTTCACAAACTACAACCAACAACTCGCCTCTTCGTTGCCGTAACAACGCACACAGACTCCCGTCAAAACAAGCCACAAATGAAGCGTTGCAAGGCGCTGAAAGGAGGATTTCCCCTCAACAATGTGAGGAAGAAGGGAGGAGGAAAGGAAGATGGAAGAAGGAAGGAGGAGAAGAAGATAGAAGAATGAAGGAGGAGAAGAGGAGAAGAAGATAGAAGAAGGAAGTAGGAGTAGGAGAAGAAGATAGAAGGAAGGAGGAGAATAAGATAGAAGAAGGAAGGAGAAGAAGAAGATAGAAGGAAGGAGGAGAAAGAGGAGAAGAAGATAGAAGGAAGGAGGAGAAAGAGGAGAAGATAGAAGGAAGGAGGAGAAGAAGATAGAAGGAAGAAGAAGGAAGGAGGAGAAGAAGATAGAAGAAGGAGAAGAAGATAGGAGGAAGGAGGAGAAGAAGAAGAGCCAATAATGATATGAGAACGTTCTTCTTACCTGTTGTCCAACGAGTCAGCGAGGTGAAGGGAAGACATGTAAAAGAAAAGAGGAGTTTTTTGTTAGAAATAAGCTGTATTACATAAAAAGGAAAAGAAACACAGAAGTATTTAATTCTAAATAAAAGTCGGCCTTCTGTTATGTTTCTCCTGAAAGTTACACCTGAAGCTGAATCTTGGCACCATCGACAATGTAAGAGATCAAGCCCTCTCTCTCTCTAACACACACACACACACACACACACACACACACACAGACTGTGACTGTGAGCAGTCTCACACCTCTCATATATACTGTGTATATATATATATATATATATATATATATAGATGTATAGTATTCTTTAACACGTCCCTCCCAGAACACAAACCAACATATAACGTGTGAATAATTAACAACCTGTGATTGTGAAACTCCTAACACAGTTACAGTTCCGTTTCTATGGTGACACATTGTGTCCGGGGGTCGGCCCCGTCACGCGGCGGCGGCGGCTGGATTGTGATTTCCATCTGTGCAGCCATGCGGCGCCCGGACAGCGGAGGCTAATGGAGGCACACAGGCAGCTTTTATTAGCTGTGAAATCCAACGGTATCAAATATTAAACACTTCATTACGGGGCGCTGCTTGTCTCGTTCCACGGAGCAGCCACTTAAACCACAACAGAGGAGGGGAACACGCAATTACTGGAAATCTATGTCAGAAGATGTGTTTGTCATGGGAGGTGTGTGTGTGTGTGTGTAAACATGCGTGTCCATGAGCTCCTACAACAGGCATGATGTTGTTTGTTAATAATGAATCCCGATATATCAAAACAACGGTGGTTCTCTCGGTGGACGCTTCCCATTCCATGTGACATCATGGCCTGTGACATCATGGCCTGTGACATCACAGCCTGTTATCTTTACTCTACTTCACACATGGACATCTGTGTTTATTCCCTCGCTTGGAAATCTTGTTTCCACATGATGGTAGAGTTGGTTTGAAGAGAGAGAGAGAGGGAGAGAGAGAGATTGTGAGATGATGGCAGCCTGTGAAGACCTGAGGACCTACTGTATAAAACATTATCTATATTATTCTGTTATCTCTTATTATTTTTATTATTATTCTGTTTTTAATGCATTGTATGTAATTGTGCTTTGCCAACCCATTTCAAATGCCATGCTAATTAAGCCTTGTGAATTCAATTGACTGGAAAGATAGAGAGAGAAACAGGAAGTGGTCAGAGCGAATGAGCTTCGCCCGACGACCTCTGAAGGATTTCTCTGTGGACGCGTGTCCATCAGAGACGGCGGCGAGCCTCGGCTGATCTGTCATTATTTAAAAGTTGACGAATCCCCCACAAAGCCTTCTGTCTTCAATCCTCAGAGGGAAAGTTACGGAAAGTTAAAGGTCTCCACATTTTATATAACCTTTTTCATAAAAATAAGACACGATCACAGGACTTTAATCAATTGTAATTTGGCCCACCTTGACCACCGTATCACGGAGCCCACGGAGCCGGATCTGACTCCCGAGTGTGATTGATATTCATGGAGGTTTTTCTCTTCAAGCAGCTGCTTCAGCGTGGGTTAAAGCCCCCGTTTTGAAATAAAAAGGTTTGCAGAGAGGAACAAAGACTTTTCATCTCTGCACACACACACGGCGACACGGAGCTGTGCAGCGACGCAATTACCGCGGTTGTCTTAGCTATTAACACACTTTACTTTATTGCAAAAAATGACTTGACTTCAGGTAAACGCTTTGGCCCCTTTTAGGCCACCGGCGGAACCGCCGAGCTGGATTGAGATCGCAACCCCAACAGCGTGGGGGGGCTCGGCTAGAGCCCACTTTCCTGTAAATGTACAAAAAGAACTAAAAACACAAACAAGAAGAGAAAAAAAACCTACATCTGTTTATGTCGGCACTAACGGTTATGCTCATACATTTTCATCAACCAAATTCAGTGCTAACGGACCATTAAAACAGTAATAGGATAACAGCAATTAAGCCCTGGGCCATGGGAGAGATGGAACCATGAGAGATAAAAGTGATGGGGGGAGGAGGAGGGGGAGGAGGGGGGAACACAGAGAGGAATACATGGAGAGACTGCAACAAAATAAATAAAAGGATAAATAATAATGTTGTAGAGTTGGAACACAGCGTTGCAGGAAGGAAGGTGGGAAATGAAGAAGGTTTAGGATTCAATTAGCCTCTCCTTGTTAGAGAGGAGGGGCTGACAGCTGGAGGAGCGGGGAGGAGGATGGGGGAGGCTGGTGAGGAGGCTGGGGGAGGCAGGGAGGAGGCCTTTAGGAGGCAGGGAGGAGGCAGGGAGGAGGCAGGGAAGAGGCTAGAGAGGAGACATTGAGGAGGAGGCATTGAGGAGGCAGGGAGGAGGCTGGGAGGAGCAGGAACATAATGTTATAGGATATGGAATGGGGGGTCCTTGGCCTGAAAAGACGTCTGTAGTCGTCGATATGAACGGAGGCTTGTTTAACAGCTGATTGAACGACTCTGCATCTGGAAATCTGAAGCACATGGAGCAGTCCGCTCACGTAACAAACAAACTAAAAACCGACATCAGATTCCGTCCGCGGCCTTGAAACATCGAGACAAAATGTTACGATTCTGAAACTTTGTCTTGGCTTGATCTCGGATGTGAGAGAGATACAACCTTCATGATCGATGCCGATAGAAGGTCAAGGAATGCAAACAGTGTGCAGTGAATGGTAACGTGACCCCCGGACAATAAAGCCGTGACCCCCCCTCGGAGGCAGTGGGTCATAATGAACGGTAGTGGAGGAGTAAAAAACAGCTCCGTCCGCTGCCTCACATCAGCGCTGGGAAGCATCGATTTCCACGTGGCCCTGGATGTTCTGGAGCTCGTCTGCAGACTGCCAACTATGTGCATCGATGCAGACGTGCCTCGCCTAGCCGATGGCACCCTTCAAAAGAGGAAGGGGGGGGGGGGTTGTTTGGTTCGGATAATATGGCAGACGTCTAATCTTTCCTAGTTTCTTAGTTTCCATGAAGTGATGTCGTTTTTTCGGAACGTACCATCTCTCATTACGTCCACAAGATTTGTGAAAGCACCTCTGATCCACCCGACATTATCACCACATAACGTGATCTTTGATTCCCTCGATAGGAGGAGGAGGAGGAGAAGGAGGGCGCTGGGAGAAGGCAGGGGAGGAGGCTGAGAGGAGGCAGGGAGGAGGCTGGGAGAAAGCAGGGGAGGAGGCTGGGAGGAGGCTGGGAGGAGGCATTGAGGAGGGAGGAGGCTGGGAGGAGGTTGGGATGAGGTTGGGAGGAGGCAGGGAGGAGGCTGGGAGGAGGTTGGGAGGAGGCAGGGAGGAGGTTGGGAGGAGGTAGGGAGGAGGCTGGGAGGAGGTTGGGAGGAGGCAGGGAGGAGGCTGGGAGGAGGTTGGGAGGAGGTAGGGAGGAGGTTGGGAGGAGGCAGGGGAGGAGGCTGGGAGGAGGCTGGGAGGAGGCATTGAGGAGGGAGGAGGCTGGGAGGAGGTTGGGATGAGGTTGGGAGGAGGCAGGGAGGAGGCAGGGAGGAGGTAGGGAGGAGGCTGGGAGGAGCCAGGGAGGAGCCAGGGAGGAGGCTGGGAGGAGGTAGGGAGAGGGTTGAGAGGAGGCAGGCAGGAGGCTGGGAGAGGGTTGAGAGGAGGCAGGGAGGAGGCTGGAAGGAGGCAGGGAGGAGGCTGGGGAGGAGGTTGGGAGGAGGCAGGGAGGAGGCTGGGGAGGAGGTTGGGAGGAGGCAGGGAGGAGGCTGGGGAGGAGGCATTGAGGAGGTAGGGTGAGGTAGGGAGGAGGCTGGGGAGGAGGTTGGGGAGGAGGTTGGGAGGAGGCTGGGGAGGAGGCTGGGGAGGAGGCATTGAGGAGGTAGGGTGAGGTAGGGAGGAGGCTGGGGAGGAGACTGGGGAGGAGGCTGGGGAGGAGGTTGGGGAGGAGGTTGGGAGGAGGCTGGGGAGGAGGCTGGGGAGGAGGTTGGGGAGGAGGTTGGGAGGAGACTGGGGAGGAGGTTGGGGAGGAGGTTGGGAGGAGGCTGGGGAGGAGGCATTGAGGAGGTAGGGTGAGGTAGGGAGGAGGCTGGGAGGAGGAGGAGCAGAAGAAGAAGGTGAGACTTGAAAGAGAACATTTGTCGGTGCTGAACCGACGATTATGAAGGTGTTTCTCTGTAAACAAAAACATCACCCACACTTCCAACGTAAACAAACAGAGGCCATGTTTTTTATGAAATCCATTATCTCTGCATAAACACGTCGGGACTAAATCATTACTGACAGGCTGACAGTTCTCTCCCATTATTCTTTAGAAAGCAATAAAACATCTAATATAGCTGCATGTAACTATTTCTCCCGTCCAAATTAGCTTGTTAAGAACTTCATAGTGCTCAACCAAACACACACACACACACACACACACACACACACACACACACACACACACACACACACACACACACACACACACACACACACCTCGAGTGTCTCCAGCTGGCTCTTAGAGAGAATGCACATCTTCCATTAGATCTCCTAATAAAGCTCAACCAGGTACAAGAGTGCAGCTTAATCAACCCTGTTACTACACACACTGTTTGTTTTCAATTAGCTTCTCCCTCGCCCCAACGCTGTGTGTGTGTGTGTGTGGGTGTGCGTGTGTGTGTGTGTGTGTGGGTGTGCGTGCCACCACACTCAGCAGGTAATCATGGGACTTGTCGCTGACATGCCAGCTCCTGACGGGCATCCCACCATTAATATTAATGCTGCTCTGAATCAGCCCCACACTGAGCACCGTGACAGCAATCACCCCGGGTTTCTTCTTCTTTTTTTTAATATCACCATCCAGATCAATTCTGATTAGCATTTTTCTCCAAGAGCCACGCAGTCTGCTGAACTCCGCCTTGTTCTCAGAGATGAAGAGAGACAGACAGAAAGGCAGAGCAGCAAAACTCAGCTGACACCCAGTTAAAAATATCAGACATGAGATGTTTGCAATCAACCCCAGTGGATGTTTGAATATGAATAAAGACCTACCATAAACACTTTGCAGCCAGTGAAGCAGTCATGTGGGTCACATGGATGTAAAAAAAAAAAAAGCACCTGAGTGGGAATTTGCATATCTTTATTGTGGATGTGGATAGTGACATGTTCTGGCATTAGGAGGTAAAGCTTTCTCCACTACTCTCACCGTTTTTTGTGTCTCGACTGAGCTCCTTTTGTCTTCTTCCAGAGACAAACCAATCTGCTTATCTCCAAATCCAGAGGGAGCGAGGGCGTTTGTTTCTGCAGATCGAAATAAACCGAGCGGGAGAGGATAGTAACCTGAACAACTGAATCAGTGGGAGGAGGTGTGTGTGTGTCCGTGTGTGTGTGTGTGTGTGTGTGTGTGTGTGTGTGTGTGTGTGTGTCCGTGTGTGTTTATGTGGAAGAGAAAAGCCTCTGCCCGGCCTTGAGGCACCCCCACATGTGTTTATTTGTAGTGACAGCGAGGTTTGTTCCCCCCGTGTTCCTATTTATCACACTGAGCGCTCGACGCCGCAATCACCGCGGCGACAGATACGCGTGAGTAAGCAAGACGGCGCCAACGTAATCTATCGGCTCGCATCAGAACAGAGAGAGGAAAAGTAAATGTAAGCAAAAGGAGGAGCGACAGGACAATGAGGTGAAGACGGGATGCTACTTTTTTTTATTGGAATGTTTTATTTATGAAGGGGAGACGTCAATCTTTAAAGATCAGAGTGAGGAAACGTCACCTGAGAAAGCAGCTGTGAGAGACACTAGGTGGCATTCTGGGAGGAAAGGAAGGAGGAGGAGGAAGAGGAGGAGGAGGAGGAGGAGGAGGAGGAGGAGGAGATGGGAACACGACCGGCTCCCTTTGGGGGAACCGAATGCTCTTTGTGGCTTTAGAGAAAATAATGACTCGCCAAATGGAGCACTTTAAGGAAATTCACACTCGGCTCTCCTCGCTCCGCCCTTACATCGTCTTCCTGCCTCCCGTGAGGAATATCGTTCCCCAAAAAAGCACAGAGGCACTCTCATCCTTACGTCTAATACACACACACACACACATACACACACACACACACACACACACACACACACACACACACACACACACACACACACATCAACCTGTGAATCCTCTGGTGTGAATCTTGACATTTTCACGTTCCCAATGAATATCTTCTGTTTTTGTGCGCTTGCTTTTGCTTTGTCTATACGAGCGCTCGTCTCCATATGTATCGTGTGTGTGTGTGTGTGTGTCTCTATCTCCCTGTGTTTCACTGCAGAGTTGACCTTTCCATCCCTGCTTTGTCCCAGATGAGAAGTGACACCGCCCTCTGCTACAGACCGGCCTGATACTGACACCAACACACACACACACACACACACACACACACACACACAGGATAACAACACACGTATGCACACATTCAGGTCCTCAAATCACAGAGAAGCAAGCCGTGCTATAGTGTCTCCATGAGACTGAACTTAAATTAGCTAAGTGCTAATGAGATGAGATGCAGCGTTTGGGGGCGGGGCCTAAATCATTCCTATGGAAGTTGCTCCGTGGCTCATGAAGCCAAAAAAGTATAAAAAATACACAGAAGTCCCGCAATGCTACACCACTGTTTCCTGCACCCACTCGGGCTCCTTCACATGAACAGAGGAAGGAACATAACGCTGGATTCAGAGTTTAAGGGCCTAAAGGTTAAGATAAGGGGTATTTAAGTGTTGCTTTGACACAAATATAACTACCCGCTGAGTTACTGCTCTCTCAGTGGCAGCATGTCACAGACCTGGGAGTTGTAGGTCAAATGTGCTCCAAAAGGTCAGCTATCTAACCAGATTAGTGAGCATAAAGCTGTCACAAAGATCGCCATGCTACAGAAGGAAGGTGTTTGCATCGCCATGGAAACTCACACACACACACCCAGTTGTTAATGCAGAACATCAGACACAAGAACACACTGATGTTGCAGCGACGTCGATGGACTGAAGATCATTTCTGATGTTTGCTGTGAAGCACAGGCGAGACCTGAGAAACCTGACTAAGATGTGGTGGTGTTGGTGTCTCCGTACCAGCGGGGGAGAGAGGGAGGGAGGGAAGGAGAGAGAGAGAGGGAGAGGAGAATAAAAGCTTGGGCTGAGCGGAGCAACACCCTATTTCACCGATGGCTGAGCAGCCGCCGCCTCACGGGGATCGGCTCACTTACCTGCTCCTGGATATGTGTGCGTGTGTGTGTGTGTGGATGTACACACACACACACCTATCAATCTACACATGTCTGGCTGAGTGTGTGATGCTGTTTTCTACATTTCAGTACAAGTGTGCGTGAGAGCAGCAACTGTAACTGGACGACTAGCTGCTCGGACAACTGCCTGGTCATTTAACCGGAGCACTGACCCTCATCGCTCATCGCTATGGTGACAGGAGCCCTGGGGGGGGGGGGGGGGGTCCAGGACCCGGCCTGGCGTGTCCCGGGTAAGAACACAGATAATGAGGAGGCAGAGTTCTGCTGCTTTGTCCACGCCGACGTCCCTTTTCATCCCAGACGCATGAGCTCGCTTATTTTATCAGTGACCTCGTCTGCATGCTTAAAGAAAAAGAAGAAAAGGATCTGCCTATGGAGACGAACAATGATGAAATACCAACGTTAATAAGAAAAGAAAAGAAACATACAGAGCACATCCATGCAGCAAGCATGGATGTGCTTTTTGTCTTGCCAGCATATAAACACATTGATTCTGATGTGTGTGCAGTGACACAAACCTACACTGTTTACTGGATGAAGAGCAAGTAAAACACTCTGGAGACCAATCTACTGTAGAGACTTTGATTAAATGAACTTTACTAACAGGCAGCATGAGTCGGATTTCTCTAGAAATAAAGACTCGTAGAGTTTCTTCCAGGTGTATCATGTACTTCCTGCTTGTATCATCACTAGAGGCCCTCACCGGCAGGGAGGACCCCCACAATATGAAGCAGCTGGCTGCCGGACTGCATGATTCTCCTGGCCTTCTCAATCATCATGTATGACCCCACTAGAAGTGTCTGATGGTGTCTCTGAAGAGACTCTGCCCTCCGACTGTATTTTTATTTAGTTTTTTTGTGTTTAAAAAAAAACCCGCTTCTGGGCATCAGCCTGGATATGAAAATGGTCACAAACCAGGTGCCAGATCATAAGCAAGAGGAAGCTATGAAAGGTGGACTGCCAAGTGGACAAAGCTCGGTCCAAAAAAATACGAGGAAAAGGAGGGTTGGCTTTCACCCGCTGGCGAGCAACTAACTGTGACCTTGACCATGGTCGGTGGGCGTGTGCTTCTGGTGGCGTCGAGCCGGGGGGGGAGGGGCCAACTTTTGAGTGTTCTGTTTACAAAGTCAGAAAATCCTCCACACGCTGAATCTGAGCTGGAAGGAACAAACTGAAAAGCTTGGGGATTGGACCCCAGGACCTCCTTATTGTAAGTTAATAATAATCATGATTGAACTGGAATCCCACATGCCATCCCACACACACACACACACACACACACACACACACACACACACACACACACACACACACACACACACACACACACACATTTCTATCTGCTGCAGAGCCACAGGAGGAAACGCATGAAAGCGGGGAGGACGTAACGTGGATGACAATGAGGCGAAGAGAAAAGGATCACGATAGAGATGGAGAGCGTAGAGAGAGAGAGATCAGGAGGTGGTGAGAGTTAACATCTCATGAACTCGTATTGTCACTATGTGAGCAGATAGCCTAAAAATAAACTGCTTCCTTTGTGAAAATCCATACGGGAGGAAACATTAAAACATCGGCCTCCAGCGGCAACGAGGAGACAAAAGGAACGAGGTGTGAAGAAGCCAGCGGTTCATATCTGCCTTCAGAGGAAACAGAAAGGTTTTACTGATCTGAGACCAGTGAAAGGGAGTTTCTCTAGCTCCTTATTCAACCTGCATTTCTTATTTTAGAACAGAGGTCTACAACAGGGGGGGTCCGGGACCCGTCGAGGGTCTGCAGAGTTACTGCAGGGGGTCCCCGAAAAATACACCTCAACATGAATACAACCTATAATAAGCAAATATAAATAATCTTGTCCTGTGAAGATGAAGACACAGTGAAGACACCATGAAGACAGCGTTTAGACGCCATGAAGACACTGTGAAGACAGCGTGAAGACGCTGTGAAGACAGTGTGTAGACACCGTGAAGACACCATGAAGACAGCGTGGAGACGCAGTGAAGACACCATGAAGACAGTGTGAAGACAGCGTGAAGACGCTGTGAAGACAGTATGTAGACACCGTGAAGACACCATGAAGACAGCGTGGAGACGCCGTGAAGACACCATGAAGTCAGTGTGAAGACAGCGTGAAGACGCTGTGAAGACAGTATGTAGACACCGTGAAGACACCATGAAGACAGCGTGGAGACGCAGTGAAGACAGCGTGAAGACAGTGTGAAGCCACTGTGAAGACACCATGAAGACAGTGTGTAGACGCCGTGAAGACACCATGAAGACAGCGTGAAGACACCATGAAGAAAGCATGAAGACGCTGTGAAGACACGATGAAGACAGTGTGTAGACGCCGTGAAGACACCATGAAGACAGTGTGTAGACGCTGTGAAGACACCATGAAGACAGCGTGGAAACGCTGTGAAGACGCCGTGAAGACAGTGTGTAGACGCCGTGAAGACACCATGAAGACCGCGTGAAGACGCCATGAAGACACCATGAAGACAGTGTGAAGACGCCATGAAGACACCATGAAGACAGTGTGAAGACGCCATGAAGACGCCATGAAGACACCATGAAGACAGTGTGAAGACGCCATGAAGACACCATGAACACAGTGTGAAGAGGCCGTGAAGACGCCGTGAAGACACTGTGAAGACACCATGAAGACAGCGTGAAGACAGCGTGAAGACAGCGTGAAGAGCCATGAAGACGCCGTGAAGACACTGTGAAGCCACCATGAAGAGCGCGTGAAGACGCCGTGAAGACACCATGAAGACAGTGTGAAGACGCCGTGAAGACACCATGAAGACAGTGTGAAGACGCCGTGAAGACACCATGAAGACAGTGTGAAGACGCCATGAAGACACCATGAACACAGTGTGAAGAGGCCGTGAAGACACTGTGAAGCAACTGTGAAGACAGTGTGAAGACGCCGTGAAGACGCCGTGAAGAGCCATGAAGACGCCGTGACGACGCCGTGAAGACACTGTGAAGACAGTGTGAAGACACCATGAAGACAGCGTGAAGAGCCATGAAGACGCCGTGAAGACACTGTGAAGACAGTGTGAAGACACCGTGGAGACAGCGTGAAGACGCCGCGAAGACAGCGTGAAGACGCCGTGAAGAGCCATGAAGACGCCGTGACGACACTGTGAAGACGCCGAAGCAACGATTAAAAAAAAAAAAGGCTGGAAGAAAAAGCGGCGTGAGTGATGAGGAGTTCTTCTAAACATGCTGATTCATTCATCTGCAGGCGCCGTGAAGCACGTCCTCTGGGGAACGAGGGTCAAACACATTAGCTCCTCGCGTTGAGCAAGTGCTTCCAGAGAGGAGTGCTAACGCTAGCCTGTCAGCGATTAGACCCCCCCGTGTCTTTTCCAGGACCTCCAGGGAGCATGCTTAGAGAAAAAACAAATCAAATTGACCTCAATTGTATTGTGCCATTGTTTAAAAGACTCTGACTTGGACTAAATCCCATGCAGGTTGTCACAGGGCATCTATTGGCCGTCACACCACATGATCTCAGTAATAAGTAAACAAAGAATGTGGGAAACAATAAGAAAAAAGCTTGTAAATATAAAGCAGTGTAATCCAAAGGGACCTCAAAGTGTTTTTTAATTAGTGCTGTGTAACCACATGTGTGCTTGGCACTGGGATATTTAGAGTTAATAAACTTTTCATATTACTTTTATGTTTCATGCATTTTTCAGAAATCCCCACAGCCCCCCTATCAAAAGCCTGGAGGTCTTAGTAATCAGAGCCTTTTTTTATGAACACATCAATATTAATGCAAAAAAAAAGAGAAAAAAAACAGAAGCGTGGATTAACACAACTTTAATGCCTGCTGATACAAGTGTTTCTGTGGTCTGGTATAATTAATGGAACGATTGTAGTTTATATTGCATGTTAACATTCCCCTTAGGAGTCAGTGTGAGTCACCGAGTCAGTGGAGAGTTCAGCAGGCTCGTAACGGGGTGTGATTAAGTCAAAACACACGCACACACACACTTTGGTATCCAAACAAGACGTTCAATTCTCCTGTCGGCGTTTCAAAAAGGCAAACGGCTCATTTTAGCCTCAACAGCCCAAAACATATCCCCTAAAAAAAGGCCGTTATGATCGCAAAGCACTCCTCGAATTCTCAAATGAACCATTTGTGATGTCCTGGGTTCCTACACCTTCTCCAAACTCAGATTCAAGCACTTTTCAAGCATTTCCAGGTGCATCTCCATGCTTTTCCAGCCCCTTCCAGCTGTGGTAAACTCCATCTTTGTATCAATCCAATGGTCAGTATTCAGTCTACTTATTATGTCACTTGTTCATCACATTAAAGGAGTCATCACCTGGTTTTATACGTATCCAGCCCCCCTTGGATCGCTTTGGATCAATTCGTAAAACTTATTAGAAAAAAAAAAAAAAAATTTAATCAAACATTGAGCTTGTTCTGACCCTTTTTCGTACCGCGATTTTATCACGCGAGATTACGCGCGAGGTTTTGACTGGTCCGGATGTGCATTGTATAATATGTAATGAGGCGCGCGTTGATTCGCCGCAGGAAGGACAGAGCCGGGGGGGCTTGCCTGCATGCAGACTCCAAAACATAATGGCGGCGCTTCGGCGATTTCAGGTAGCGGACGGGGCGGGGTTGGGTGGTGAAAGAGGGGTGGGCTTATGCAAGTAGCCGCCACGGTGACGTCACCGAAGGCGCAGAATCAAAATCTCGTGCTTTAGGAATGCACACCCTTGTGTGCTATTCCTGTTCGGAAAAAGAGCAGAAGCGAAAAAACGGCGCCACTTTCAAACTCCAGCCTTTCAGGCAAGTTTCAACTGAGGTCAAACACAGATATGCATGTTTTAACAAGAGAAATTGCGATTTCCGGGTGATGACTCCTTTAAATGAGATGTTATTGTCCTCTAAACAACCAACATGATGTTTGGAGACAGCTTTTTACAGAAGGACCACAAATGAAAGGAAAACTAATTCCACTAACAGATCCACAGAAATATAATCACCAACTATTTTCATCATCTGTTCATCATCAAAAGTCATTTTTCATAAAGAAATGTCAGAAAATGCTGTTTTCAGTCCCTCAGATATGGAGATCTTCTTTTCTCTGTTCTATCATAGATGTCATCACATACAACACACATTTCAAGACCTTTATTCTACATCCAAGCACTTTAAAACCTTGAAAACCCCACACTAAAATTCAAGTGTTTTCAAGGATTTCCAGCATCTGTATGAAGCCTTGCTTGACCGTCTGAAACATGCATTTCTATCACGTTTAAGTCTTTGATTATTTAAACCCTTGAGTCGTCCCCGACTTGTGAAACCCTCCCAGGGTAAATGAATCATTCTTAAAATACCCCCCTCCCCCCCGGAGCAGTAAAGTGTGTCATTGGTGTAAACCCAACCCTTAGCCACGGCCAAGTGAGAGGACGTCCCCCTGAGTAAATACAGATCTTCTTCATTACATCTCATTGGAATGCATCGTTATGCCGGCTGCGGCCGGGACGAAGTGCATAAATCCAGCAGCTTAATTGGATATTGCTTTCAGGACGGCTCTCTGGAGGGCAGCGAGGCCGTTCTTAGGTCGCGATCGCAACATCTGTTTGTCCTTCGTTGTTTAGAGATACAAGTGTAGAGCCTCAGCGCGTGGACGGAGGTTTTAAAACCATCGGTAGAAGAACTGGTCATGTGATGTCGATGTCACCTCCCATTTCCTGCAGGGCGATTACATCACAAGGCCTCTCCAGCTCCACATCAGCTGGGGCCAACATTATTTTAGAAACTGCCTTTTTTATTATAAGAAACACTCCATGACATCCTGGTATAAATACAATAACTACTGGTATAAATACAATAACTACTCTGTATGAAAGCTGCTAATGCCCCCCCCCCCCCTCCTCCTCCTCCTGCATGCCAAATACATTGCGTTGACACCCGTAGCCTTGACTGGGTGGGTGGCTAAATGAAAAGGTATGAAATTAAAACAAATTAATTCTGCTCTCTGACTGGCTGACAGCCTCGGGGTCTGTCACTGCTGCTCAGTGTGATGCTGGGGAGGGGGGGGGGGAGATGAGAGGAGGCCTGGGGAGGAGAAGCCAAGCCTGGGCATCAACGGTCAAAGCTTGGACTCCACGCTCAGCGGGCCTCGGGGAGACCGGCGGTGCAGAGACAGCTGAAGGAATGGACGGAGGAGGGAGAAAGAAAGAAAGACAGAATGGTGGCGTTGGCCGTGGTGGTGGTGGTGGGGGGGGGGGCGACTTCAAAGCGTTGAAGCAGTTGAGATTTATTGCAAATAACTGCTCCTGATGCTCCGCCGTTTCAATTTCACACAACACAATTCCACAGCTCCGGAGCAAAATGTGTCCCCGTCAGCATCACTTAGGCCTCGGCTGCTGTCGGCCTCACACCTCCACCTCCCTCCACTTTCACTCCTCCGTCTCTCACTCCGTCTTCCTCCAGACTCCTTCGTCACCTTATCCCTCCCATCTCTTTTTAATGTTCTTTTTAAGTGGTTAGACCACTGCAGACAGACAGAAGATAGAGAGAGAGGTGGGAAATGGGCAGTGAACGAGCGAGGAGAAAGATAATAGACCACAGAAACATGGGGAGGAGGAGGAGGAGGAGGAGGAGGAGGAGGAGGAGGGAGCAAGATGGGAGAGAAAGCCAGACAGAGGGGGAAGATAAAGGATGTGTAAAGGAAAAAAAGAAGAGTTTACTTCCATGAAACGGTTATGTTTTGAGCTTTTATTGTTACTTGTGAGAGAGCAACGAGGTCAACCAGGAAACCCATTAAAGCTTCACACTAACACTGTTCACTAGTGGGACAGCAGACTGTCCTTTAGTGAAGGCTCTGGAACAGGAAACCAACAGCCTGAACATTATATAACATATACGTCTGTATGGAACGTATCTACACATGCAGTCGTAGCTCACGGACGAGAGCTGGGATGAGAATTCTTCCACCAGCTGGATTAGAGGCCGCGTTCATCGTGAGCACTGACGTCTGAGTGGCAGCAAAGAATCAGAGAGAGAGAGAGAGACAGAGAGAGAGAGAGAGAGAGAGAGAGAGAGAGAGAGAGACACAGAGAGAGAGAGAGAGAGAGAGAGAGACAGAGAGAGAGAGACAGAGAGAGAGAGCTCCTACTCGGTCTGCAGTGGTTTGATAAGAGTCATTATTTCATTATCTCTCCCTGGGCCTAGTCCTGAGCTGGCATACACACACATACATGCAGATACACGTATACACACTGAAGGAGTGTGTGTGTGTGTGTGTGTTGGGGGGGGAGTATGCAGATTAAGGGAATTTTAATGAAGGGGATAAAGAAAACAGGCTACTGAGCACTTATGACAAGTTAGCAGCGAAACTGCAAGAGAAACAGTTGTTTCACCTTTTTACTACCAACACACACACACACACACACACACACACACACACACACACACACACACACACAGATTATGTCAGTTTAATGATTACATGTAACAATACCATATTTCTGACTTAATAATCATGGTAACTATGGAGATAATGAAGATGATCTTTAAGAGAGAGAGTGGACATCTGAGAGTTACATTTCTTTACTTTCTGTCATCAGCTATTTGTCACGAGTTAAGGAAAAAAAGAAACCTGGATGTGATTCAAAGTGTGGTGTGCTGTTTGATGTTGGTATCATATCCTCAGCGGGATGTTTGTCCCCATTAGAGATTTACTTGTCCCGCTGTCTGGCACCGAGCCGAGTCCGAGCTGCAGGCTCTCTTTCCCCTAAAGCTCCAAACCGCCTCACTCTCAAAGCTTAGACACACACACACACACACACACACACAGTCTCACACACACACACACACACACACAGTCACACACACACACACAGTCACACACACACACACACGTCTACGGAGACGCTGGGAGCAATGCAGAATACCACGGGGGTGTTAATGAGTGCAATTTATTTTGAACAGCCACCTTTGACCCCCACATGAATAGATTCATTTTAAAAGACACTTTTAGATGCTTTTATTTTGTAGTAGTGTTTCTGGGTTCATGTTGATTCTGCTTTTTCCAAACGAGGAGGTCAGGGGTCAAGAAAGGGACGCATCAAGAACACGCCAGTCACCTACAGCTGACAGAGGCGTGACAGGCGAGGGCCACGCCGCCGACATGTTCAGGGCATGTCACAACAACGCCATGGCAACAGATGTGGGCTCACCCATGCATACATACACACACACACACACACACACACACACACACACACACACACACACACACACACACACACACACACACACACACACACACACACACACACACACACACACACACACACACACAACCAGCAAGGGTGGAACAATCTTCACCTCTCCTTACCGGACACGACAGCTGACAACGGGAAAAAAAACTCATCGCATTTTTATTTCCTCCACTTCCTCCTCCTCTTCCCTCGCTAACAGATGTGAGCGAGGGAAGAAAATGAAACACCCTTTTTCCCTCTCGATCGGATTTGTGAGTTTTTGTATTTTTCAGAATAAATGCGAGATGTCAAAACAAGTGGAGCGTTATTATTTTTTCAGTCGCATCCTGGCAAATAAAAAAAGAGGAGGCTCCGTGAAAAAAAAACTGCTGATGTGGAACAGAAAAGTGGGGGAAATGGATGTTTGTGTGTTGCTGGAGAATGTCCACTTCCTCTGGAAAGAGTCCTCGCCTTAATGATGGAGGATCTGCTTTTATTCTGAAGGATACAAGGGGAGCAGCGGGGGTGCTGTCTGCTAAATAAGCTCACTTCCTGTTTAAGTGGCGAGCGCATTAACACAGCGGGACAAAAGGGGTTAAAGGAAGGGGTAGACTCACACTACTTGAAAGACGAAGGCGAGTGTGTGTGCACTTATGGAGACGGGCGTGTGGAAAGAAACGGCTGGTGTTGAGAGCAGGCTGAGACGGTAATAGCTTTGACATTTTTGCGATGCCATTTTTTTTTTGTTATGCAGTTCTACAAAGTCGCAGGTACAAAGAGGAGAGAGAGGAATAAACTTTAAATGCTCCCCTCGGATGAAAACCGCAGTGTAATTATAATAAAATGCTCAGAAGATGAAGAGTCACAGTTAACCGTTTTTATTTTCTTTTTAATTCAGCATTAGGTTGAAAGTCCTCTCTCTCTAGAGTGACCAAGCTCCCTCTCTTTGTCCCTCGGGCAGGTGGAGCAGGTGGAGGGTGGGGGATGCTGGTGGTGCTTGGCAGGAACCATGCTGCCATGCTCAGCCCTTCATACTTCATTAGTGTCTCCTGTTTGCTCTCCCTATGCCCCCCCCCCCCCCCCCCCCCCCCAATCCACCGCCATCAAAACCTCAGGAGGTACAGAAGCCATAAAGCCAGCAAAACTGGACCGGTCTGACCACACGGAGCCGATGAAGTCATCGCTCCTCTACTTGGTGTTAAATAAAAGAACATGTTCCACATGCAAATATGAATACAGACGTGCACAATAATGCCTGAAAAACTCCTCTTTGTGGATGCACACATGCACCTATACATATGTATATATAGAGTACATATATTTGAGAGAAATATGAAAGGTGGTTACATTGCAAAACCAGCCAGCGTGACCCGCCGCTCCGTATTTCACTGGCAGTCCCTCAGTTTTCTCATCATTCTTTATATCCAGCAAACCTCATCCCTTCTCTCCGGGGCCACAGAAAGCTGTTGACTAACTAGCATTCAGTGTGTGTGTGTGTGTGTGTGTGTGTGTGTGTGTGAGACAGTGTGTGTCAAACACAGCTGGATAAGCAGCCTAGTGATGTTGCCGGGTGCGTGTCCTGTGTCTCCGACACATTTAAATCCAAAAAAAGAC
>NC_139922.1:28052950-28252950 GCF_963514095.1 Eutrigla gurnardus | reverse complement strand
GAGGGGGAGGGAGGGACAGAGAGGGGGGGAAAGAGCGAGAGAGAGGTAGAGAGAGGGCATGAATACCTGGGCCTCTGAGAGGAGGATCCTGATTGGTGGTCTAACAGGCGTACAGTTGGAAGGGTGTTGCTGTCGACCTCTTTGAGCCTCTATGAGCCTCGACGAGGCGGCGTGGAGACGTTAGAGGTCATTAGAGGTCACTCCTCCAGACCTGTAATTGAATCTCAGACTCGGCCGTCCCTACAGATGATTGGCTGTGAGGATGTTCCAACCAGCCAGTACATTAAAACCCCTTCATTACCACGAATAAATCGCCCCCTAACACGAGATGAAGTGCCACTCCACATTGGATTCTCCTCTACACAAGGAGGGCCCCAGTGCACCCTGGGATATGTGGAGGGGAAAGTGAGAAAAAAAAATGGGTGTGAGGGAAGCGAGATAGTCCAATCACTGTCAGCGACTATGAATTATCCATGAGTGGAGTTCTACCAGCGTCTTCTCACTCCCCCTGCTTTGTCACCATTAAATATTCAAACCAACAGCTTTGTAGGCCGTTGTTGTTAATTACGCATCACAACAACAGAAAAGGTCTCGACTGGAAACTGACAACGCCAACGCCCGTTAGTACGCGTAGGAAGCATCACATCAGTCGGGTTGGCGGCGTGTCTTCCGCTTTAAGACTCAGACAGCGTGTCATCGCTTCACCTCGGGCAGATCAGCTAAACGCTGGTTCGTGCGAGACGAGAATTTTGGGTTTGGAGAAAGTTTTGTGATCCCGTGTGACCCAGAAACCCGAAAGGTGACACTTTGCCATGTGTGGATTTGTACTTTTGGCAGGCGAAGGTTAAAAAAGGGTTGTGAGATGCTTCAAGTGTCAAATAGTATTGTTCATATATATATAAAATTCTCCTCTACACAAGGAGGGCCCCAAAAAAGCCTTATCACTTTTTACTACGTACTAGGGGTGAGTATCGGCAAGAACCTCACGATACGATACATATCACGATACTTTGGTCACGATACAATACGTTTCACAATATCAGGATATTGCGATATAAATAAAGATGAAAACACAAGTACCTGTATATGTACATCAGATGATATTGATCAGAGGACAAATTCAGTCAAAAGTATTTCATTCAAAACAGCCTCTCCATTTTATTAATTCCCATGAAATTCACTGGAATAAATATTGAAAATAAAATGAAAAAAGATAAAGTACTGCATTCACAACACATCTAAACATGAATCTTTTTTATAAAAATCGATCTTTGGAGTTGAAAAATCGATATTGTATTGGGCGATATATATATTGCCGTATCGATATTTTTACCCACCCCTACTACGTATTTAAGCCTTGAGGCACCTTCAAAAAATGTTTACTTTTTTTCCTTCGTTCCCAAAACGGTCTACTCAAGTGTAATAAAATGTAATATATTAATATTTTTCAGACCTAACCATGGATAGAAAGAATTGTATTATTTTCTTATATTTGTTTTTGTTTTTATATGCCTTTTTTGTCATAAGAACCCTAATTTATTTTTCAATGGGAAAAACACAAAATATGCAATATTTTCCCCAAAACTTAGACACAAAGTGGATTATTTGGGATTTGGTCCAAGTTTCATACAATTAGCCTTAAAAATCAAGAGAATTAAAAATAAATAAATAAATAAAAAACAAGCAGAATGTTCACGTTTGGTGCCTCAAGGTATAAACATATATAAGCTGTGATGTTTACATGTCGTATGTTCCTTGAACGCCACATCAGACCTTCCCGGTTTCGTCTACTGTACTGGAGTCAAAGCTGCTTCGGCATCAGGGGGAGGAAGAGGAGAAGACGAGGGGGACATATGAGCTTCAGTACCACGTATGAAGAGAAAGTGTTTCCACAGATGTCCTCGCCTTCAGTTGAACCGTTTCCTGGTCCTCTGAGGTTAATCAACTCAGCTTACTGCGCTGAACCAACTAGCTGCCAGAACTTTATGGGTAAAACTACAGAATGTCTTCTCCTATATACACACACACACACATACACACACACATACACACACACACACACACACACACACACACACTTCTTCCTTTAAACCACCCGAGCATCAGATGGGAGACACAGAAAAATGCCAGAGTCCTGACAAACACCCTTTGAAAGACATTTTTTCCACTAAGGGAAAGAACAAAGTGAAGCAGGCTACAGTTTTTATTTTTTTTTTTTGCCCCCGGAAGCTGAAATTTACACACTTTAATCCTGAGCTAAGCGCCAACACACAGGAAACCTTGAGCTGTGTGGCTTTATTCTACTGGCCTGGCTAACAAGGCTGCAGGGACACGCTGCAAAGTCACATGGCAGAGAATGCAGAACCCCCCCCCCCCCACCCTGTATATCGTCCAAGGGAGTATATATCCACACATGTAAATTAGGATTCACACCGAGGCATGTTTAATAGCACCGCGGCAAGGTTCCATTTCTTCACTCAGCTGCTCAGCAAAGTGAAAGAATGTGTGGGGGAGGGAGAGGGGGGGGGAGGCTAGTGTAAACACACCAGCCTACATGGATTGGGCTAATATCCAGTTTGTTCCCGCTCGCCTCAGCTCCACGGTGGCTGCAACGCAATTTCTTCCAATTGACCTCCCTGCCACCGGCACAATCACCCTCCACCGGAGACACAACGGCCCCGGAATACGGAGCAGCCAGCCAGCCGGCCGGCGGAGGTGGGGATTGGACCGACCACGAGGCGGAAATGAGATGAATTAGAGAGTGAGGGGGGAGGATGGGGGAGACAGTAAATGTATTCGGCGGTTTGGTGACAGAGACGAAGCACAAACATTCAGAGATCAGCTGAGGAGGAAATTAGAAGCATTACAGGCACAACCGTTTGTTTCTCCTCCTCCTCTGTCTGACTTTTACTTGTTTCCGTCTGAATGGCATTAATGAAACTGTAAGTAAAAAACACACACATAATAGCGTCCGACCTCGGCAGGAAACCTGCCGTTGAACGATACGAGCTTTATGATAATTAGAAGAGAACAGTAAACTGTAAGTATACAAATGTCTGCAACGCTGCAATAATACAAACATGAGGGAATTGCCCCGAAGGCCAGAAACTAGATTTATGAGAGCAATAGCTCCAGCCAAAAGGCTAAAAGGCTTTATAACGGCAAAAGGATTTCCAATAAAAGTGAGGTTGGAGCCCTCTAAGAGCAGCACTCTGGAGTAATAGGATTAGCACAAGTCAAGAGCACGGCCATCTTAACTCTTTGTGTTGCAGAAATCGCTGAGAAGCATCTCTGCCAAAGTCAATACGGGCCGTGCTGAGGGTGCAGGAAAGATCGGGGGTGGAGGGGGCGTGACCTTCGACCTCGACGCAGGCGTGTTGATGGACAGCAGGAGGGGAACTCTCCGGGTGTGGTCTGACTCTGGATCGGGCCGAGGTGGGGAGACCCGACCGGACCAGAGTTCAACCGGATGTGAAGGGAGAGTTGAGAACGAGTCATAATGTGTGGAGTAATGAATTAGTGGCTCGAGGCTTATCGTTCATTCTCACTCAGCTCGACACAAACTGCTGACTCCCCCATGTACCCCCCTCCCCCATCCTCCCCCATCCTCCCCCTCTCTTCCACCTCGCCGGTGGCATCACTCTGGGACCCGTTCTTCTCATTTCTTTAAATGTTAAATGAAATTAGCGCATTGCATCAGTGAGTCCCCCCCCCCCCCCCCCACACACACACACTCTGAATATCACTCTGTAATCTGCACATGAAACGTGAAGGTCAGCCACTCTGAGCTCACCATGCGCTTCCCTTTTTCAAACACAGGAGTAAAACCATTGATTTATTTTTTTGGTGTCCACCTCCCTCCGTCCCGCTCCTCCCCCTCCCTCCCCCCCTCCCCCTCTGCTGAATGTGTAAAAGGCAGTGTGTGTTTGGCTCTCCATTAAAGTCAGTGAGCCAGCAGATGAGCATCCTCACTGCGCCACCGCCTGTGTGTGTGTGTGTGTGTGTGTGTGCACGTAGGTTCACGTATGTTTGCCTAAGTTTACACACATGTGGCTCGCTCCCTCTCTGTCCTATGAGTATACTTAAGTGCAGCCCGCTTCTTTTACCCACAATGCCGAGCAGGCATTTTTTCCCCCTGCAACTATCCTCATACTCCCTAACGGCTTGATGGGTCTTCTACTTCCTGGATGTGCCTGTCCAAATCATCACGCCAGAGTCCCTGTGTACCCCCCCCTCCCCCCTCCCCCCTCCCATTGCATTCTGGGAGCATTCACAGTGCTGACGGCCCTCTGCCTCTTTTCCCCTATAGAGACAAACTCTGCTGCGGAAGCGATAACTACCGCTGGGAATAGAGCTGCAGGAGGATCGAGCAATGAGTGGTGGAGATTTAATTCACCTCCCAAGGAGACGGCAGCTTAATGTATATGAATGCACTACGAGGAGAGGAACAGGGAGGACGGCACATGGACGGGGGCTTCCTCAAAGTTAAAGACCTAATATAAGATAATTCCATATAGTACTACCCTCGTATACATGTACAGCCCCAAAGCTTTACATAGACATACACGCTCTGGCTGTTTGAGATGAACGGATGAAAAAGAAACCTTTTTATTGTTATTATTATTATTATTAAAGCTAAAGAAAGGCTTAATAAATAGGCGTAGAAAAGTCCTCTGTAGAAAATTGGCCTCCATGGCTTAATCAAACAACATTAATGAAGATTCTATTTGAATGAATTATTATTAAAATAAATGAATTAAAACAGCAAAAGAACGATGGTCTTTGATTCTTGGTTCGGTTCTTCGCCATGCGGACAGCGAGCCCCCGTCCCCGGTCTACAGGTCTCCGGAGTGTCAGATCTGGGGCGCGCCACGACACTACGAGGGGGGGGGGGGGGGGGGGGGGATGCTGCCTTTCATTCCAGCCTCACACACTGACACTTTGTTCACTGTCACACTCCGCCAGGACGTGCTGAGAAAACAAAACTATGACTGTTCAGTCAACACTCACCCCAATATGTAGACACACATATGTAGGCCCACATATACACACACACACACACACACACACACACACACACACACACACACACACACACACACACACACACACACACACACACACACACACACACACACACACACACACACACACACACACACACACACACACGCCCCTCCCTCTGTAAACTACTCGGCTGGAAGAACACTGTGTCAGCTACCGCACGGTGGGAGAGAAGCAAGAAAAAGATAGATGGAGACGGAAAAGAGAGAAAATAAGCTGAGATAAAGAATTGAATATGGAGGAGAGAATTCATGAGGAAAGGCGGCATAACAGATGCAAAGCAACACGGAGGAATATAAAGAACCGGGATAGAGTGAGAGCTCTGAAATAGACAGAGACGGAGCAATGGACTCGGGGAGAAAAAGAAGAAGGAAGGGGAAAGATTGGGGGAAAAATCAGTCTTTGCTTTTGGCATTCTGTTGTTCGCGCCGTCCTGTCTTGTCTTGTCCAGCTACTCGACTGTGCAGCGAGCGATTCAGAAGCCTCTCACGATGGCCTCCAACATTTCTGTCTGCTTCCTCCCACTCATTCCTCCCTCTCTCTCTCACTCTCTCTCTCTACTGACCAACAACATTTTTGGCCCAAAGTTATACAGGATTTCTTTGAAATCTCCTGCCTCAGAGATCCACTTCAAAAAGTTGTTTGACTATGATGCAATAAATGCAAAGCATGTCTAACACTAGTGACTTTGCTAAATGTCAACGCATAAACATCCAATCCCGTCCCTCAATCCTACTCAAGTCTCACCCAACAACTATCTAATGAAGAAAGGAAGGAACACTCCAGCGTTATAAAAAAAAAGGCATAGGGTGAGTTTAATTAAACAATGCTAATGAGCAACTAATTAAAAGCTTTCCCGATCAAAACAAGCCAGTAATTACCTGGAGCAGAGATGGATAATGAGCACACTACAATCACGGGCAGACAGGCAAACCCCATGGAGACCCAGAGTAGATCAATTCCCTTAGTATTAATGACCACTCTGGTTTTCTGTGCTGCAGCTCTTTCAATGCATCAGCCTCCTCAGAGCTCTGAGGAACTCAAGTGTGGAGGGGAAGCATCAACCCGGCTTCTAACGCCAATGTCACCCATCTATTGATCTGATCTTCCTCCCCCTTACACCTCCTGGTGACACCGACGACGACCGACGCTGGAGGGAAACCCACGACGCAGGCCGGAGGATTCGCCAATATCCCCCCCCCTCCGTTTTCCAAAATAACATTGTTTTCAAAAGTCGTCAGCGCCAGTATAACGATGCCAAACCTATGGGCGGCGACACATAACCGGCGTTATCAGAAATCTCCAGAAATCATCGTTTTCTGTGATTAAAAACGGCGTTTTCGTGTAAATGAGAGGCCAAACCGCGTGGAAATATCTGCGTTTTCCCTTCGTGTAAACGGAGCCTAAGCAAGTATAAAATGGCAGGTAGAGGGAGGGAGGGGGTGAACAGATTGGGAATAATGAAATCCTACTGACGGACAAAGAAACCCGGGGGTAAGATAAGACGGGCGAAGAAAAGAATAAAAAGATGGGAAGACAAAAAAAAAAGAGCAGGAAAAGCGATGAGAATGAGGTCGGACGCGGGAAAATGATGAATGGCCAGAAAGAATGAGGCGGGACGCGGGGGGGGTATGCAGAGAGAGAGGCAGCGACGGGGAGGAGAGAGAGATAAATAGATGGATGGATAGTAATGCCCTCTCGGCATTTTTCTTCCTTTTGATCCACTCCACGCAACGAAAAAGATTATCAGTTTCTCAGAAACGCCTCAGTCAACAGGGAACAGTCGGCATCGTCTGGTTCCTCTCGTCTCACTCTTTTCTCTTTTTTCAAGCAACAACAGAAGGCTTTTTAAATGCGTCCACACAGCTGCAGGGAGAGTGGTGCATTATTGAATATATGCAACATTAAAAATATATGTTAAAGTGATAAGAAGGCACAAATTGAATTGTTTTTGATGCAATTAGCCGGGGTCGATGCCCTGCAGCGCTCACAGAGAGACCGTGGAGGTTCATGTTCATGTGAAACCATTTAACCAGGCGGATCAGCTCAGCCAATACACATTACACAGAGATATGAACTGATGCATATGAATAGAAAACATCTCATACAGAACGCAAGGTTCGTGCAAGGTCCACATTTTTATCATTCCACACCAAAAGCTGTATTAAAAAGTTCCGTATGTTGGATGGTTAAAGCTTCATTATTGATTACATTCATGCATTTCATTTCAAGGAGAGGTTCAGAATGTTCTCCATTGTCTGGAACGATGCAGCCAGAGATCACGGGCGCCATGCAAATGAGCCGGCTAGCGTCCGAGGCTTGATGAGTCTCGCTGATGAAGTCCAAACGACGGGCGTACGAAGCTGCAGAGCCCCGAAATGAGATTCTAATTATATGGAAAAGTAAACTCACCCCTTTGAATAAGAGGGGAGAGTAAAAAAATAAATAAAATGTATATTATTTATTTGTCCAGAGCTGAATATAAATGTGTCTGGCGTCCGGGGCATCTCAGACACTGTGACCTCTCAATAGAGGCAAAATGTCGAGTTGTCGGAGCGCCGCCGCCTGCAGCTGATACCACAACACAATCTCAGTCCAGCAGAGGAAGGTGTGAAGATCACTTTCAGCTGCTCACACACACACACACACACACACACACACACACACACACACACACACACACACACACACACACACACACACACACACACACACACACACACACACACACACACACACACTCTCTAAATGCTAAAATGTATTGGATTTTGTCAAACCAGTGCACAGGAACCTGAGTGCTCTGGTACTAAGTAGCGTATTAACACGGTTCAGGTCTGGTCTTTGGGGGGTTGATGAACTTTAACAAAGCTGGAATTCTTGATGGGCCGACATGTAAATGGACAACGGATTAGTGGCGTTCCAGTGTCACACCAGGCCAGAATGTGTGTGTCCGTCCTCGACTTGCCTGCGGTCGTTTTCAAGAGTGAAACTGTTGAAATGTCTGTGTTGAGAGCTTTAAAAGCGAATAGGGCAAATCATCTATTCTGAGCGTGTCACATGGTGGGAGAGGAGCATTCCACGTATTTAAACCAGACAAAGACGCTTCGCCGTGTCCTTCCACGCCGCGTTATTCCAGATAGATGCATAAACAAGGTAGGAATGATTTCACAAACAATTTAGCAGCAAGCTGTGACAAATATTCACTCGAGCTGCTGTGTGTGTGTGTGTGTGTGTGTGTGTGTGTGTGTGTGTGTGTGTGTGTGTGTGTGGGCAGCTAGGGTGGTTTTTTTCCTCCCAACAAGACAAACAGTTTAGAGCAGACATGAACACGAATATATTACAAATGCATGAACACAGTTAAGGGCTGTGTTGAGAATATCATACTTACATACTATTCATACTGATTAATACATGTATGCATGGTAAGTGGGTTTGCATCGTGTCTCTTCAGACAGTTAACCAGTTGGAAATTAAATGAATGTGAATGATGGTGAGCGGTTACTCAGTTACAGTTACAAGGAAAAAAAACAGAGCTAATGTATTTAATGTACCGTTGAAAACATTAAACACTTAAATATAATAACACATCATTTTAATTTGCACTAAAATAATATAGTATCAAGCGACAATCTTGGGTGCTGAAAAATGAAGCGCCATTGACTGCAGTTCCTGGAAAGGCCACTTGAGGCTCCCTCTTAAAGTGAGACAATCTCCATAGAACTCCATGTTAAACTTTACAACAGAAATAAACACGTTTGCAGCCTGATATGAAAGAGAAAACAAGGTTTTGGTCATAATATTTTATATAACCTACACGTTTAAATTACATTAAGTTTTGAGTGACAGGTGGGTGCCGTCATACTCAGCTCCGCCCCTTTTAGGCAGTTCCACCCACTTTGAGCGAGTTCAGGAGCCCAGCGATGACATCACAGAGACTATTTTAACCAGGCGACGGTTAATAAGTGAATTCCAGCAAACGACCGATCCTTCTTTGCAAATCGAGGCCTCGTTAAGATGAATCCCATCACGCCACTTCCTGACTTCCTTCTCCTCCACCCCCCTCTTAAACACTAAGACAGATATATAACAGATCATTATGCATTAAAAAAAAGGATCTGATGGAGATTCAGTGTGCGTCTCTGTAATGGATATATATATTTGTTAAGTGCAGCTGTGAGGGGGATTTTCCAAGTTTGGCTCTGAAGCTTCAGCCTCTGCAGGAGCTCAGATGCTCAGATCACACCGCATGTATCTACCTCCTCTCTCCCCTGCTCTCATCTCCTGTCCTCTCGCTTCTACTTTCCTCCTGTGAGGAAGGGGGGAGGAAGGGGGGAGGAGGAGGGGAGACAGATAAGGCTGCTTCCTCAGAAATTACCTATCACAGCTTGGCAATGTGTTCAGGCATGGCTGTCTGGCAAAACGCTGAATTTGTCAATCCAGTTCAACTGAAAAAGGGAAATACGTGAACTCAATTTCAGCTGTCGTTGTAAATGAGTGGAGCGCTGTAGGTGGACGGGTATCGGAGAGCGAGCGCCGCGTAGCTTCAAAAAAAAAAACCCTAAAATAACGGGGGAACAAATAATGCTCTGCAGCTTTTATTCACATTTGTTTATACGGAGATAAACCCGGAGTGAAGGCCCTCACAGCCGACGATCCGAGGACATTCATCACCGGCAGCAAAGCAGCCAGATAGAAAAATTGCTCTCTGGGGCTGCATAGCAGTCTCTCTCCCTCCCTCTCTGACTGCTACACACTACAGTAGATATACAGTATAAACACTTTCCCTGCAGTGGTGCCATGAGAGGTAAATGATCATAAAGCAGCACGGCAACGACCCCTGTTTCTTACCAAATCTGCAGTTAGAAAGCACCGCTGTAATTGTGTGTAATGTGTGTTTATCACTTAATGCCAAGTATGTGGGAGGCGTGGAAGCCACGCCCCCAGATCCTGCACCGATTCATAGACCTCCATCGGTTCAACCAAGAACACGGATGATGATGATGAGGAGCAGCTCCGGGTCCATCACGAGGACCTCGGGCCTTCAGGAAGGCTGCGGTCGCTGTCCCATCCAGCATCTTCCGTACCTTGGTGTATGACGGAGACTTGATTAGAAACCTCCGTCTCCGTGCAGATACGAAGCACCGCCGCCGTGTTGCGTTGATGCTTTCTGCTGTATCTGGGACGCGTCTCTGAGTAACACGCTCACAGCCTAACTGGATCACAGATGAAGTGATACGATTGGAACAGATGGTTCGAAACTGTTGGTTCACTCGCTAAGAAAGACCTGAAATACAACAGGAGGTCTGAAAAAAGTGTACGTGCATGAGGTGGCGTGTCTGCAAAGACTGCACATCTTGTCTAACATGAGATTTAAATGAGTTGTATATTTAAGCACATTGTCATGGTCCTCTGAATGAAGGAATTAGAACGACGAGAATGTTTCTTCAATCATTTCTCATATTGATTTATTGAATGTTGATGAATCAAACACAGATTAAAAAAACATCTGATGGGAAAAACATTTAAAAGGAAAACACAGAATTTGGGGGAGAAATAATATGGAATCTGGAAAAAACTTGAAATGGATTTCATCGGGCCCAAATGAGATTCATCCACATTTACTCCATATATATATATATATATATATATATATATATATATATATATATATATATATATATATATAGTGACTAATGTAACATCTGGTTCTACAGGACTGATTGGGACACCTGGGGGAATAAAAAGGGGCTATGGCGTACACATTTCCCCGTCTCCAA
This sequence comes from Eutrigla gurnardus, assembly GCF_963514095.1. Lineage (NCBI taxonomy): Eukaryota > Metazoa > Chordata > Actinopteri > Perciformes > Triglidae > Eutrigla > Eutrigla gurnardus. The sequence goes on along the minus strand of NC_139922.1, from coordinate 28,242,109 downwards.
TCAGACGTTCCTCTCATCACACGGACGAAACACGATCCTCCATTATTACCAGCCAGCATGTGAAATGTCAGGGCAGGTCTGTAAACGATACGCTACTACTAATTACGCTGATATTTCCAAGAGGAAAAACAAACCTCTCCGCCCTCTCTACCTGTTTCTGAAGATCTTTCTTTTTCTCCTATTTAAAATGTGGCTGCCTTCAGGGAGGAGAAGAGCAATCCCATTAGGAACACTTATATCTAACATTTAAGAACAAGTGTCGTCTCTCCACATCCTGGACTACAGACGTCCTCTTCCTCCCCAGTCAGTCAGTCAGTCAGTCAGTCAGTCAGTCAGTCAGTCAGTCAGTCAGTCAGCCAGCCAGTCTGGAGACTGGAAAAGGACTACGTGGTGGAAATGAATGAGGAAAACGCCACTCAGCCGCCCTAATGGACCCGCCAACTGTTCCCCAACACTGAGGACTTTACAGCAGCAGCAGTACAGCAAAGGTCAGGTGGAAGTGTGCCGCCCCTCCGAAGGTGTGTCATTTAACAACAAAAAGCTGGACTTCTGTCCTATGTTTGATGTGAACTGCACTTTCTAGTGTGTTAAAACATACTCTAAATTGTCAAAATGTTACGACCAGCTTTGAGCTATGCGGCCCCCAGGGGTCAAAGAATAGGTCACGCTAAAGACGTCTCGCGGGAGATGGAAGATCATTCCAACATCTTAACCCCACTGGGGATCACTATCATCATTAGGAGATGCTTTTGCCCCGGGATGGAATAAATGAGCCTTTAGACAGAATGAAACGGCCGGGCTGAACCACTGTGGGGAAAAGGAGGGGGGGGGACTCCACGAGTCCACCACCGGCCTCCATTAGAGGAGACAATGAGAGAGACGAGTCTTCAAGCTGTACTAGCGCTGAAATGAAAGAGATGACACACAGAGAGAGAGAGAGAGAGACCCTGTATTAGGGCTCCAGACAGTCTGGAAGAGGAGCGAGATGTGCTAGTCTGGTCCTGCAGACAAAGAGCCAGAGAGCGGACTCAGGCATCCCATTAGCCTTTGAGTCTAAATGTCAGTGTCTCCACTGGCCTAGTTCAGCAGGAGACCCCCCCCCCCCCCCCCCCCCCCCCACCGTGCAAATGCAGAAATACAAACAGAAGCAGAAAAACAAATCAAATGTCATGTGGGGGACGATTACAATGAGGTACACTCTTTGTCTCACTGATTTTGCAAATATGACATGTTTTTGAGACGCTATACTTGAAACATGAAATGAAGATTTTTTGTTGGTACCGAGCTCGGAGCTTCCAGGTGGACTTTGGATGTCACATCACACAGTCTGCTGATATCCTTGTAGTGTGAGTGTGAGTGTTCGTGTAGTTGGGTGTAGTTATGAGTTCATGTGTGTTACTGCAGCCCGGGGCCCTGAGAGTGGCCCTTGATGCCTGAGTGCGTTGTGTGACATTTCCCGGTAAAAGGCCATCGTAAACAAAAGCATCTCCACGAGGACCGACAACACGTTCTCTCCACCTTCCTCGGCTGGAATCACAACCTAATCTCTGCTCTGCACATTCTTCTTTTACAGCATCAACATCTCTCTGTCCTGCTGCCAATTTTCCAGACTTTAAAAAAAAAAGTGTTGAGATTCTCCATCCCCCCCCCCCCCCTCCTCTACTTTTCCCTGTGAGCTCTTATTCTCAGTGCTATTAACTGGTGGAGGGCTGCTGTCCAGGCGTTATGCATACTTGAGGTTAAATAGACCGGTTGTAGGAGGAGGGGATAAAAAAAAAAAAAATCTTTTGACTTAGCTTTAAGTAAACCTCTGCAATAAGGAGCTATTTAAGACAGTTGGCCTATTAAAGGAACCTTAACGATGGAAACAAATGGACACTGAGGAGGATAGTTAGTGAGCCGACACCACTCTGGGCCAATTTATACACTATATATATATATATATATATATATATATATATGTGCACTAATTGTATGCATTCCTTATATTCTTATTATGTATTATATATGTATGATGTATTACAATTCAGAGATGAGAAATGTTTATTTATTGGTAGGCAACATATTCCTCTCTCTCTCTCTCTCTCTCTCTCTCATATAATACAGCTGTAAAGATTACAAGACCTCTCATTACAGTGGGTCGGCATCTTGTTTCTCTTTTTAGATGAAACCGAACAAAGCAGACACAATAGAGTGGTACAGGGATGACGCATTTCCCCCCAAAAAAAATCAGCATCACACAGGAGTGGGAGTTTTCTATTGGATTTGGGATTTTTTTTGCAGAAAATTAGCTCCGTGGTTCGTGATTGTAGATCTCATTCCTCCATTCGTCAGCAACTCTCTTTAAAAAAACGTACAAAAGCCCCGGACTACCCCCCCCAACCCCCTCCCACCTCTGTTTGTTGACTGTACTTCTTATTTTATTCATCTTTTTTCTCTAGCAGAGTGTACTTTATTTCTGTACTTGTGTTCCACCGTCTTATTTTGGAAAACACTTATGTTTTATGTAATTAGCTTCCATTTCCCTTTAATGCCTTTGATGCGTTTAAAAACACAATATGGTAACACTTGTTATTCTGTACTGTGATTTGCACTTTGTGTCTCTAATAATATATATAATCTCTCCAGTTTATTTCAGGTGTCTAATGAAAACGCCACTGAGAGGAGGTAACTGGAGGTGCAGCTACCTGCTTCCTGGGTTTGAGGATGCATTCCTGCTCACTCTGCTGCCCCAGGTGTGATGTTAGATAGCATGACGTGTGGCCCCAGGTGTGTGTTTTAATCCGTCATCACACCTTTCCTACAGAGCAGCCAGGCACGAGAGTGCAGCCTTGAACAGTCGGCGTACACCATCTCTCATACAAACATGAATAATTACATACTAAACCAAACAGAATCTGGTAGTAAACTAACAGATAGGAGAAATTAGGGCTGGCCTATGTTTTTGCCATGGCAACGTATCGCTCACATGGTTGTTTTTTTTTTACAATCCACGTTCACAAAAGGGGGAAAAAAAAAATTGGCCATCCATCCATCCGCTTTCCTCCGATCCCACACAGCAATCACAGCATCTCTTCACCATCCCGTTACATGCAACTAAGCTCCTTTTTCTGACACACACACCATGCACACACACTCCACTGAGGCTGCCTGGGGTTTGTGGCTAACCCCATCCACATGGCCCGTGCTCTGCAGAGCCGTGTGGTGTTAAACATTATCAAAGGGAGTGTGGGGATTGAGGACAACTGGCAATCTCCCATTAAGTCGCCAGCGTGGTCACCGTGGTTTCCTTTAAGCGGCAGCAGAGTTAATAAAGAACATTTCCTCTCCGTTTCATCAGCGACTGGGATGCCGTCGGAACTGACTGTTAGCAATGCAAAGAAATATATTTCTAAATGGAAAGAAATCCATTCCGGAAAAAAAAGCATAACAATTTCCCTGAGATGCCTCCTAGCTGTTGTTGTTTTGGAAATTAGATTAAGACGCCGTTAGCGACTTTGAATAGGCTGCGTGATTCAAATTAAATACAGAAATACATACGTGGGAAATTAAATCGCAACGCTCTTAAGCTCAATTACCTCTGGTAGGATGTGGAGGCAGTAACCACACACACAGAGGGAGAGAGAGAGACTCAAAAGGACAAACTGAGACACACTGCGACTGATAAAAAATGCAGGAAGCTGGTTTAGCAGTGGCGGCGGCGGCGTCGCTGGGGAATTCACACACAATTGTTGACTTCCACGTAGAGAGAGAGACAATGAGTTCGGCTTCATTGACTTCTACAGAGGCAGTGAAGCACGGTAATTACCAGGGCTCAGACAGAGGAGGCGCTACCGCCACAAACACACGCACAGCCGAGGCACAAACACACACATGTTAACCTTTTTATGAGATTTTTAACCAACAGCCACACGAGGAAAATAAAAACTGCAACAAGACGGAGAGATTATTCTTCAGCCCAGAGGAGGCAGAAGAAGTAGTCGCAATTGCAAGTGATAGAGGCGGATAAACAATATCGTAAGGGGTAGAAATGTGCTACAGAGGAGGAAACTCATGGACCAAGAGGTATGAAGAAGAAAAAAAAATGAGGGATGAGGATCCCCAAACAATCTAATCTGTCCTTGAGTGCCCTCCTACTGCAGCATTGTTCTGCCGGAGCCAGATAAGTTGGGCGGCGCTGCAGTGAGTGAACACAGGAGAGGAGAGAGAAAAGAGAAAATCAATGATAAGAGTCTCCACTTGCCACAGTAAAGGACTGAGGTAGGTGGTGGAGGGTGGAGGGGGGGGGGGGGGGGGGGGTACAGGCTGAGGAGGGTGGAGCCGGGGCAGACTAAATGGGACGGAGCTAATAGGTAGACAGATGTGATGTTTGGAGTCTGGCTCGCATTGATCCTGGTGGGTGGGTGTGAGCCTTTATTCATCTCTGCAACAACCACAATTAGGAATATATATATATATATATATATATATATATATATATAGGTCTAATGTAAAGCCCCTCTGTGCTGCAGTCTGATGGGGGCACGTTTTCTCTGTGGCCCAATAAAGGGGATGCACAATATATATCGATTCAGCATGAATGTTGGGATATCAGCCATGGACCCCCAAGGCCTATAGAGACCTGGTGGAGGGACCCCCCATTACATATCATATAATGTTCCTTATTTCTCAACATAATATTAAACAAACAGGAAAATGTATATTTGCTTAACAGGTTGTTTTCATGTTCAGGTGTATTTTTAGACATTATCATTTTTGGAAGAAACAAAGTTTGGGATCAAATTATTTCTGGGACTCCCTGCAGTAACTCTGGAGACCCTCTAGGGGTCCTGGACCCCCAGGTCGAAGATGTCTGCACTAAAGCTAACAACTACAACTGTCAACTGTGGCGGCCAACCAGAGCCGGCCCACCTTGAAACCTGGACCCCATCTTGATTTAATTGGTTATCTACCTACCTATATACCTACATACATATATATATATATATATATATATAGGTATAGGTAGACAGAGAGAGAGAGAGAGGGGGAGAGAGAGAGCTCAGAAATGCCAATGCCGTGCAGCCCTAGGCCCAATAGTAGGTGACGGAGAGAAAGGGAGCCCATTCCTCCAAGTCCAAGATAAGCAAATCCCTTTTCCCCTGATGATGACATGAGAATACTTTCTGCTTAACGTCCCATCAGATAGGTGTAATATATACAACCTCTTTGTCTCCCCCCGATCCGGGGCCTGCTTAATTCATTAAACACTATCTTAAGTGGCTGAACTGATGGACTTCCATTATTCAAAAAGTTTCAGAGCAACTCCTCCAACATAATTACTTCCGTGCACACTGGTATCTAAATTAAAGTTAAATATTGGCGAAAACCTCCCTAAAGCTGCTAGAGGGACGGGGTGAGGGACTTGATGTTTTATGTGTTCATTTCCAAGATAAATTTGACTGCAAACAGATGAAAAAAAAAAAAAGAGAAGTATTTGCCATGAGTCTGTTCTGAATTTCCTGAGCGCTGTGGTGTTCTCTGTCCAAACATTCAGCGGTTAGGAAGGAAAGCTCGTACATGTTCACATTCTGACTGAGTCTAAATCCTCACAGTCACAGAGAAAAGAGAAAGGATGCTGGGGAAAAAAAGCATCGCTTCATTCCATCAATAATGTTCCGTGTCATTTTCCCATCCAGTTCCCACGGTCGGCGAGGAAGCTGCTGGTGATCCTCACCCAGCGAGTTTACGATGAGGATCGCACGTTGGTGTGTTTCAGACTGGTCTGGCCTCGGGACCCACCATCAGCCCTTCATGACAAACCCAAACCAAGGCACATTTTTCAACTCCTCACATGGATTTATGGTGCAGTTTGAACCTGAGAGGAACTACTTGGATATATAACAAACACTGTACTATTACAGCTATTCACTCACTTATCCAAGCATTAATCAGAAGGCTGACATAACAATCACAAGTTCAGTTTTCAGAAAAGACTCAGTTGGTGTTTTCATGCAAAAACTACTGAGAAGTATTTTCAAATTAAGTAGCTTTAGCTGAGTACACTCACTCTCTGAATCTATTACAACCAACAAAAAACCTTCACAATCATAGGAGTCTTTTCTTACATTAGATTTTGTTTGCCCACGTAAAGGCCCACAACAACCTTGACAACCAACAATGCACAATACAAAAAAAGCTCCTTCAAAATAAAAGCACAGGATTCTTCTCTTACATGTTTTTAAAGGCCCAGACTCCCTGAAAACGAGACCCACTGGTTTAGAGGGGGCGTCAATGTGTAGACCAAAACTAAACTGTAGACAACAAGGCCAGACTTCCTGGCTACAGATGACTCAGAGGTGCTCTCCTTAACCCCAAACATCAAATGCATCCAACGCTTTCTGACGAGACAGAACACTCAACCTGCTGGTCCGTCCTTCGGCTGCTAAAACCGACCGGAGGAAAACAGCGAGGTGGATGAGTCACCACTCAGTAAAAAAAAAACTGTCTTTGCTCCACAACTCCCTGGAAGCATCCTCGCCGGCCGAGCTCCTCCTGCCAACTATCAATTACCAGTAATTAGTGGACTAACCGGACTCGTTTCTCACTCCAAAACTCACAAGATTGAATGTACAGTAGCTGGGCGAGGGTTGATGACATCACTCCACCGCTCTGATAGGTCACAGCTGTGTAAATACAAGTCTGACAGACGTATGTGGTGTCTGACCGACATGTCAGTGTGTAGCGTACTGCATGAACACGGTTTAAAAACTTACTTCCCACAGCTACATGTTGGCGGTCTGTATAAGCAACGTTTTGGACGGATCGTCAAGAAATGAGTTATGTGGTGGAAATCTCCCCACAAGTATATCGGATGGACGGCCAGGGAATTTAACATTCTTGGTCCCCTCAGGATGAATTGCTGAGATTCCCAAATCCCTCGACTGGCTATTTGTTCCATACTTTTGGGTATCTGAGCAAATACCTGCAAAAGTCTCAGAATATTCAAATACTTTGTTTTTTCATTTTGGTATTCGGATATTCAATCTTCTGTTTCTCTTTTTTTTTTAACCCCTCAGGATTACAAACATGCATAAAACATTCAAAACTGTTCAGAAAATGCTTCTCATCCATAACAAAAAAATCCAAAGAATACTTTGTCTTTAATTAAACTAAGAAACCGAAGGTGTGGTGCAGTGCGAGGTCGTCCATCTCAGAGGAGAACAGAAAAAAAGGTCTGGGCTAGCAGCCGGGCTCTGCACAAGGGGCGGAGCCTATAGACGACCACCTCAAAACACTGCTGTTTAGGGCACGCGATGGTGACTTTGGAGGGTCCAGTTACACAGGGAGGGCTGCAGAGAAGCGACGCCAACATGGACAGAGAAGTGGAGACTAGTATGTGTTCTCGTCATGACATATTTTGTGAGGTATTGTACTGATTTAATGCACAAACTACCGACAAGGTAAGGTAAGTCGCCGCCTTCTCTGGGCTTCAAATATTCGCCGTTGATTCCTAGTGGAGCTCCGGAGGCTAGAAAACCACATGTTATTACCACCACTACTGCTAATACTACTACTACTACTATACTACTACCAACATCAAATGCAGTTTGAAACCCAAGGGCCTGGGCTGCACCAGATTTCTGCCTATTAAGGCAGTTTTTTCTAGCCACTGTCGCTGTAACGCCCCTGGGTGATGTTGGGACTTCTAGTCCTGCTGTACTGTAATTACACCTCATGGTGCAACCTGGACACATCATCAGTGATTCTCCCGGGATCACAGGGTGTTTCGGGTCTGAATCAGACACCCTCACCTGGGCGACCCAGTCAGGAGTGATCAGTCCCCCGCCACGCCTCCCCCCTCCTCAACCAACGGGAAGCCTTTTCAGACGCTTCCAGGATGTTTTTGATGGCTCTTCGCCCGTGCAGTCCACAAACCCCAAGGAGCCCCAGGACCCGGCGTAAGGACTTGCCTGCAATGGCTCAATGTGTTAAGTGTCCTGAGATGACTTGTGTTGTGATATGACACTATAAATAAAACTGAATTGAATATGTGGGAAAGCCCTAGCATTTTGTGTTAACATGATAAGATAATGTGAACATTAAAGGTAGTAAATGTCAGCATGTTGACGTAGAAGCATTCAGAACAAAGACTCACTAGTGTGGCTGCAGACGGCTGTTTAACTATCCATCCATCCTTCTTAATCAGTCCATCTTAAAACACACACACACACACACACAGCTGAGTGTCCCGTTAGGCGGAAGGAGTTCCTTTGTTTTTTTGGCATAGATTAGTGTTTCAGCTGTGAGGTAAGGACAGACCAATTTGTCAAAGAGAGAGCACGGAGCTAATCACATCAAAGGAGCCGCTAGCCGGCTAATATCAGCCCACGAGCAGGATGCCTCATTCATTAGTCCGCATCTGCAGGACAAATCACTTCTGTGCTGACACGCAAACACACACACACACACACACACACACACGAGATCACGAGATAAACAACGCATGGGGGGGGACATGTGATGTGATGAATTCGATGTGACGTCTTGTTTAACTTCGTCAATTGTTTGCGGTGCAACAACGGCTCGCTACGCGGACAAAGTGGTGCCGCAGAAGCACACCGCCGCAATCATGTGTATGCAAATGTGTGTGTCTGTGTGTGTGTGCTTCAAAGAAAAATGGCTTTTTTCCTCCATGGCACAGTTCCATTTAGAGCGCCTCCCCTCTGCTCGAGTGGAAATGCGGATCAAACGGATGAAGGATGCCCCCACGTCTTCTCCAACAAGGAGGAGATGAGGGGGGGGCGTCCATGAAGAATATTCTACCTCCTTTAGCTGTAATAGAGCAGAGTCGTGCCCTTCAATGCAGTGTCATTTGTCTCCATTTTGCCTGTCCAGTGGGCTCCCACATCCGACTCAGCGTTTCCCAACCAGCCCTCCCTCTGAGAAGACGAGCTCCGGGGGAGGGTTGGGTTTTTTTTTAACGGAGAAGACCGCAGCTATTCCACTTCTAACCAACCAACGTTACTCGGGGTAGAAACCTAAAACCACTAAGATGCTTATTTACTTAACAGACTCATTATACCGCGGTATGTCAGCCACAAGTACTTTCTAGACGGAGCGAGCGTCAACCACACATCTTTATCGGCCTCCCGTCAACTCAACGACGGTCTTTATTTCAAGTAAACACGTCCGGCTGTGCTTTTAGCGTGATCACCGTGGTTACCTTGGAACTAATCACGTAGGCGTGGGTAATGAGGAGCTATATAAAGCCTCTCTGATTGGCAGCTCGTTCCAGCTCGTGCGTGTTCGCCTGTCACATGGCTGAGATCGGTCGGCGTTTACGCTCCGCTTCTCTTCCGGAAATTCTTTTCATCATGGTTGCCGACGGCAACGACGACGAGGCCGAGTCTTTCATCACCGATCCCTATCGAGTGCTTTTATACCGCTTTCTATTTCTATTTTTCCTTTCTGTTCCAAGAAAACAAACTTCCTCGACTTCAGCCTTCAACCAAACGGCACCTTTTTTTACACACTTCTACTTTTTTATTTTTTATTTCTCCTCCACACAAACAGACATATGCACACGCTGTGATGCGTAACGAAATGAGCAAATAACAACCTACCTTCTGAAAAAAAAAGGAAACAACAGGAACTGTCAAATTGTCACTAAACTTTGTGATTTACCAAAGTAGGAATAACTTGTGCATACATTAAGTGACGCTTTCTATGATGAGAGTAGAGATTAGAAATAGAAACACAACCTCCGCTGACATAAGGGACATGAAAAAACACACCTGACCGGGGTGTCAATAAAGCTTTCTGACCGGCTGGAAATGAAAGTGGCGAGACGATGATGGGCTACAGATAAGATGCCTCCTTAGCCATTTCTCCCAGCTGGTGTGGGGGGTTCTGCTGCTTCTCTGTTCTCTGGCTTTGAAGCTGTAATGCGTCTGATGTGTCATCCATCCCAGCATCTGCAGGACAAAGTGACGGCATCGTCGCCGAGACACAGTGGGGATGAAGGTGGTCGGCCTTTTTAGCACGATGCTGATGTGAATTCATTAAAAAAAGAACTTTGCTCAGTTAAATATCATCTGGCTGCTGTGAAAGCCCACGTATGCCTTCATGAACAACAGAAATCTAACGGTTCACATGGAGGATTTGTGTTTTTTAACCACTGAGCTCTGCCAACTCATCCATCATGTGGAAGACATCGAGCCTCCAGCTGACGGATCAACACTGCCGAGTTCAGTGGATCCAGATTTTGTGAGGCGGTGTTGGTTTGGACATGTTTTTAGTTTGGGTTTCATTTTATGCACTTTTTGTCTTATTTGGGGAGTTTTGAGTGACTTCCATCGGGAAGGAATGTGTGTTCTGGGTGAACATCCAGCTCCATGTCGTCCTCATACTAAGTAGTTAACATTCAGAGGAATGAATAGAAGAATATGGGCCGTTATGAAAAGAGGCGATCCCATTATCAGGATGATATTATATCATATTTCCAGGATAATGGTAAATATGAGTTTTCTAGCTGGCTACCATGATAGAGAAGTGAAAAGTCTGATATTAAAAAGACACAAAGCAACATTTCTGTTATTTTTCCTGTTTTATTCATCTTTTATTTATGCAGGGAGATCGACAAGTATTTGATTTGATTTTTACAACAACAAAAAAACATGTGCATCACATCTGTGACACATTAAAACATATTTGTTTCTCAACCAAATGTTAAGTGATTCCAGTGTGTTTGAGCACATTTCAATGATAATATCGTGAATCACCATCACATCAGGATAATGGTCCAGTTCCTCATTACATTTATTTTCTCCCACGTCCTCTCTCTCCTCTCCCCCCCCCCAGCCCGGAGGTGTCTGCCTGGGAGGCACGTCAGCCTCTCTCTCTCTCTCTCTCTCTCTCTCTCTCTCTCTCTCTCTCTCTCTCTCTCTCTCTCTCTCTCTCTCTCTCTCTCTCTCTCTCTCTCTCTCTCTGCCACCGTGGCAAATCAATTCTTAATAAACCATCTGAAGGCTTCCTCTGCTTTACCTTTCATTTCCCCCTCCTCAAAGCTGCCGGGCAAATCAAGCCTGCCAAGAGGATGAGAGGGAGCAAGCAGCAGGAGAAAGCAGGAGAAAGCAGGAGAGAGGGAGCGATGTGGGGGGGGGAGACGACCCAACACCTACAATTAAATTAACAAATCACTGTTCCTAATTAACGGGGGATTCCGAGCAGCAGTGTGACTGACGTGGCCGCTGCTTATGCTGCTGTCGGTGCTGCCGCCGCCGTGGGAAGACGAGGAGGTGGGAAGACGAGGAGGAGGAGGAGAGGAAGTCGAGGAGGTGAAGTAGGAGAGGAGGAGGATGGGGGAGGAAGAGGAAACCGAGGAGGTGAAGGAGGAGAGGAAAGCTTCATAAAAACTCTCCGCAGAGCCCCCTGAGCAAATAGTGAGGCTGTTCATTCTCCTCCTCCTCCTCAGTTTCCTCTTCCTCCTCCTCAGTTTCCTCTTCCTCCTCCTCCTCCTCCTCAGTTTCCTCTTCCTCCTCTACTGTTTCCTCTTCCTCCTCCTCCTCTACTGTTTCCTCTTCCTCCTCCTCTATTGTTTCCTCTTCCTCCCCCTTCCTCCTCGGTTTCATCTTCATCCCCCCATCTCCTCCTGGGTTTCCTCCCCCCCCTCCTCCTCCTTGTTTTCCTCCTCCTCCCCCCTCCTCCTCCTAAGTTTCTTCCTCCTCCTTCACGGTTTCCTCCTGCTCCTGGGTTTCCTCTTCCTCCTCCTCAGTTTCCTCTTCCTCCTCCTCGTTTCCTCCTTCTCCTCTTCCTCCTCCTCCTCCTCGGTTTCCTCTTCCTCCCCCCATATCCTCCTCAGTTTCCTCTCCCCCCTCCTCCTCCTCCTTGTTTTCCTCCTCCTCCCCCCATCTCCTCCTCAGTTTCCTCTCCCCCCTCCTCCTCCTCCTAAGTTTCTTCCTCCTCCTTCATGGTTTCCTCCTCCTCCTCCTCCACCTCCTGGGTTTCCTCTTCCTCTTCCTCCTCCTCAGTTTCCTCTTTCTCCTTGGTTTCCTCTTCCTCCTCCTCTTCCTCCTCCTCAGTTTCCTCTTCCTCCTCCTCTTCCACCTCCTCAGTTTCCTCTTCCTCCTCAGTTTCCTCCTCTTCCACCTCCTCAGTTTCCTCCTCCTCCTCGGTTTCCTCTTCCTCGCCCTTCTTCCTCCCTTATATGGAATCACTCCTCCCTGATGTATTTCTCTCCCCTACCGCTCCGTCTCCATCCTTTGCATACGTGTTCTCCTAATGAGGTGTGATTGACAGCTGGATTACACCGTCGCTTTGTAATCCTTTCAGTTCTGCGTTTAGGATAATCACCCCCCCCCCCCCCCCCCCCTCCAGACCAGGGCGTCGCTCCTCCAGAGACAACTAAATGTAGGAGCGTGCACGAGTATGAAAGCCAACGTTTAATTGTGTGCGACTAACCTCTCCCAAAGCCCAGTTCACAGGAGGTTAATAAAACATTCATTATCTCCGCTGTGCACGGGAGGCTAACCGTCTGCCAATCACCGCCGGCACACCGCCGCTGCGTTGCCCGGTAACCGCCGGGCACCATCGCGAGGAGCCGCTTCCTGTCCGGAGCTAAGAGGAAGCGTCCTGCAGCTCCTCCTCCTTCGTTCTTACACAGAGATGAGCAAACACTCCACATCAGTGGCTGCTCCTCTCGGCCTTCCTCCCCCCTCCTCCCCCTCCTCCCCCTCCTCCCCCCTTACACCCTCACAGGAGCTTGTTCCCTCGCGGCCACAGGATTCACTTTGTTTTTGATCATTCTGGAGATTCAGAGCGAGACAACTTATCTGCTTCTCCTACGTTCTCCCAGGCCCAGAGGAGAGAGAGAGCGGGGCCCTTTCATTACCCTCGCTCTTTTTTTGCCTCTTTTCCTCTGATGTGTTGAAGAAGAAGAAAAAAGACAATAGAGCGATAGGGAGAGGGAGAAGAAAGGAGATCTGGCCAGTGTGCTTTTTAAAATTGTGTTGGTCCCCGAGGCTAGAAAGTGTCCGGCTCTCCATCCTACATTTAATCATGCAGTTTGACCGATTCAAGGCTTTTAAAGGCGTACAGATGGAGGAGTGCTGCGTAGTCACATACCAATCCTCTGGTTCTCCATGGGCTGCATCACGGACGACCAAGCCTCCATATCGAGACGAACGACAGGTTAAATGATACGCAAGCCTCTGATTATTCAGGTCAAACCTTTATAACACACACGGCAACAAACAAATTAGCCCTTGTACTATATTTAAAAAATGATTACGCTGCAGTAAAAAGTCCAAAAACAAGACGTGGATTGAATCGTATACCGTTAAATGCAATCTTCAATTTAGCAATGTTAATGAGTTATTGAATACGTGCAGCTTATTAAAACTCCATAACAACTGCTAGGATGATCTGTCCGTGACAAATTCTTGTTTTATTTATTATTGTGAAAGAGCTTGACTAAAATATTTCTTTTGAAAAATTTCCTGCTGCTTCCCATTAAACAAAAGCAAAAACACACAACAAACAAAGGCGTTTTTGGCCAGAGATCAACACTGTGACATCACACATCATGAGACAAACAGCAGATGGAAAGTTTTGAAGTATAATCCTACAACATCAGCCGCTACTTTGATGCTACATGTAGATTCAACCCCCTCTGAATCCTGTGTGATATCCATCAGAATGTACTCTTTTTAAATACACCAGCCATGTTTGGGTAGCTCATAACTGCAGCCATCGTGCAGTTTGCCCAGCGGAGCGAGGGCCACATTAACGCCCTCGCCAGTGGCGTTATCGGCCGTGACGAGGCTTCCCGAGCCGGCATCACACGCCGCACAAAAGTGTTTTATCTCCTTCACAAAACACAGCCGCACTCAACAAACGTGAACAGCCACTCCACTAATGGTGGAGACTATAAAGCAAAAAAAAAAGAAGTAGCGTTTTGGAACATAAAACAGCAAACTTAAACAGTCCAGCACGAGGGAAAGGCATGATGGGTAATGATGGCGTTTGGCTACGGCTGCCAGACTCGTGGATCACGGCTCTGCAGACTTGGAGCCGGATAGAAGGCGGTGACTTTATGGTGACTCGTTTGTGAAATGCGTTGTTGAATACTTAATGAACTTTAAACATAAGCGCATCATTTTCCTTTTTTAATACGACTCTGGAAAAATCAGATGCTCGTTACACGATGAGGTAGCGGAGATGCAAAGCCCATAAACAACGTCCCCGAACATTTATGGAGCTCTCCATGAAGACATGGACATATATGGATGCATGCTTTGACACAAACACATTTATTTTTAAGCATTTTGAGCATGTTGGACTATAGAGTGGTGAAGCCCCGCCCCTTCCGCTAGACTCCCATCTGCGATCGCAACAAACGTTTGGGTCTCAATGCAGATAATTTAATTATTTGCTGGTCCCAGTCGTTATATGCCCCAAATTAGAAATATGTTGTTTGTGGATTTAAATGATAGTTTGACCGTTTATTGTGTAATTGTTGAGTTTAAGGCTGTAGAGGAAACACAATGAGAGACTCCACGTGGCGTATGTGACGTCACGTCATCACCCTTTCTCACAGCGACTCAGTGCCGATCAAACCAAGATGTTAGGTCTGGTCATGCTTTCGGTTCCCGTCCCATGAGAAGACGAGGAATCGCTGGCTCAAACTGACGGATATCGTTCACGCCGAGAGCAGCGACGAGGTGGAGTTCACACAAAACCTACCATTATCTAACTTCTTCACCATAAATCATGGTTTTGTTTGCATGCAAAATTATCTTTAAAAACCACAAACAACAAATGTGAAATATATGGCACAATTCAAACGGGACCAGAACATAATTTCCATCTCGCCATAGGAATACATGCATCAGAAATTCATATTGAGGTCCCATGTACCGGGAATAGAAAGGCGGGACTTCACCACTCTATAACTCCGAGGTCAAAGAACAGAACAGTTCCCTCTGATCTTCATTCCAATGAAACTCAATATTTCCACTTGTGTGTTTTACATTGATATTGCAGTTGGTGTTATATTTCTAAAAGAGTACCATCACATATTCTCGGCTGTCAAATCGGTGTTAGTAGCATCTCCAAATCAATGAGGTCTAGTGAATCAAAAAGCTATTTTTGTTAAAGATCTCCACTAAATTGCCCTCCTGCAATCAACTCTGCCAAAAAAAAAAAAACGTCCTTGAGCAATAATTCAACATTCAACCACCTCTAAAAAGCAGAGCCGAATTATCCGGCTGCCTTCCAACCAACAGGGAGATAGAAGGACGGGAACTATCTTGACATCAGACACTGTTTGCAAAACATCAGAGCTCCTCTGGAAGCCACGTATTAGCTTTTAACCTGCAGACGTCCCGGGACTCATCGTCGTCTCCTCATTAATTAACATTACCGTTTCTCGACCCCCGGCTCCCTCCATCCCTTTCCTCCCCACCGCCCCCCCTTATTCTCCTGCATGTCTTCCCCGTCTTCAGAAGCAAGGATTCGACTGCGTGCCGAAATCAAGAACTTAATGGGGGAACATTCACAGGGAGTTCAGGACACAATTAGTGATAAGCAGGCAGCCACGTCTTCCGAGGGGGCTTCCGTCCTTTTCCGTTTCATCCTCCCGTTAACAAAGACGAAGGGATCTTCAAGCAAACGGAATAGCATATGAGGCTGTAATGCTGTCGGATTTGTCCTGCCCACTTTCTCAGAGAGATCATAGACTTCTGCAGGCTTGATTAGAAAAGTGTGAGAAATGGACAGAAGTCTCTTTAATTAACAATAATGATCTGGAGCGGGGGGGAGAAACGAGGCAGGGAGGAGAGATAATTGAGGGTTGGAGGTGAGAACCATATTTCACATCCCTCATTTTTATATCATGAGGAGTTTTCATAACAATGGCTGTAAATGAGCTTTTAGTTCACTTCTCTTAAATTATGTTTAGGACTTGAGGAGCAGAGGAGGATGAGCTCATGCATTTTTAATTTGCTCAGCGCTTAAACAGTAATAGAAATTGAAAGTGGGAGACGGAATAATCACCGACTGCATAAAAAAAAAGGGTGTCACCCGGCGTCTCGGGCCGCATCCCCTCGCCCGCCTTTATCGCAGCACGCCAGCGCAAATAAAAAGTGATGGAGCGGCCGATGGCTGAATCATCACTTTTATGGGTTCGCCTTCACGGCGGCTTCCTTTCTAACGTGATCAATTAGGCTGTAATTAAAAACGCTTCCATCCACAAACAAGAGGCAGCGGAGGAGCGAGTGGGCGAGGAGGCGAGGAGGACGCCGCCGCGGTTTTGGGCCTAGGGCCAAAGCCATGCTGGAGGAGTGGGCGGGCCCCGAACCCAGAGAGGGAGGGGGGGATCTAGTTCCCATTTGTTTCAGAGTGCCGTAATGGGTTTTTGTGTTTCTCGTGCACTAACAGCATGTGATAATGTGCTGCCTTATCTCACACTTCCTCCCTCTGAGAGGAAAGTCTCTCCCCCACCTCCTCTGACAGTAGCCCAGCTGAAGGACATGGTCAGTGTGACACTCGAGCGGAGAGAAAACAGCCTTGTAGGCTTATCGTTATCCTGCCGGTGTAATCCCTGTCCACCGCATCCCGGCAGAGAGAAAAGCCCGGGGAAGCGCCTCGCCTCGTCTCGCTCCTGTTGACACAACTATTTTACCAAAGACAGCAGGGGACACCTTACAAGAGGGTGCAGGCTTAATCTGACATCACCAACAAACCTCCAGCCGCAGAGGAAATGTACATATATGCATGAGAGAGAGAGAGCTAGTACTGTCCCCTAGACATCTCACAGAGCATGTGTGCATTAAAGCAAAGTATTTAAACGGCTTTAATGTCTTTGGGGGGACCAGAACCTCCGACCCCCGAAGGTTCCAGACCAAGGCAGGCGGTCTCTTAATGCACCGAGCAGATGCACACGCACACACACACACACACACTCAGCAGAGTAACTCAATCTGCAGGAAGTCTCCCACATTTGGTCATTCACTCTCCTCCCCCTCCCTCCCTCCCTCCTCGTCCTTCCTCTAAAAACAAAAAGGCAGAAGGTGTCAAAACTCTCATTAAAAATAATGCCCTCCACCTGCTTCCTTTCTGTTCTTGTCCTGTTTGCCTTCCTAATGACCATCTTGGGGGGAAAAAACTGGCAAATTCTCCAATATGCAGGGAGCGTCCGGACAGCATCTCCGTGGAGGATTTGATTGGAGGATCACAATTTGTTGTTGGGATAATCGTCGGGAGTGATTGGCTGCTTTCTCTAACATGGAAGAGCCTAATTTAAATAATATAGCAAGTATCATGTAGTAGTTTTTGAAATGTATTTGATTAGAACAGGAATTCATATGATTCATGACTACCTTGTTTACGATGGTTTTTAATACGTTTTTCAGTAAAAAAAAAAAGATGTGAATGCAAAGTGATACCAGAAAGTCCATCTTTAGTTTTAAAAAAAGACATATTTTGGGCCATTTGGCTAAATCATCTTTACGACGAGCGTCGCTGGATCATCCACACACCATCCAACCTATCAGACACATAAATCAGGTCTAAAGTTACACCATAAGTAAATACATATATATATATATATATATATATATATATATATATATATATATATATTTACTTATGGTGATGTATTTACAGCTCCCTGAGGTCAGATTAGCCTTTGCCCTGAGCATCATAAACCAGCACCTCGGTGTCTTCACCGCTTTACAAGACCTCCAACAAATGTCAGCCTCGTGCGTCTCTGTAATTAATAACCATGGAGATCTCCCTCCTATTGAATAGCCATAAGCCATAAAAATGCTATAATTCAACACGGATGGCGAAGATCGAGAGAGAATTAGGATCCGTGGTGATATTTTGTATTGTAACAGAGACACATGGACGATTCAGAACAATGAAAAGAATCATATTAGAGATTTTGCATGAAGTAAAACACGGAGATCCAAAAGCTAATAAGGAGAGGAAACAATGAGAGCGAGTTGGGTGGAACAAAAGGAGGTTGTATCCCAGTTTAATCTCCACGAGGACGGCTGCCTGCTATAGACCCAGATAACACTGCAGGCTGGGTATCATGAGATTTGGGGCAAAAGGTAAACAGCAAATCAAAACAATCTAATTCTGTTTGAGCGTGAAGGGAAAAGAGAAAATTGATGTATTGTCCATCCCTGCGGAGCGACGAGAAGAAATGGGATCTTTTATTCAGCTCGTATGAGTCACTCCTTCCAAGTGGACTTCTGTCCCCCCACATCAGTCAGAGAGAGGGGAGGCTCACACACTATTTCTGGGCCAGAGGAGGAAGGGATTTGCATCCGACGCAGAGCATTCTGTAAGGTGATTGGTGAAATTGAGCAATTTCACCGTATTTCAGATTCTGAGTTTCAAGCTGCTAAAATTACGTTCGGAATACAAAACGTGGCAAAGTAACGTCCCCGGCTAGTGGATTTTGAATCCATCGCAGGAACGCTACAAGGCAAAGAGACCAAGGCAAAGAGAGTTTTGGAAATATTATCCTGGAGCTCAGAACAATTTGTTTTGTTCCGAATGCAAAGCCCTGGCGTCCGTTTCTTCTGGTTATCCTTCTGGTGGGGAAGAAGAACAAGGAGGCGCTGAAGGATCTGGGTCAGAGACGCAAGGCGTACATTCAAACGCCATCAGTTGCAATGTCAATCTCTGCTGAATGGCCGTGTGTCTAAACACACACTAGAGTGAGTGTGTGGGTGTGTAAGAGAGACAGAGAGCGAGAGAGAGAGCTTACGGTGCATATTAAAGTGTATTTATCAGTACAATAGCCATCCTGAGGCTGGTCAGGAGGGTTAAGGACAGATATGGTCATTTTAATGCAGGCTTTCATACGGCATTCATTCTGACTGGAGGGGGGGGGGGGGGGGTCACATGATCCAACTGAAGCCAAGCATCAGTGGAGTTTTCTAGAAAACAAAGTGATGACTGCAGAGAAAATCTCCAATTCCTTCTGAAAAGCTGCACTGTGGACGTCAGCAGTGTCGTAGCTCAGGTACCGACATGAGAAACACACACACACACACACACACACACACACACACACACACACACACACACACACACACACAACCACAGACACACACACACACACACACACACACACACACTCAGACACACACACACAGACACAGACACACACAGAGACACAGACACACACACACACACACACACACACACACACACTCAGACACACACACACACACACACACACACACACACACACACACACAGACACAGACACAGACAGACACACACACACAGACACACACACACACACACACACACACACTCAGACAAACACAACCACAGTCAAAGTGAGGGCTGCCCAAAACCACCAGAAACCCAAACAAAGTCCAAGGTCAGCAGAGTGGGCTCGCTGGGCCGAAACCACCGCCGTCCCTGGCTTCCATTACAGGAAGCGACTCAGCAGCAGAGAGACGGGGATGGTAGGGACACACGGGATGAGGTTACGTTCGCCGGCTCTGTTTATCCGAGGGAGTCTGGCGGGCTCCAAGTCCTCCTCCTCAGTGAAAAAACAAATAAATAAAAACGCTCCAAACACAGCCACGGCGTCGATTCAAATATCAAATTATCTTAAACATCCGACGGTGAAACAGACTCTGACTGAGTACCTGCATTTGTTATGCAGATTATGCAGCAGCAGAAACCGTTTTTGAGTGGTGTGTGTGTGTGTGTGTGTGTGTGTGTGTGTGTGTGTGTGTGTGTGTGTGTGTGTGTGTGTGTGTGTGTTAAGCAGGCCTGGTGGAGCTCTACCTCTAATGGTGCCCAGAGTGTGTGAGTGATAAAGAAGCAGTCATACCTCGAATGAAAACTGGGCACAAAAGACAGCAGGCGAACTCGCCACTGAATGTGTCATACATACTGCACGCGCACACGCACACGCACACACACACACACCTACAAAACAAGGTGAATGAGATCTCTCACTCCTTAAATCCATTATCTTAGCTCTTAAACCCTGCTGCTCATACAAAAAGGTGGAAATCAATTTGCTGCTTTAATGTAAAGTGGAAAATACGGCCTCATTAATGCATTCCTCCACAGACTGGTCAGCTGGAGTTTTACATCCCTGTCTGTCCAAAATGTCATCACTGCATGATTTTACTCCCTAAATCAACGTTTTCAGGCAGATTATATAATGTTCCTTATTAAACCGGCCAATAATAATGTGTAGTGCAGCCTATAGTGCCATGTATAACAGTACGTTGTAATGATGGATGGACACAATGCTAAGCCATTAAAATATTTTACATTTTAAAAATATTAAACAAATAGGAATATTTATATGGTTGTATTCATGTTAAGGTGTATTTTTGGACGAAAAGTTTGGGACCAAATCATTTCGGGGACCCCCTGCAGTAAATCTGCGGACCCCCTGGGATTTTGGCTGCGAGTTACGGTTTTAGTTCTAAGATCAGCTCATCCTTCGAGTCCAGGTGAAGACATTCGCTGCAGGTGTTCCTGAGATATCACGTTCATAAGGACGGGGATGGACACACAACGCCCGCAGCCTCGGGGACGTAATAAAAACATCATCATTCCTCAACACCGGTAAGATATGCAAGTCATATCTTCCTGGGCGGTCATTAACTTTGGCAACTTGCTTTTCCACATGAACAGAGAGCAAATCAATCCACTCAGCGGGGGAAGAAAGCAGAATGCAGAATTTATACTTAGACGTGTTTATTGAACGTGTGCATCAATGAAAAAATAAATAAATTAAAAAAGCCTCAGTCGGCCAAAACATTTTTTTAGGAAGCTGTCTAAACGAGCATCGCTGCTGATTAAAAGGAGATCAATCACAACATAAGCGGATGATAACTCGGCTGAAAAATGAAAATATCCAAAAATCTAAGATGCTGAAGAAAAATGATGAGCACACAAAGAAGCTTTGCTCCAACTGAAGTAAATCAATTTCATCCGCTGACACCTTTTTTGTATTTTTAAATAGCACCATTTTAGACGCATTGTCCAATATTTAGCCTTGGTTTTTTTCCTTCCCAGCTTCGGCTTTGTCGTCCCGTTTGATGCGGCTAGTTTCAACAACCAGCTCTAGACTTTTAACATTTTTATGAAAATTGGTACTTCAGACACAAAATAACAAAAATGTGAAATGTAACACCATCCTCCTCCCTGCCGACCTCTCGTCTAGACCCACGCATCCTTCCCATCATAGTCAAGGTCCTGGTTCTGTCCTTCCTATTACCCCCCCAGTGGCTAACATATGAATGTGTGTGTGTGTGTGTGTGTATGTGTGTGTGTGTGTGCGTGTGTGTGGCTGTCATTACTCCTGCCCCCCCATTTGACGGTTTTGGGTTAAACAATGTTATTATTAAAGCCTTACAAGAGTAGCTTCCCGCCTCCCTCCAGTGACATCCTCACCAACTATAAATCAACTGCCTGAGCCCTGTAAATCTCACACAGTGTGTGTGTGTGTGTGTGTGTGTGTGTGTGTCTGTCCGGTCATTGCAGCTGCACATGAAGATGACACTGCAGCTCCTGAGCCCGTGGTACTTCAGCGAGATCCTCCCAAACGCCGTCAAGGAATCACATGATTCATGTTAAAGGGAAGCATATAACGGGATTTGAGGCTGTAAATTAATTACAAGTCTATGTTTTATGAGTCGAGTCGAGTTTTTGTGCAGCTTACATAAAAAAATTTAAAAAAAACACACACATTTTGCTAACCATAATTTGAATTTTCCAACCACTGAAAATGCCCCCTGTTAGCCCCGCCCCCCGCCTCCGAGACCAAAGCAGGATAAATAATGCTCTCTGAAATCCACGGCTCCTTGTGCAGCAGTGATGGCTCATTCTCTGATTGTTTGTGATTGTGTTGACACCCCCTGCTGGGCTGAAGACATCACTACCGCACGCAGAGCCCTGCTCACCCCCGGCGGCGGCGACGTCCCCGTATCCAATCCCACTTCCCCCAACACGATACACTGAAGTTAATGAAACACTACAACAACAAAAAACACACCAAGCGGATCCCTTCCTCCAGACTCACTGCAGCAGAATACACTCAAATATAGACACACGGAGAGGAAAGAAGCCAGAAATATGAACCCAACTGTACTGTTTGTACTCGTGCCCGTGTGCCTATGAGCGCACACACACACACAAACACACGTCTAGACAGCTGAATCCCAGGCAGATCTCTCACTGCTAAAGGAGAGTGAGACATATATATTGTGCAGCTGCCGAAAGACGCCGTCGACCCCACAAAAGAGCTATTGTGCTCCCACAGCAAAACAATGCAGCTTAGCTGAGCTATGAGGGGGAAAAAAAACCCATCGGGGATCAATAGAGAATTGCAATTAGCCCACATTGGCAGGAGCGGTGCCAGATTAGACGCAGGATGTCGATTCCATTTCCTGCACTATCAGGCCCTTCAAAGTTGGGCCGGCTCGCCATGGAACCGGTGGCGACGGCGCTCGTCGGCGCAGGACGTAAGTGTGAAGGGTGACCGTTATTACCGTGATCATAACATCAGTAGCTGAGCAAAAAAGTCAGGTAAGAGATTCGAGCATATAACAAGCAAGCATGTGTACTTTTTGCTGTTTCGCTGAAGCAACAGCACGTTAACGACAGCAGAGTGGCTCCTCATCAACACATCACAGCTGCAGCCGTTTGCAATATCATCCTCGGCATCAAACACACAATTCTATCCGTTGAAAAAAAAAAAAACACACATTTTCATCCGCTGGCCTCAATGCAGAGAGAGAGGGGGGGCTGTCTACTCGCTGACTTGCAAATGAAAGCTCTTACCTTTGCGTGCGCCCTGGCCTTGTAGTACATCCCGTGAAATCAGCACAGAGTAGAAGCTTTGTGAGAAGCCGGGTCGGCAGGGACCTTTGGATGCATGCTCGCCATTATTCCTCTGGAAGGGAAAGAGAATACAAAAGCAAGACATCGATAAACATGGATTTCCATTGATTTTTCTGGCTTCTTTTTGGCCCTGAGCCTTTGGTGTGTGTGTGTGTGGGGGGGGGGATACATATATATATATTCAACAAGTTGGCTCCATAACACAAATGAGGACATTCAGTGAAACACACACACACACACTCACACAAAGAAAGAAAACAGAAAACAGGATGCAGCAGGATGTTCTCACCCTTACTGTCTCACAGAGTCCAGAGATCTGATGAGCACCGAGTGTGTGTGTGTGTGTGTGTGTGTGTGTGTGTGTGTGTGTGTGTGTAGGAAACTTTGCACCTAACATTTAGTGCCCGCTGTTGGTTATTGAACGTTGTGTGCCGCCACAAGAGCAAAAATGCGCGCGCACAATTACGCACACACGGCCACGGGTGCCAAGGCTGTCTGGAGAGCGGGTGAAGAAGGAGGCACGAGAACACGCACGAGAACACACACACACACACACGCACACACTCGTCGTTAGCACGGAGGAGTCAAACACATCTAAATGCACATGGACAGGAGAGCAGCGGCGAAGGAGCCGAGAAGCGCAGACTTCATTCTCATTATAATGATTAAACGAGAAGGGGGGGCACATTACAACTTTAAAATAAGGGGGGGGGGTGGGGGGGGGGGGGGGGGGCTTTCTTGTGGAGAGCCGCATATGCGAGGAAGAAATACGATGACTAAATGAGTTTGACGATGATGATGAAGATGAAGGCGACTGAAATGCGCTGTAATTTGAATTTCGGATGTTGCAGCCTCGTGATGATCCGGAGAATAATAAAAACATAACATGGGACGATGCTAGATCATTAACAGATCTACTTTTCTTCTCTACGTCTCTCTCTGAAAACCTCCAGATTCATGAGCAGCGGGCTAATTAGCGGACTTGTCGGGAGACGAGGAGCCGCGCTGCGCCGCCGCCGCCGCATCACCACCGGACTCCATGCACACACACTTTACACAAGCTTATCATGTGCTATCTGCACATCGAGACTCCCAAAAACTTCACTATACACACACACACTAAAAAGCCACTGAAATCTCACCCTGGCCGTGTGCAGAAGAAGCGCCGCTGTCAGGACCAGAGCGAAGTCGGACCTCATCGTGGCGAGCGAGAGCCGGAGCCAGAAGCCGCCTTTGGACGAGGAACCAGAAGAAGAAGAAAAAGAAAAAGGGAGATTCTTAATAATGATTGTCCAATAATGGTGTTAATCCCCCCGTCTCGTGCTGCTCGGGCTTCCTCCGTAACGTCCCCCCGTCCGTCTCCGTGCGCTCCGCGAGTGTGCTGCAGCTCTGCCCCCGACTTTCCCCGGCTCTCTCATCTGCAGGTAAGCGCTCCGCTCAGCACCGAGGCGCAGCCAGCGTCACTCTCTCTCCCCCCCTCCTATCACCCGGTGCAGGGAAAACTCCACACACACATACATGCACGCGCACGCACATGCACACGCACGCACTTAAAGAAACACTAGTTTGGATCAAACGAGACGACGGTGCCCGCGTGTTTCACTCCGTCTACTGTGGCGGACTGATATGTGCATTATCGATTTTTTTTTTTTTTGAGGGGGGGGGGCAGTTAACTAATCGGGTAGACGTGTGCATTCACAAAAAAAATACTAATAAGCTTGTCTGCTTTCCATTTATTGTGATTTATAAATCCCTCAAAGAGCAGTACGTCACGTGCAGCAGGTAGGCCTACGTCACATGACCTGCAGGTGATCAGCCCAAGTGGTGGTGGTGGTGGTGGGTGTCATGCTTTAATCCCCACCCCTTCCTCGAAGCTCCATCTGCAGGCTTCTTCAGCTCGGCAGACATATTTAACCTCCGCCCTCCGACAGAACACACCATTGTGTCACTTTTCAACACCACATATAAGAATAGCAGATCAATTGTTTTGACATTTCCTCCGATTCATTGTTTTCCTGTAGACTCCTTTGAATGAGGAAGTACCACGGAGTATTGTATCTCTACCATTATTTACTCAACTGCAGTGGTCCATCGCACTAAGTCTTTGGAAATAAATCTAATACCGTCTCCGAGACCCAGACTGTAAAAAAGGGACATTTCAACAACAAAAAAAGTTGAACAAAAGGTCAATCCGAACAGTTTCCAATGCGAATGTGTCCTTTTCTCCAAAAATAAAAAAATAAAATAAAAATGGTCTTCCTACTCAAGAGGGTTGACAAGGCCAGGTCTGAGTAATTGCTTCTATGTGGACATCAAAACCATCTCTGACCATTAGCAGCTTGTTTGTCCGGAACACATAAAGACGTTCTCCGAGGTCGGCCCGCCGCGTTAACCTTTTCAGCTACTAATGACCCGTATACGTAATAAGTGTATGAGTTTAGCGAGCCGATGTTCTCTAACCAATCAGAAACAGCAGCTCTGCATTAGTGGGCGGCTGCTCGGCCAATTTCCTCTGTATGAGACGTTCTACCACCTCTCTCAGCCCCAGGCCCAGTCCCAAGCCCAGCCCCAGGCCCAGTCCAATGTCCAGGCCCAGTCCCAGTACAAGTACCAGGTCTAGTCCCAGTCTCAGGCCCAGGCCCAGTCCTGAGGATGAGCTCCTATCCAGGCCTTCTTATTGCCGATGGGCTCTTTGACGTGGCTGTTAAATGTCGAGATTGGCAGGTCTCTCTATCTCCGTCAGTGTGTGTGTGTGTGTGTGTGTGTGCGTGTGTATGGCGTCAGAATCGTTTCATATTACTTGCGCAACTATCAACTGAACGCGTCACACCCGCGTGCTTTGACGCCTGTGCAGCACACAGCGCCTGACGTGTAATGTAGTTTCCTCATTGACTTATAATGGTCACGCGTTCACGCGCACGTTCACGCGTGATGGCTGCTGCACGCCTGTGATCACATTACGCGGAGTAACTACGCGTAACATTCATGCGTTTTTTAGCGAACGCACGCATTAACGCTCGCATGAAGATAATTGAACATTTTTGTCAGGCGCTCACATGTACGCGGAAACGACGTGCGCAGACTCTGTCACGCGTAACAAGAAGCTGCGTACATATGAAGCAGCGTGCGCACGTCTGTCTCTCACTGTTTGACAAATGTTGTTACGCGTTCACACGCACGTGCGGTCGCAGATTCTGATGCTGCGCGGCCGGAATTGATCTGCTGTGCGCACCTACTCCGCGTAACATGAGCGTGTAATGTAGTTGCCTCCCCTGGTTGACTGAAATGAACAGGCCAACTACATTACGCGTTCAAGTTACGCGGAGTAGGTGCGCACAGCAGATCAATTCCGGCCGCGCAGCATCAGAATCTGCGACCGCACGTGCGTGTGAACGCGTAACAACATTTGTCAAACAGTGACAGACAGACGTGCGCACGCTGCTTCATATGTACGCAGCTTCTTGTTACGCGTGACATACAACCTGCGCACGACAACGCACGCACGCACAACAAGTAACCATGCGTTCACACACACGCTGCTGCGCGTCTTTCTAAATGTTTTGACATCGATTTACCTTCATAGTGTGTGTGTGTGTGTGTGTGTGTGTGTGTGTGTGTGTGTGTGTGTGTGTGTGTGTGTGTGTGTGTGTGTGTGGCCCAAAGTAGGATGTGGTAATGTCAGAGCAACCCTTTTACCAGTCAGAACATTAATACTGGAAAGACAAAAATCCCTAAATTATACGATTCATTCAAATGATTCATTCCCAGGCACGAGCAGACGATGTCAGAGGGGCAGGGGCTCAAATATTAGATTTATCAAAAAGAGGCATTTTTTCTCCCTGCTGAAGACACAGGAGCCTTCTTAAATTCAGTTGATGATGTGATACAATAACCGATTCCCTTAATAGGGAAAGGTAGCCTGACTAGTTGGCACATTTGGAGAGAGATTCTCGAGGCTACTTGCCAAACAGTGTGACTGTCAAAGCAATTCCTAAGTCAAGCACAGCACATTAATATAAAACAAGAACTGTATCCAGGGTTCCTCCACCTTTTCCAAAGTCAAATTCAAGCACTTTTCAAGCATTTTCAAGGTGCCTTTCCATGCTTTTCCAGCCCCTTCCAGCTGTGGTAAACTCCATATGTGTATCAATCCAATGGTCAGTATTCAGTCTACTTATTATGTCACTTGTTCATCACATTAAATGAGATGTTATTGTCCTCTAAACAACCAACATGATGTTTGGAGACAGCTTTTTACAGAAGGACCACAAATGAAAGGAAAACTAATTCCACTAACAGATCCACAGAAATATAATCACCAACTATTTTCATCATCTGTTCATCATCAAAAGTCATTTTTCATAAAGAAATGTCAGAAAATGCTGTTTTCAGTCCCTCAAATATGGAGATCTTCTTTTCTCTTTTCTATCATAGATGTCATCACATACAACACACATTTCAAGACCTTTATTCTAAATCCAAGCACTTTTCAAACCTTGAAAACACCACACTAAAAGTGTTTTCATGGATTTCCAGCACCTGTACCACCCCTGTGCAGAAAAGCTCACTTTGTGTGCAGGTGCCTGTTGATTCCTGCAATATTTGTACACGACAATGACTTCAGCAACTAAAACTTGGGTAAGCCTTGAAAATTGTTGCCTGTAATGGCAAATAAACCATTAACAGGGATGGGGTAGCGTTTAAAAAAGAAGAACATTTTAAAACGTTTTAAAAGAACGTGGCCCTGGTTCAGGTGCGAGGATATTCACTCTGAGCCGAGCCGTGAGAAACGGCGAGCACTCAAGCTGTGTTGGCACAGTGGGAATGGTTTACACAAGGCAGCAGGTAAAAGGCATTGTTTACCTTGATGATGTGTTGGCGAAGCGTTGATCCACACGCCACACAGTACAAGCCCGTCATTTGCATCTCGTCATCCAGCAGCTTGTTCTTTTTCCTCCTGCAAAATTCACATGTTCAAAGTTTTTATAGACAAAAACAGCAGCTTAATCATAGACCTTGTATAAGAAGTGGAGGTAGTCACCGTGGCGACGGCGTGGTAGTGACCTGTCAATCGCAATATAGCCACACAATAAAGCAAATCCCCTGCTTTATGGTCCATGTGACTCGAAGTGGGAGCATAACTTTCTAAATGAACGTCATGCTGGATTGAAGAAGACTTGGAACCATAAACTCATGTTTACAACGTTACTCACGTTGCCTTTTGATACCGCTGATCATATCGTCCTCATAAATCAGTTAAATAGACGCGTTGGTGTCTCAGGGAACATCTCTAGAGTGGTTTGCATCTTATTTGTCGCCCCCTATTGGCTATTAGAAAGAATGGTGGGAGAAATACTCCCATTTTATGACGCAATGCTTTGTTGAACGATTCTGCATCGATGCCCCAAAAATTAATTAAATAATCAATAAATTAATAATCAATAATAGACTTGACTGCAATCTTTCCACAAATGTATATATGTTTGTAGCACACCAACTGTATCATACAGATAGGAATTGGTTTGGGGAAATAAATCTCATTATATCTAAATCAAAAATAGACATGCATCCTGATCAGAATCAGATTTATTGCCAAGAAGGATTTTACACCAACGAGGAATTTGTCTTTGTGAATAAAGTGCATACATTGAGGACAATAACAATAAATAAACAATAAACAAACAGTGACTATAATATATAATTTATAGAATATAAACAAATTTAGATATAAAGTGAGGGATGATTGATCAAGAATTGTTTAATAACTGAATCATGAGGCGACTGACGATTGCCGCCACTAAATGCAATTTTAAGGCACTTCCGCCTTGGCTTCACTTTCAGAATCGGATGTGCCGGTATGTGTGTGTGTGTGTGTGTGTGTGTGTGTGTGTGTGTGTGTGTGTGTGTGTGTGTGTGTGTGTATATATATAGTGATAGAAAGCTGATGCCTCAAAGTACAAAAGAGGATTAAAACTAAACTCCAATCTTTAGGAATTCAGTGACAGGCTGCAAAAAAAGAAAAAGAAAAAAAAGGACTGAGAGCCAAAAACAGAGACTTTTAAACAGTGCCATCTCTCCGGTCATTAGCATGGCCACACATTTGTTGAGCCAATTAGTTTAGCATGAGACATAGCTGTGGATCGAGGGCAGAGTCCGTATCAGCTCGGCTGCAGTCGGCCTAACAAGCCAGACCCCAATGGTGCAGGTTATCGGGGCCGCCACTCGTTACCACGCCAAAGTGGAAAACGTGTGTCGCAGTTTATGGTGGCACGATGGTAGCAGATCGGCTCTGAGATGAGAATTCATTTTTGGACTCAACACATGGCCCATCCATCCATCCACCCTGACCTCCACTAGCTCTAGTCGCTGACTAGAATCATTCATTGTGAATGTCTTCAGTTCAGTGGTGCAGTCAGTACACTGGCTTTCTGGCTCAAACTCTTCGGTTCATTTCAGGTACACCCACCTTTTTTTTTTTTTTTTTTTTTTTACAAGGTTAATATCTCAGCAGTCACGTATTAGCAAGAGAATCATCACTTAATCATTTCTGCAGCTGTAAACTTTTAACCATGTTGTAAATATTATAGCTGAGCCGACAACATGAGTCAGCATCGGTCCGTTCGGCCTGCAGATCTCGTCTTAAAGGTTTGCTAGCCTTCATGATGAGCATAACTCTTAGTATATCGGCCCGTGACATATTTAGGATAAAGTCATGATTCATAATAGTCATATTACATTTTCAAAACCGTAACATTCAAGATCATTTTGCAGGTTTTAGCATCACTTTAAGGGAAGCTCTTTGTTGAGTAAGAAAGCTTTTGTTTCATTGTTTGGTTAATAAACAGGAGTGAGAGTGAGTGTGTGTGTGTGTGTGTGTGTGTGTGTGTGTGTGTGTGTGTGTGTGTGTGTGTGTGTGTGTGTGTGTGTGTGCCTAGGACTCCTTGGAACAGCCGAGTTGATGATTCTGGTTTAACACCCCCTTCAATCCGATTTGGATCAATTAAAATGTGTGTTGGAGAAAATAGAACCTTGTTTCTTTTAAACGATAGATGTGGTAACGTTTTGGAAAGCCAATGTGCTTTTTTATTTATTTATTTTTTTGCATTGACTTCTTCTTTATCTGCCTGTTTAAATGTATTTGAGCTTGCATTAAAGCCTACTGGGAACACAGATACTCAGGCCAGAAGAGAAAAAAAGGGAAATTGCATGATACATAGCGAGGCACAAGTTCTCTTATTCCAGTTATCTGCAGTCTCTGACTCTCACCCATTAATGACTGAACATTGGATACACTGCTACTTAATCGTTTTGTTTCATTTCGGGGGAAGTGCAGATTTACAGCACCGGGTCCTCCCGACATCAACCATGTTTAAAGTGCTTCTAAATTCCTTTGAGGCGTCCTTTAGGAAAGAACAACACTAGGTAAGATCTGGCAACAGGAGAAATGTCTCACCCATTAGGTGACCCAAATACATATACACAAGGAAAAAACGTCAGTTGAGCAATCAGAATATGACTGAGTGGCAGGATGGTGACTTCACCTCCATTATAATGACTGATGATAATGACAAGCATTAGCATTCTAGTGTTAGCATTCTAGCATTAGCATTCTAGCGTAAGTTGTTCTCCCAAGAAAAGTAAACCAAACATACAGTACTGATAAAACACCGCAACCAAGCAATTCCCATAAGTCTAGCGTTAGCATTCTAGCATTCGGATTCTAGCATTAGCATTCTAGCATTCTAGTGTTAGCATTCTAGCGTTCAGATTCTAGTGTTAGCATTCTAGCATTAGCATTCTAGCATTAGCATTCTAGCGTAGTTGTTTTCCCAAGAAAAGTAAACAAAACATACAGTACTGTTAAAACATGGCAACCAAGCAATTCCATAAGTCAAGTGATCGAGCACTTGACTAACGCTAGTGTTAGCATTCTAGCATTAGCATTCTAGCTTTAGCATGCTGAGATGTAAGATGTTCTCCCAAGAAATGTAAACAAAACATACAGTAGTGCTAAAACAAAGCAATATCCATAAATCATGTGATCAAGCACTTGATTTATGCCAGCGTTGGCATTAAAGTGCTAGCATGCTAACGTGAAAGTTGTCTAGCTCGGCTGTTCGCAGCTATCTAAGCGAGCTTGGCAACGGCAGCAAGTGGAGAAAACACTCATCCTCCACTCTAACTACATTGTTGGAGAAACACAAACACACATTTGGCTCAGTCACTCGGCAGCCAGCTGTTCTTTTGTGTTTGTTGTCCTTCCCTTTTCTTTTTGTTGTTGTTTCTCTCTACTTATCTTTTGTGAAGCACTGTGTGGATGGATTCCAAACTACCTCCGGTTTTATCTGCAGCAGAGCAGAAAACAAACCCCTGGTGAAACGGAAAAAAATAAAACTCTCCGACTGTCTTTGACTTGACAGAAAGCACAGGTGGAACTAATGTCATTAACGAGGACGTTTATTTCTCAGGGAGAGTGTACATTAATAAACACAACTGTTACGAGAATAAGCCGGGAGATTTGTCCCTGACCAGGTGTGTCCCGAAAATGAATTTAAAAACAATAATTATGAAGTGAGGCATATCAATCAAACGCAGAGGCGTGAACACGAACATGGTCAGCAGTAAAATCAGAGTAAATCACTGTTCAACAGACCAAAAACAGCTTCGCTAAAAAAAGAAAAGACACATAAATGATGACAGATACAAGCGACAGGAGCAATAAGGTAAGTCAGGCACGGCGGTTTAGCAGCAGACAAGTTGTGTGTTGACAAGACATTCGCCAAATGATGAAAGCATCGGAGTCGGCGCAGACCCGATTTGATGGCTTGTAGCCATGTTCTGGCATATTAACAGCTTGTAAGTCGCCATCTAGAAAGGGACCTGCATTAATTCGACCTGAGCTACTCCGACAATGAAGAAATGTAGAACAAAAAATAAAAAAAACGAATCATTCTACACAGGTTTTCAGTCTTGAGAGTGTTTAAAATTGAAAAATTACATTACTGAAGTAGTGTTGTGGTTAGCTCGTCGCCTCAGAGAAAGAGAGGCATGTTCTCCTCATCCGAAGACATGCAGGTGACAGGAGGTTAATTATTGGACTCTTAAATGCCCTGTATAGGTGTGAATGTGAATGGTTTTCTGTCTCTATGTGTCAGGATGTAATACTACCAAAATAAATAAAGAAAAGAAAATTAAAGAAAAAAGAAAAAACTGCATTTTGATTGCATAGTTTCAGGAAAATGATTTTGATGATATCTTGTGTACTGTACAGCAATAACAGTGTAGAATAAAAAATCAAATTAAATACATAAAGAATGCTGCAGAACTCTGGTTTCTTGCTGCCAGTGATATAGCAGTAGTGGCCATCTTTTTCTTTGGCAGCGTTTCAGAGACACGCTGCTCACTGTTTAGCCTGCTAATGGAGCGTTACACCAACAACTATAATACAGGGATAATGCTGCAAATCGTTAAGTCTCTTTTTAAAAAGAATACAGCACATTTTTTATATAGAAACATTCAGATCACGATTACTTCTCACTGAATGACTTGCATCTTGTGTTCAGAAAGGAAATGTGCTATCATTTGAAAGTGCTGCTTTTTGAGAGCAACATTAGAAGAACTGTGCTCTAATAATTTAATCATAAACTCATCGTTAGTATGGATATTGATGGTGAAAAGTCGCCAACGAAGCAGGGAGACGGCGAGCACTAAAGCAGCGAGGTCCGGAGGGTGAAGTAAAGCCCCACCCTTAAATCTCTTTCCAAGCCCAGAGAGGAAGTAGGACCAGGACCCGGGAGATCCTCCACACCGAGCGGGCTAAAAGCTCACCACTGTAGAAGGAAGAGGATGCACTGGATTTATTACGAAATGTAGTGAAAGAGAATGCAGCACAATAAACTTATTATGTTGTTTTCATAAGCTCCGGCAGCCAAAATATCCCAATAAGATCGAATTCAACAAATCATCCACACAAAGAAGCGAATAGATGAAATGAAAATCTGTCAGCGAGAACTTGAAGCAGCATCTATCCGCCGCTGTACTACGATGGGGGGGGGGGTCATTATGTCGTCTCACATTAGCCGACTGTATTCATAAACACTCAAACAGACTGAAGCCGAGGGAGCAGTGAGCAGCCAGGCAGCGCGGGTCTAATGGCGGCGGCAGGGCATCACTTTAAGCTGTCTGTAAACATATTCTTCGGGGGTCAGTCATCTCGCTCTCCTGATAATGATGCTTTCATTAGCTGTGGGTGATGGCATGTCCCATACATTCAAATAATTAGGATTCCCTCCCTCCTGCTCTCTGACGTGATCTGCTTGTTTGGCTTCCACGTTAGTATTCCTGTCTCACACTTAGACGCCAACGCCGAGAAGAAAGGGAGTAAAAGTGCAAAAGGGTAAGAAGGTAAACCCACGGAGGGTGGTACCCGTCTTTATAAAACCCACTGAATTATTCTGTCTCTGTGCCACCAGGGACCTTTATCTGTGTGTGAATAGTCACTCAAGACACTTAAGATTCTCCCATCACCTTGCCGGACTAGCTTCTCAGAAAGCAGCCACTGATAGCGTTTCTGGGATTGGATTCTTATGTGGGGATGAGGATATGATCCCATTCATTCCTTCTGGATTATGTGACTGCTGGGGTTTCCTCGTCGCCGGTCCCCAGTATCCTGTGGTATTAGTCAGGAGGCATGGCCCTCAAAAGGGTTGATGATGGATTCAAAGACCCGTTGACAGCTCTGGAACAGTCACCCATGCGGGGGGTGGGGGTGGGGAAGATCTGGGAAAATGTGGGCTTGGAGCAATACAGAATACTATTGTTTGATTTCCCATCTTTGATGGAGTCACAGTGGAAAAGGAAAATGCAGCTGGAGATCCCCCCCGGTGGCTCGGCTGTGGCATGGAGCCGTATGATATTCAGACATCACAAAAGCCGGCTGCTAAAAAACGGTCAGCCCAACAATGTGGAGCGGCGGCGGCGGTGGCGGGTCCCACGGCCTGTGAAATTCACATGAATAAAAAAAACTACCAGGGGAATGTGGTATTGTGCCATTAAAAATAGATTCATCGCTTAAATGAGTCATGCAAATTCTGTGGTGCGTTCAAGAGCCTTAAGGTGCTAACTTCTTATTTCCTTTAATAACATGTGAGGAACTATATGTTTGGAATTGTAGATTATGTTTATATCCTTTGAAACCCCCTTCACTACTAACAACATCACAATGAAGGGCCGTGAATCTGATATTGCTGTGTTTTCATATTGACATATTTACATTCTCTCCATTTTTATTTTTATATTTGTTATTTTAGTTTTATTTCTAGCTGCGAACTAGAGACTGCTCCCGACAAAGTTTTGTTGTATAACCTGCGATAACAATAAAGATCTATCTACTGCAGGAGGGTCCGGGACCCCTAGGGGGTCCGCAGAGTTACTGCAGGGAGTCCACAAACTGTTTTTCTTCCAAAAATGTCCAACAAATATATCTTAACATGAATACAACCTATATTAAGTAAATAGAAATCTCTTTGCTTGTTTAATGTTGTTGAGAAATTGTGATGTAGAAATGCCAAAATTCCAAAACTTTTATTTAAATGTCTTAGCATTGTATCCATATATCATTACAAAGTACTGTTTTACATGGAACTATAGGCTGCACTACACATTATTATTGGTCGGGTTAATAAGGAGCATTATACGATATGTCTTAGGGGGTCCTTCCACCGGGTCTCTATAGGCCTTGGGGGTCCCTCCACCAGGTCTCTATCAGCCTTGGGGGTCCTTCCACCGGGTCTCGATAGGCTTTGGGGGTCCCTCCATCTGAAAACGTTGAAGACCTCCGGTCTACTGTATCGTCTAGCTATTTGGCCATCAATCACTCTCCACACTACCTTTAGGATGACGTGAACAGGCTCCGATCCCACCAGCCGCCCAACCATCGGCCATTCCCTTTCACAAACAGCACTTCTATTATATAACGTTGCCAGCGTGGAGGCAACCCTGGAAACAGAAAGGTGCTTTCATGTGCAGGAGGCATGATGCTGCGGCCTGGCGAGGCTGCTCACATGCTTCCTCAGCGGGGGGAATTTTTAGCAGCTATGGGAGGCAGTCGGTGGAGATGCCCCTCAGGCTGATAGGACGCTTTGATCAGAGATGGAGGGACACGCCTGTTAAAAAGCAGCAGCCGCCCGTTTCCTCTTCTCCATCCCTTTGTATTCCTCTCTTCTCTGTATCCCTCGTTCTCCCTCTCCATCGCCTCTCTTTAAATCCTCTCGTTTTCGCCTACCACTCTCCAACTTTCCCCATCTCTCTTATTCAAACACACACCAAGAAGGGGGTCAGAGCGGGCGCCTCGTTTCCTCCCCAGGTGGGTGCTCACAGGAGGCAGTAGAGCTGGACAGATGGCCCACAGATCTCCCATCGCGTATACCTGCTGATCAGGTACAACACCCAGCCGCCGCCCGTTAGACCGACTCCAGACGTCTGCGCCGTCTCCACTGCGATATTTTTTCCACATTTTTAAAACACATTTATTATCTCCCGGCGATCTTGGCTCAGCGGTTCAACTTTTATGTCTTTTCCAGGGTCCGTGCAGAGTGGGGGATTCTTCTGACGCCGAGCAACAGTAGTGAGTAAATTATTCCATTCAATTATCTGAGCATTTGCTCAATATAAATACCATCTGGGCGCTTGAAATAGATTAGTTTAAGGCCATAGTAAATTATTAAACTATTCCCAGTGAACGAGTCCCCATTCCCCCCTTTAAATGAGGCAGACTTATGGGGTTCATACAACAGGAACATGAAAACAGGGGGGTCCACCTCACCAGCCAAATGCTTGGACCATTACCCGGACTAACAGGCTGAGCGTGAGGGTCGGGATAAAAGAACAGCATGCCGGGGCTCAGTCAGGCTAGTGTGAGATGAGATATTAGCTCTCTGATTTAGGTATATTACCGTGGACCATAATGCATTTGGCAGGGAGAGTTCTCCACATGAGTACTTGGACTTGACCTCAATCACTCTTTTTCCTCTCTCTCTCACACAGACTCAGCTCTTTCAGACAAACAGACCTAAACCAAAGTTGCTTTTCTGTCCCTCCAGAGGACCGAAAGTGCTCAATGCCTTTACAGTACACAACACACACACACACACACACACACACACACACACACACACACACACACACACACACACACACACACACACACACACACACAGTACCCTTGACTTCTCAAAGGCTTTCAGCTCTGTGTTGGAGGAGTTATTAAATCATGTTCGGACCGGTTAAGCATCAATTAAATGACCTCGTCAGGGACATTTCTTTAACCAGTTCATCAGACTGCTCAGAGAGACTTCAAGCCAGATTGAATTCCTCCGAGGAAATACTCAAAGAAAGAATTCAAATGATGTAACACAGACTTTTCCTCCATGTAATCATGTATATATATAAACATACTGTATGATCACATGGCTGTTCTGTGAGGAAGCTGACGCTTCTCAATCTGACGTGAGATTTTAATCCACGTTTTTATTTTGTACCTTAAATCAGAGATGAAATGTGTGTTTGTGGCTCAGATGGAGACATGACTCAATCTGACAGGCAACTTCTATAATTCATCAATGTGTAAATGCATAATGCATTCTGTAGTAGTGTTAATAGTTTGTTTAACACGCTTTCCATAGAGAAAGTTGCATAAATAAATAGTGCCACTCAGTTAAATCCTCTTTCTTCTATGTTTTTGTTTTGTCTGGATGAAACCACATGACATTTTTCTTTTTAAACACTGATCCAAATGGTTAGCTGATACCTTGAAGAAGCATTCACAAAAGGCTTGTCAGCAGGCGGCACGTCTTACGCAGACCGCGTGGGGTTCAGGTGTCCTCGAGAAAAAGACCGCTCCACAATAAGACCCTCCATTCAACAGTTCCACCTGAAAATGAAACACACAGCGGAGCTGTTACCAGGCGGGGTTTTTTTTTTTAAACAAGGGCTCAAGACACTCCATCAAGCAGCACATCATCAAAACACACTTTGAAAGAAAAATAACTCCCCCCCCCCCCTTATCTCACCGCAGATCACGAGAGCCATTCTTCAAAGACCAAGTATAAAGGAAATTATGAAAAAGGCAATTTCACCCTTGGGTAGAATTGGGCCGATCGGTGCGATGTCGGCTTCGTGCTTTATAACGTCGGGATGTAAACACTGAGACAAAAGGCCCGCGAGGTGTCGGCACGTACACTATGAACACAGGACTGGAGGCGTGTCATGATCAGGTGGTCTGAAGGGAAGGTCACTTACAGCTGGAAATATCATTCATGTTGTATCTGTTTGGGATCACTAGAAACCATATATGGTGGACTACAGACCTGTTACAGACCCGTGGTGGGACCCACTGAGACTACAGACCTGTTACAGACCCGTGGTGGGACCCACTGAGACTACAGACCTGTTACAGACCAGCGGTGGGACCCACTGAGACTACAGACCTGTTACAGACCCGTGGTGGGACCCACTGAGACTACAGACCTGTTACAGACCCGTGGTGGGACCCACTGAGACTACAGACCTGTTACAGACCCGTGGTGGGACCCACTGAGACTACAGACCTGTTACAGACCAGCGGTGGGACCCACTGAGACTACAGACCTGTTACAGACCCGTGGTGGGACCCACTGAGACTACAGACCTGTTACAGACCCGTGGTGGGACCCACTGAGACTACAGACCTGTTACAGACCAGCGGTGGGACCCACTGAGACTACAGACCTGTTACAGACCCGTGGTGGGACCCACTGAGACTACAGACCTGTTACAGACCCGTGGTGGGACCCACTGAGACTACAGACCTGTTACAGACCCGTGGTGGGACCCACTGAGACTACAGACCTGTTACAGACCCGTGGTGGGACCCACTGAGACTACAGACTTGTTACAGACCCGTGGTGGGACCCACTGAGACTACAGACCTGTTACAGACCCGTGGTGGGACCCACTGAGACTCCAGACCTGTTACAGACCCGTGGTGGGACCCACTGAGACTACAGACCTGTTACAGACCCATGGTGGGACCCACTGAGACTACAGACCTGTTACAGACCCGTGGTGGGACCCACTGAGACTACAGACCTGTTACAGACCCGTGGTGGGACCCACTGAGACTACAGACCTGTTACAGACCCGTGGTGGGACCCACTGAGACTACAGACCTGATACAGACCCGTGGTGGGGTGTTTAACCAGAACTCCGTGACATCCTGCCAGTAGGAAACAGTCAACAAGCAGCCGCACAAACAATCTTCACAAAGTCAAACATAAGGCGACACATCCCGACTCGACAATCTCCAAAGTGAATAAACACACGAATGTCGGTGAGCTGCAGAAATGGTGGAAACTAAATTGTTTTTTTTGCCTCCGACTGTACCATTTATTCTGAAGATGTTTCTATTTTTGTAGGTTTTATTGTTTTTCTGCGAGCTCGGTGTAAAACTGACAAAAAAGAAAATAAGTCTGGGCAAAGGGGAGAGAGGTCGGCTTCAAGCAGGCTTGTATAACATGTTCAAGGCAAAAAGGCCATTTGAACATCCGCCGATTGTGGCATTCATGATAATATATAATAACTCTCTTTACACCGACTGAGACGGCTGCTCTGGAGTGCTTTATTTACCGAGAGATAATGTTGTGTTCTCACCTTGAGTTTAAAACGGAGAAATTAAAGTGTTTCCAGATTTTAAATACTTTCCTGGAGCCGAGGGGCATTAGAGGAAGTTTAACCATAAATCATGTTTTAAATACCAAAAAAATCCCACTACGTTTAACAAAAACATCTCAAAGACAAAGTTATTTAAAGGAATTCTCATCTGTAAAGTGAACTGTACTGGCTGAGTGAAACTCGGGCAGGAACATCACAGCTTGTGTCTAATTTAATTTGCCCGGCTCTCCAACTCTTGACTTAACGTGCTTCAACTAACTGCTTTTATCCCGGATCTCCTGCTGCGGCTGTTGGATTTGTTTATCAGCTGAGCCATCAAAGTGTTGGTTGGTACCGAGGGCTGCTGTAGCATTCACGTCAGCCCATGTAGCACAGATATACTGCAGCAGCATCACAGAGGCCTTTCATTCACCGGCTGGCAGCTTATCACGAATACATCGCTACTTCGTTTTGTCCAATTTGTGAAAATATGCATTTTTTACATGTAGGGGTGAGTATTGGCAAGAACCTCACGATACGATACGTATCACGATACTTTGGTCACGATGCGTATCACGACATTGCGATATAAATAAAGATGAAAACACAAGTACCTGTATATGTACATCAGATGATATTGATCAGAGGACAAATTGAGTCAAAACTATTTCATTCAAAACAGCCTCTCCATTTTATTAATTCCCATGAAATTCACTGGAATAAATATTGAAAATAAAATGAAAAAGGATAAAGTGCTGCATTCACAACGTGTCTAAACATGAATCTTTTTTTCTTTTTAAATCGATCTTTGGAGTTGAAAAATCAATATTGTATTGGGTGGTAAAGTATTGCGATATATTGCCGTATCGATATTTGTACCCACCCCTATATATATATATATATATATATATGTATATGTGGATATTAACTTGATCCAACAGAGTAGCTGCCTCCATTCGTATGCTGTAATCACAGTTCAGCTCACACATGCGGTTCACTGTAAATGTAACGGCTACAAGCAACCATATCATTATTTTTTTAACCACACAGTAGGTCGTCATTCTTAGACAATCATAAATCATCATAAAGCCAGATCATTAAGACCTGAAGCTTCTGACCAACGAAGCTGCATGCTCTTATTTCTTTTCTACACACATCTGCACCTGAGTATTACTCACTATAATCTGTTTTTTTCACCCCTCAGGCTTTGCATTAAGATTTTCTTATATAGTGACATTTAAATAATACCAATAACACTCACAACCTCTGTACAAGAATATGTAGAGATCAAATTCTTATTTGGGTTTATTTATTTCCTTGTCAGATTCTGGAGGTCTTATTTTCAGCCGAGAAAACTTGGATTAGAACTTTTTTTTTTTTTTTTTGCAGTATTGCCACCTTGAGGTGAAAATCTGCTTTCTCCTCTCTAACCTTCGGCTGATAACGCACTAGTCTGGAATTAAAAAAAGAAACTTCGCCCCAGCCCTGGGTTGGATTTGATACATCCCACATAAGCTGTGTGTGTGTGTGTGTGTGTGTGTGTGTGTGTGTGTGTGTGTGTGTGCAGGAATGTATTTACACATATTGCAGATCCATTGCCATGAATTATGCATTGGGTTGGTTGTGCTGTTTTTTAGCGGCATTGTCAGTGATGCTGCACTTTATGGGATCGCTAAGAGAAGTTAAGCATCTGGACCAAGCTGGTTTTCCTGTCAGCCGTGTCCTCCCACCTCACCATCTGAATGAGAGAATGAGATTTTTTTTAAAAGCGGTCGGGATGGATTGTTCTACGGGGTGCAGTGAACAGGAAACGCTCACACATTTGGCAGACCTTTTGTCTTTGCATAAGAAAAACAGGTTTACTGTTTGTTTCAGCCTTGGCAACAAGCTACACTAGAGCTACATCGGTTTAACCATTACCAGTAATTAG
The DNA here is from genome assembly GCF_963514095.1 of Eutrigla gurnardus. Lineage (NCBI taxonomy): Eukaryota > Metazoa > Chordata > Actinopteri > Perciformes > Triglidae > Eutrigla > Eutrigla gurnardus. Next base: position 28,201,611 of record NC_139922.1, on the reverse strand, counting down.
GATCATTTCTATATACCATATATACACATCTACATGTCAGCATGCTTGCATTTCAAGGCAGCATTAATATAATATATAACTTTAGGCATAAAACCTCCGAAGGGTTGTAGTGTTTCTCCATGGAAATCAGTTTCCCTTCATTTATATGCAAAAAGCTGCAGCAAAGACCTCTAAAATCCAGAGAGATCATTCACACCAATAAATAACCGCACACACATTCTCTACACAACACACACACACGACACGTAACGACGAGCCGAGCACCGGTTGGCTGTCGCCAGCAGCGAGACAGCAGCCGGGTCCGAGTGTGCGCGAGGTCAGGACTACGTCTCTTTGTTGTGCTTGTGTCGCGTGATTAACCCGCCTGCCACCCGCGCCGCCGGGCTGAACTCAGGTCAGCTGTGCTGTTGACCCAGCTGGTGTCTGTGACTCGCCGCTACTTAACGGCTGCACTCGGACCGGTTTAGACGTATTAGTGCGTGGTCGCCCACCTGGGAGGATGAACTTCAAGTCGGCTGGTGTTTCAGCGCTCTCCGAGGCCGGGAGGTAGACGGGGGTGAGACGGGGAGAGACGGGGGTGAGACAGGGGTGAGACATGGGGGGGGTGAGACAGCTACCGGCAAGGAGAGTGGATGTAAAGGTGGTACGAGCATGTGTTTGAGTGTTGAATCACATCAAGTCAAGGTCTTATTGATAAACTCGCCATCACTGGTTCCAATAAGAAGGCCACACGTGTTAAGTAACATAAATAAAGCAGCGTGTTTGCTTGTTGCTTTCTAATACGGGGCTACTTCATGAATCAAACATGAGTCACCCGTAGAATAATGCCGCTTGTGATGATATCTTTGTATATTCATGCATAATGTGCAGGGTTGCATTATAAGGAGCTCTGCAACGAGGAGACGCAGACGGGAAGCTGCCGTAGAGTACATTTACATATATCTTTGTGAAATAGTCATTATCCACAATTTGGATTTGAGCTATATATCCAACACAATAACTATATCCTACTGTTGGGCTAATGTTTTATAAAATACGTTATGACCATACTTAAGTAGAATTTTCAGTTATCTTTACTTTACTTTTACATTTACTCTGACATTATAAAACATTCTACTCCAAAATAGGTGTGTTTACTTAATTCTATTGCATTTGAGGGGGATTATGTTATTTTATATTCTTATTATTTTCTTAAGACATTCATTGAGTGTTGCCAAAAGACAGTCAGTAGAAATGTCCTTCATAGTGTTATTTTTTACTCTGAGTACTTTTCCACAAGTTGAATCAGTACTTCTTTTTGAGCTCAAGTATCTGTATTAATTTTAATTAAGTATTTATTTTTCTGACAACTTTTTTACTTCATACGCTACATTTTAAAATATATTTTCTTTCGACTCATTTTCAAAACAGGCATGTTACTTTATTTTTAATTAATTTTAGAGGAATTATGGGTTATTTTATTACTCATTAATATGATGCGAGATTCAGTTAAAAAGTAGGGATGCTTTTAACTTTATACTTTCAGTACTTTTCCCACTTGAGTAAAGAAGTTGAATCCGCTTCTACTTTTACCAGAGTATGTTTGAGTACAAGTATCTGTGTACTTCTACTTGAGTATAGAACGCCTGCGACAGCAGAAACAGCTGATCATTCATGTGAGTTAAATGCTTGTTATGTCTGGATCGATTTGGCAAATTATTTCCAAAACCCATTTATCGCATCAACTATTTCTGACAACAACAATAAAAAAAAAACACCTCAAAAACTTTTCCACTCAATTGAGTAAATCATATTCAATTTTTGCTAAATGTGCATGAAATGATGTGAATGGGAACACGTTGATTGTTTACATCATTCCTCCGTAATAGATGTGATTATTAAACCGGGTCCCACCAGGTGCAGTACCCTGCTGCACCTGCAGGGCCGATGAAAGGACCAGGCTGATGGACAAAGTGGGCTTGCAGATGACATGCGATTGCAATGATCCTCATACTGCATGCGTCAGTGTCACCTTTAAAATACAGCAGGAAGCCTCCGTACATTTGGCTGAGAGTACGGTTATAAATCACGAGACCATGTGCAGGAATAAAGATTCCTTTACTGGAGTACTTCACTTAGCAGCGCGGGACAGGAGACTAAATACAAATATACAAGAGTGGGATGTGGAGGTCGTTCAAGTGCCTTTGTGGAGCTAATGGGAAAGTTATCAGAAGACCAGTGTTATCCTAATAAAAAGAAATCAAAGATCTGATCCAAGCGTTGAAGAGAAAGAGACTTTTTGTCCACATAATGGATATAATCTGGAGTCGTCTTATGAATGATCTTTTCTTTTCCAACTGTGTAAAGCCCCTTTCACACACCTCCAATGCTTTTTACTTTCATTCGGATAAAAAAAAGTTGCATTTCACAAAACAAGTCAGTTCATCAACACGGATGCTCTTTCATGGGAGAATCAATGAGTGAGGACGAGAATGTGATGAAGAAGTATACGCTGCAGCCTTCGCTTGTCAATTGGGACAAAAGCCATTTATTTATAATAACGATAAACCAAGAGGATTTATTGAAGGCCAAATAAGTCCATCCAGATATTTGGATATATACTTTTTTTTATAAACGTTATGTGCATGTTTCTCCCACAACTCCTCTAATAATAGGTAAGGAAATTTAAAGTGTATTACTTGCCATTTGTACAGTACTTGACTATAATAATTATTCTCATGACCCCATGAGTTTTTAATCTCCTCTGAATGATGCAGGAATAGTTGTTTCTATAGCGATATATAATAAACATATATGAGCTCGGCCTCCTGGTGTCCTCTCCAGAAGGATGAGAAATACAGGCGTGCAAAAAAAAAAAAAAGTAAAAAAAGAAAGTTAATCGAGTAACAAACTGTGATTTGCATCTTCCTTTGAGATTATGAGTTTGAAACGTATTACACCCTGGAGTTAAATGTGCAAAAAAAAAAAATGTTTTGTACGGCCAATAAATCCAACCCACGCTCGTATGTCACGGTTTCTTATTAATATGGAGTAAAATAATATTCATCTTTAAGTGTCTCCTCCTCAAGGTTTTCTTCTCTCTGCCGTCTGAAGCTGCAAGAATGTCCCCACGTATACCCAGCATGCAGCTCTCCAGGAAAAGCCTTATTTTGCTTCAACCAGCCGTGCACCTTGAGTCATGCGCTCTCTAAAGGTTAGAACTTTTGTACTCTTTTAAAAAGTAGTATAGATTTCTGTATCCTCGCACCAACTCGTTAAACAGATCGCCGTGCCGACGGCAGCCTTCGGTTTGGATGTTTTCAAACGTTCCTCAAAGGAAATCAGGGTTTCACACTCTGTCACACACCTTTATCTGTTCACATAAGTAAACCAGTGATGCTTTACAACGATCATGTAATTATGCACATAGGTTTCAATGTCAACTAAACAGCTGCTGCCATCCCGGATTTAAACTGAATCACACCATATTCTTTAAATTTTCTTTTTTTTATTTTCTTTCAAGGCTCTGATGGGAAAAGTGACGTGGATAAATATCTCATCACATTGGGAAGAGGTTGAATTGCTTGATCTTTTTCTTCATTATTTCTTTTTAAAGATCAAAAACCCTAGTGCTCAATTAGCATCACACGCGGCAAGATGCAGGGGACCTTAAAAGTGCTCTTGATGATAAAAAAAATGTCTAAAGAAAAGAAAAAGTTCTTTGGGCACTCTCAAGTGGATCAAGGATAACTCTTATATTAAAGCCCAGTATTTAATCAGGCAATTTGGTTGGAAACACAGACAGGTTTTGACCTCTCAGGTTCTTCATCAGCGTATGAAAGAATAAAGGTCTTGTGAGGTCCTTAAGGGTGGCTGGACGACTTTATTCTATCAAGACCTCGACACTATAAAAAATGCCAGCATCCAGACATTCATATTTATGTGAATTCCATGGCTTCACCAGTGTAACAAGGCAGATTAAAACTATTAATAAGGAAAAATCAATGCAATAGTGGGCCGTCTGAGGTCAAATAACACAAGCTGTCAAACCACTGATGGAGCGTACGAGCACCGTCACCACAAACGTTTGCAACATCGTCATCCATGTTGGCGCCGATTGATGTTCGAGTTCTCCACTCTCAGAATACAAGACTCCTGTCGAACCCCCAAAGTGAAGCCAATGCATAAGTGCCTTTTTTCCCCAAATAGCCTCTGGTTGCAAAAGTAAGTCTATGAGAAAATGGTTCTACTTCTCTCTTGTATCTCATTAAACATTGTAAACATGAGTTTATGGTCTTAATCTCTAGTCTTCTTCAATCCAGCATGATGTTCATTTAGTACATTATGGTCCATTTAGAGTCCACCAGACCAGAAAGCAGGGTTGCAGCTAACGGTGCTAACCAGTCTGGGTAATGTCCACTATTTTCTTCTTACAACTTTAACCCTTCTAGTGCGTTTCTGTTCATAAATAGTACATAATCGGAACTGTTTTGGTTGCCTAAAAATGTCATATTCAGCTTTCGTTTGTTAGCCCCACCCTCTTATGACAATTCTGGTTGCAAAAACCAAGATGGCAATGGCTTAAATGCAAACCTTGATCGTTCCCCTTCCTCTGGAACACCCTCTGAGCTGGGTTTTGGCATTTCAACCCAATCAAAAAAGTTATCTTTCCGCCTTAACTTTCAGCTCCTTGCTTTGATTGCTTCAGGCCTTGGACTTGTTACCATCATCCTTTTGGCAGGATGCTCTCAGTTTCCATTAATCTATTAAGCCTGGTACTTATAGCCCATGTTTGTCCTGCAGACGAGAATACTGTACATATTCCGAGAACCACAACAACACAAATTCCAAACTGTGAGTCTTATTCTCTTTCCCTGTTTTCTCTTTGTTCTCTCTTTTCACTCGGGCCGCCGGTCTTTCTGGGACATCTCTGTTTCGCTCTTTTATGTGCTTGTTGTCCTCGTTTCTCTCCCTCCGTGTAATTGTTTCCTTCCTCCTCTATGTGTGAATGCTGTGATTGAGCTTTGCTTCATTTGGGTTGTTGTAGTCCTTAGAGGAAGTTGCGTGGTTCAGCTCTTTCGTGTATTTATTTGGTTGCATCTGGACGTTACGGTAGATCGTCTGGGAGTATCATCTATTATAATCTACCTCTACTTGTTGGTCTATATACTTGACATACACCATCTGGTGCATGTCTGTCCATCTTGAGAGAGAAAGATCCCTTTTCTGTACTTTTTGAGGGTGTAAAGGTGTGTTCATACTGGCCAGGTGAGACTGCAGAATTGTTTGTGTTCACAGGAGCATTTGTGCTAATTTGCATCCTCATTTGACAGTAGAGGGCTTCCCTTCATGTAGACACTGACGTGGACCTTTCATCAATCACGGCTGAAAAAAACACTTGTTGTAGAATTCCCAGACACTGTGTATAGAAAGACACACATTGGCTGGTTTACTACAGTGGTAAGAACCCAAATGAAATTGCAATAAATTGATAAAAAAAGTACACAATGATGACGATTTGTCAAAAAAAGCAGAAGTCAGTTTGATTGGTCTGTAAGACGACAAGCAAACGACTTTTAAACTGCTTGTTTTCTGAATGGAGTTTGGATCGATCGGAGCTAGGCTATGCTAACACTGTAGCTGCTCCATAAACACTTAAAAATAACGTCTAGACATAAGTAGTGTCTACCCGCTACCTGAACCCTGATGTCAAAAACAAATTCCCAGAAGTCCCGTGGCGGCCACACGGCTTGAAGATAGCGAGAGTAAGCCGGCAAAAATCATATCTTCACACCGATGTTGTGAGGAAGTCAATTTGCCACTAAACTGTAACCTCCTTTCACTCCGCTCCCCCTATCTTATCAGATCTTTCCGTCTCACGGTCCCGGGTCTCAGAAGACCCAACAGCCGAAAATGAAATGCTTAGTTTCTGAGTGTGTGTGTGTGTGTGTGTGTGTGTATGTGTGTGTGTGTGCGTGCTGCTTCCTGTCACCTCGCCTCCTTGTGACCTAAACCAAATAAGAGTGTCACACCTGAGGCACGGGGACCATAAAGAGCACTAATGGGCAGATGCCAGGGTGTTCTGCACAAAGTGCTCCAGTGTGACAGTCCGTTCCCCTTGTAATTACTGCATCTTGGTCGGGATCATTAAATATTCATCCTCCATAGACCGGGAGCCGCTCCAACTCTGCTGATCCAGAGGCAGCTTTTCACTCAGAGTGCAACCTTTTTTCTTTTGTTGTCTCTTGTTATGCAAAGTTAAAAGTAAGAAAAAAGAACAACATAAGAGTTTCACAACTTTCACTTCAGATATATATATTTAAAATGTTTAGGATGTTCCCTTTTACTAATTTTCTACTTATTCAAGCTGGTGTTTCTGTAAATTCTAATAAAACACAATCCATGCCGGGGCACTTAAATCATAATTCATATTTAATCAGCTCTGTTCACAGCCTGTAGAAGGGGAAACAGATGCCATTTCAGTGTTGCAGACGGACATTAATGAGGGGATGGAAGGCGAAGGTGTGAACTCTAGCGAACATGAAGGCAGCTCTCCTCCATGAATCACACGGCAACAACAAAAAATAAAAAATAAATAAATGTGCGAGAGAGGCTGAAAATCACCGATATCCCAGTGGATTAAGGCTGAGTATTACTAAAGCACGGGCACCATTTGGGTTAAATCTGTGTGTGTGTGAGAGAGAGGTGCATTTAATATGAGAGATGGGTCAATTCAATATACTCAGCTTTATTACTCCTATGTGTCTTTCAAAACACAGACCCAACGCCTACAGTGTAAGCCAGGGGACAATCTCAAGTTAAAGGTCAAAATGGTATTTGCTCATTTTAGAGAATTGAAAAATTGTAACCCACAACGCTGCACACGACACTCAGGAATCCATCCAACAGTGAATGAGACACAGAATATATTTCATGCTCTTGTTTATACAACAGCTGACGATACTGTAGATGAAAAAAACTATGTATGGGTGCTAATTTCTTCTTTAATTTGTATTAAAAATGTATTTATTATGATGATTGTATTAACCTGTACAGCATGTGACCTACACAGATGTGGTGGTAAAAGAATAACGCTTGTAACACAGCTTCGTCTCCTGGCTGTTAATTACTTTGAGGTTGAAGCAAAGGTGTGACGACTTACTTTGACACATTGAACGCTAATTGAACGCTAATTGCATCACTTCAAAAGTGGCTTCTATTCAGTAAAAAGCCCATAATGGCTGGCGAGGACTAGGTCAAGCCTACCTAAGTAACCAAGAGTGATCCAGGAAAACCAAAATGATGCAACGGAGTGTGTGGACTGTTAGTTTTCTGGGAGAGCATCTGAGAAAAACAAGATTCACGGCGACTGGAGACCTTGTGAACCGCTATGTTTACAAGCAGCTCTTGTTTGTAATGTGTGAATGTTGCAGAGTACACATGACACACATGCCCTCATTAATATCAGCTTTCTGGCTTCATGTTATCGTTAGGACTGGAACACGGAGAAATGCTCGTTGACTCCGGTATTTTGGAGGTTGCTTCTGGGCCCATTAGCGGTGAGGTCTGTGAATGCGGTTGTCAGCTAGTTGGGGCGGCTGCCCCGTCCATTAGTGGTTTACAAAATACCCCGACAACCGCTGGCCTCGTTGCCGTAAAAAAAAACTTTGGTCTGCCTTTTTATTCCAACAGACATCTTGACATTGAATCTGCGGAAACCACAGTCATGCTCCCAAGGGGTTAAACGGTCTTGTTTTAAGACCCTGAATATGGTCTGGACTAGGGCTGCAACGATTCATCGAGTTACTCGATTAACTCGATTATGAAAATTCCTCGAGGCAAAACATCTGCCTCGAAGCCTCGTTAAATTCCTATGACGCGCCTATGTGCAGGGATCTGATTGTTCCACACGGACCGTTGTTCAGGAAGCACACCAGCGCGTCATACACGGTCATTCATTCTGAATTTAGTTGGCGCGATGGCGGAAAGTCAGCCTCAGAATGTCCGTAAACGACAGAGAGTATTGGGGCTAAACAACGGTATCCTGCTTGCCCATGTGAGCGATTTATGCAAAACGAATGCGTAAAGTAGTAAAATGTGTGACTAGATGTCTCCTCGTCTCCGTGGCGCATTTATCCGTTTTGTTTATGTATATCGATCACTTCTCATCCGCCATCTTGCGAGTGACGTATAGAGTTACGTTTATGCATCGGACGCTCGTATTGGCTCCCGTAGCAGCTTTTACAGCCAATCGGAAAGCCTGATTTACGCTTGGCTGTGAGTTGTTGTGTTTGCCCAAACGGACGGAGGAGTTCAAAGCAGAGAAAAGAACGGTCAAACAGTTACTGTAGTGATAGAGAAAGCTAAATACATAAATGGCACAGAAGAAGTACACTATATACACACATATTTAGGGCAGGGAGAGGAAAGGGCCATTGCTGGCAAAACAAAACGTAAATTAAATGTTATCCATGTTTTATCCAAGTTGATTTAACTGTATGTTCAATTCTCACTGGCACTTAATAAATGGGCTTAGTTTTGGAGCCAAATTTTGGAGTTGGAATGAATACCTCTGTTTATTTTTTTTAGAAATGCTTGATCATTTTACAGCCACATCATTTTCATTATGCATTATTTGTTTTGGTTGTTTAAAAACGCAATTTTTTTTTATCCGATTCCTCGATTAATCGATCGATAAAGTGCTAAATTAATCGATTACAAAAAGAATCGATAGCTGCAGCCCTAGTCTGGACTCTACCTTTAACATTAGAGCCCCCTTTTTCTACTCATTAGACTCCTGAGAGATCACCTAATTGACAGATGGGACTGGATTACTGCAGTTAAGCATCTGAATATTAAACTTTGTGAGGACAATCATTGAAGGGCAACAAGTAATACATTTCATAACAAATGGATTGTGTTAAACACAGGCTTATTAAAGACTTTAACACTATACAAGAACTCCCGACTAGTATAAACTACTGTAAGAAGCAAAAATGTCTTAAAACGTTGTCCATATCCAGCAGGAGATCATGAACTTGGCCGTGTGTGTGAATGTGTGTGCATCCCTGTGTCTGTCCACGGCTAATCTTGCATACCGTTGCACCAACTACAGAACATTTGGGTGCTCGTTAACGCTCAATGACCTCTCATAGTCGTGGTGACTCAGACTTTCTCAGACCACCTTTTATTGCCTCTTTAAAAATGCCACTCACTACTTTAACCCGACACCCAGCCGGTAAACTATTACCACACACACTGCACATTTATTACCTTATACACAGGGTTTAAAATTGGCACCCGCCAGGTCACACGCCATTGGCAGGCTGCTGAAATATGCCGACTTTGCTATGTAACTTTAAACATAAATTCCAAACAGTGACAGACACAATTCTACAGGCTGCAGATCTACTGATTGCGTTTCGAATTTCAAATTTGTCCCTCGCTGTCCACCGTCATTCAACATTTAAAAATGTATCAAAAGAGAAGAAGAAGAAAGGAGACGAAGAAGAAGACGACGACTACGAATCGAATACGAAGAGGTTTAAACAGAAGAAAATAAAGATGTGGCGACACATTGCGGGTGTAAAACCACCCGAAAAGAGACCTCAGGAGGAGAGCTGTGGAGGAACACAGCCTAAAAGAAAATTTAATGAAAAGTGGCGGTTCAATGAAATGGGGGTGAGAAGAGAGTGGCTAGTGTACAACAGCGGTGCGAATACAATGAATTGCAACATCTGTCAACGGCACTCGTCCAACCGTTCCTGCTCGTTCGTGGTCGGAACGAGCACAATGAAACTGGAGTCCGTGAAAGACCACGAGAAATCAAATGCTCACATAAATGCAGCAAGGATTTCCACGGCCGCGGCAGGGTCCATCGCGACTACAGCAACGGTGCAGGCACTCACAGCGATGACCGACCCCACCGCCACGAAGATGAAGAACCTCTTCCGCAACGTTCATGCCTTGGCTAAACGATCAAGACCGCTGTCAGACATCGTGTGGATGTGTCACCAAGTTTTTTGTTTTTATTAGATGATTAGTGTTAACGTGTTTTTCCTTGTTACGGGAGGAGTTTTTCCTCAGATAACGTGAGCGTCTAAAATATGGGTGTCCAACGTACGGCCCGCGGGCCCGCCACACGGTCTAATCAGGCCCGTGGGATGAATTACAGTTACTTTGACACACTTGGTTTAAAGGTAGAGGATGTTGTTATGATGCCATGTAAAGCCATTTGAGACAAACTGATAGTAAAAATGTGCTATAGAGCTAAGCTCTTAGCAGTAGATCTGCACAAGATATCATAGTCTCTGTTTTTTATTCTTTCAATTTCAGTATTTGTGATTGCAACTTAATGATCATCACCCTTGTTATCTTTATTTCTCAGATTGGATGACCAAAAGGGTATTCAGGTGGGTGGGTCATATCGGAATCCTGTAGAGGCAAGGGTGTTTCTCCATTACATTGCACAAGTGGAAAGAGAGAAGATGCGAGATAGGCTCAAAGCAGCCAGCCACATTGGCATAATGACGGACGGATCAACTGACAGCTCTGTTAAAGAGGAGGAGATGGTCTATGTCAGAACATGTGTGGCAGGCACAGTGGAGACATCGTTTGTAGGCATAACCGCAGTAGAGAAGGCTGATGCAGAGAACATCACCACTGCAATCAAGGGCATAATGGAGTCGGTGTGCTGTGACTGGGAGGACAAGGTGGTTGCCATCTCCACAGACGGTGCAGCAGTGATGGTAGGATCCAGGAGTGGTGTTGTCTCACGCCTCAAGGAAAAGACACCCCATATCATCGGAGTCCATTGCATGGCACACAGACTTGAGCTCAGTTTCAAAGATGCGATCAAGAGCATTAGCCTTTTCCAACAAGTTGAGGAACTGCTGTCAGGGCTGTACACATTCTATCATGTGAGTCCTCTTAACCGTGCTAACCTGGTCAAGAGTTTCAAGGATTTAGGAATGACCCCTCTCATGCCAAGAAGGTTTGGAGGCACCAGATGGCTGGCCCACCTCTCCAGAGCAGTTGATCATTTCCTGCGAGGATATAAAGCCATTGTTCAACATCTGGATCAGGTTAGACCCTCATTTGAAAAAGTAGTTTGATAAAATCACATCACACACTCACACATACTTAATTATGTTATTTTGATGCTACCTGTTAGCTTATGTGTTTATAGCTGATCTCATAGCTTTTTTTATTTTATTTAGAATGCCATGTTAGCCTGAATTAAATAGAAATATCAAATATTAACATGAATATAAGTTGTGTTTGTGAATGGTTTTGTGATTTGCCATTGCAATCTTGTCTTATTCTAGTTGAGTTCCTGTGATTCTGGGGCAATGTCTGTGCAGCAGTGTAAAGCCAAGAAGTTTGCTCGGATCGCAAAAGACTCTGGGATTCTGCGGTTTTGTGGCTTCTTATGTGACCTCGTCTCTCATCTGGGAAGCCTGTCAGAGTCACTCCAGAGATCCAACATCACCATTGCTGAGGCACACAGTTGCCTGTGCTCCACCCAAGCTGTCTTGATGAAATACAAAACAAGGTATTATTGACGAGAAAGAAATTCCAGTTAAATGTTTTACAGATCAGAAAAGTGATTGTTAAGGTTACTGATGTAAGATTTATTTAATTAGAGAGAGTCCGATGATGAGGGCAGCTACAGGTGGCATGTTCAAGGGCGTCACCCTGATTGCGGGGAAAGCCGAAGATCAGGTCATCTCATCTAAAGATCGGCTGATTGACAGGCTTGTTGAAAGCACTGGTGGCAGGTTCAAGGATATAAGCACAGGGCTACTGCAGGCTACAAAGTTGCCCTGCTTCAAACATTGGCCACAGTCAGCAGAGGAGCAAACAGGTTAGTTCAAATTAAGATCAAGCTCAGTGTAGCACAATCTGAGATCAAGAGGTAACACACATTACAGGAGAATGCAGCTGCCTAATTTATGTTTAAACATCCACTGCACAGGACATACATCAATAAATATGGTGTCAAACTAAGAAAAACTTGGGATGACAAAACAGAATATTCTGCCTGTTTAATTAATTCCATTAAGTAATTAATTAATTTTTGCACATTTTAATGCACTTTTTTTATTTCCTCAGATTTTGGTGAAGCTGAAATCGATGCACTTGTGGAGCACTTCTCCCCAGTCCTCTCCAACCCGGAAAAAATAGGAGATCAGTGGACGATGTTGAAGGCTAGGATTTTCATGGAGCACAAGTCATTTGAGAAGCTCACATGGGCAGATGTTGCTCGTGTGCATGGAAGCACCTGTCCAGACATAATGAACTTGATGGACCTTATTCAAGTGATACCAGTGGCAACAGCTGATTGCGAGAGGGGCTTTAATGTAATGAAAAGAGTCAAGTCAGACTGGAGGTCCAGGCTGAATGCAGACACTCTGTCAGACCTGCTGCTTGTACAACTGACATCACCAAACATCCCAGATTATGACCCTGGTCCTGCAGTTGAAATGTGGCACTCTGACTGTGTCAGAGGACGTAGACCTGATTTCATGGATCGTCATCAGTCTGAGATGGAAATTGTGTCTGATGAAGACATTTAACTCACCAGGGAATGTGTCTCATGGTTGTGCCTTCTACATGGGCAGAGACAGGAAAAAATGTGTTGGTTGTGTTGTGTATGTTATGATATACCAGTAGTTAACATTTAAATGGTACACCCACCAATGGTTTGAGGTAGGCAAGTGCACGTGTGTTGTTTACACATGCTGATGTAGTATGAAATACTGAAAATTAAAGTTGTCATTTTTTTAACAGTATCTGAAACCTTCATTTATAGTTCCCTACTAAAAAACAATCAGTGGATAATTAACAATTATCTTCATGCTTTATTCTGTTCAGAGGAAATCTGTTATAGTTAAGGTCGTGATTGTGAACAGTTCAGTGGCTGGTAAAAATACATTTTGGCCGGTAAAATTTCAGACCCTACCTGCCATTGGCAGGTGGGTCAAAAATCTAATTTTATACCCTGCTTATATATTATACCTTATGCCTTATTATTCGGCATCACAATCAGGCCCGCATACTGTCGAAAAAACAAACTTTAAGCCGAAATAAAATCCTGGTTAAGCCTTGGAGACGGAGCTGAGATGCAGGTCTGCACAGAGCTGAGGTGAAGACTTCTGCATGGATTGTAATGAAAGAATATCTGTTGTGAGGGTGAAAAAGAAATCTGATACACTCAGTCTAGACGTGCGGTAAACCAAATGTGGGTTGTTTTCATTTAATCAAACTATACAGGAGTAGTCCTTGCAGACGTACCCCGCGGAGATATCTAGATAGTTATGGGAGTAATGACATCTGGGGAAAAACTATTATATTAGGAAAGTTACAGTTGATTTGCATATTGTATACAACTAAAATAGCCATCATTTGTATCTTTAAAAATGGCATGGGTTGCTCAAAACTCTAATTAAATAGAGAACACGAGATATAATTCAATGCGGGGGCTCCACTTGGTAGGCGGAGGGTTAAAGTCCACTTCAACTTCAACACGTTACCCATGGCAACATTGTCACATGACCGCAAACTACAATATACTCAATTTGTTTGAGTATGGTTGAGATGCAACCGTCCTTGCCAATTTATTATCTCCTAATATTCTGTGTATATTCTGGGAATCTGTCGCAGGCGGAACATCACAAGCTTTGAGGCCTTGATGGCCCTTTAGCTGAACAACAGGAATGCAACGCCACATAATAGACTTACTTAAAGCCTTACCTTGGCTACATAATAGATTTATTCATATGCGTCCAACAAGTCTAAGTTAATAAAATCGCAAGCGCGGCAGCAACCTACATCTAATCACAAAGAGCAACTATACAGCTGCACTGACAAAAGGTTTAACAACATAGCAGGACAGCTGACACAAACAAAAGAACATCATGCAATTAACTTGAAATAGGTGGGGTCATTAAAAATCAAAAGGGTTCATCCCCATGGCACATTGACATATTTTTTTATGGAAATCCATCCATTGCCTGGATGGTGGCCATGAGAGGAAAGGCCAGGGGGTCAACATAAACGGAAGGATTCATCCTCTGTGACCTGCAAAATAGCCACAAAAGATATCATGGAAATCTGGACAGTCATAGTAGTTTTTTACATACAAGTCCATAGACCAAAGTGATGCCAGAGGGGAGTGTTTGACCTCAGCATTGTGCTAAAAGATCATTATAAAGATCACTAAAATCAATGAGAGTCTGTCTCCGGGGACCACGAATATCCTCACTGAATATTATGGAAATAACTGACCTGTACTTTTGACGAGCAAGGATATGAGATAGTGTTTGTTTTCACAACCTACACATTCTAAGTCATCACCATGTTTGCATAAACTCTATCTAATAAATTATTCGATTTGAGGAATGTATCTCTGCGATACCAATTCACAAACAAAAACGCTGCTTTCCATCGTGACCCTGTTGTCCTGCACCTCCCACATCTGCACAATAAACTCCCTCATGACTTTGGTGCATCACACCTGACTCTCCCTTTAGTTTTCCACCCTGGTTATCTCTTGTAGAATGTCGATTACATGAACGCTCGCAAAGCGTATAATTAGCTCAATTAGTTTGATACAATTAGAATCATTCAGTGCTTCCTTTAGTGACGGATTCAATTGAACTTCAAACTCAGATTTCGGTTTTGCATCTAAGATCACGTGCAACATTCACACCTGGCTGCACTTCACGTCACCTTCAACTTTATTATTCAAATTCTCCCTACTCCTATTTTCATAAATGTCCACAGTAAATGTCTGTTCTGCCCTACACCTTCACCTAACAAAAGGTAAGCATTGCATTACTGTCATTCAGGCGGAAATCTCCGCTTCTGAAAAGTGAAGCCAATGCGGAAGTGCCTTCAATTTGCATTCTTTCTAATGGCCATCAGGGGGCGACTCTGGTTACAAAAAGAAGTCTTCTCACTTGATTCATACCTCAGTAAACATGAGTTTATGGTTTCAATCTCTAGTTTCATGTCTTCTTCAATACACCATGATATTCATTTAGTACATTATGGTGCATTTAGAACATCATAAACAATAAAGCAGCTTATGCTTTCTAGCACGGCTGACTTGTGATTGACAGGTCGCAACCGGCCTCCCTACCACGCTACCAATGCAATTAGCTACTTTAACACTTAACTGTGACAGATGGAGCCACATTCTGAAAGGTTGCCCATCTGCATAAAATCAGCCTAAATCCAAGATGTCGACAGTCAAAGAGGCTTCAAAACTGTAGTCCACAAACCAACGGGTAACGTCACCATGACTACGTCCACTTCTTGTATATAGTATCATCAAAAATACGTATCGTAAACTCGACTTATAGCTAGGCTTTGAATTCAATTTTATTGACCTCCTAATTTGACACAAGCAAGGCATTTGATGATATAGAGACACATGGCAAAACAAAAATAACAAGCTAAAAAATCAAAGAGACGGATACATATAGCTAGATATTATATGTATCCTAGACATCAAACTGGCTGTATCCAGGTGAGATTTTAACTATGTAGTGCAAGAGTGCAAGGCAGTGACTGAGGTGTGTTCAAAGCGATCTTTCCAAGTCCAGTATACATTCTTGACTGATGCACTGTATGAATCCATGCCCTGGTCATTTTAAATACCTCAACAACAACAAGGTAAAGCTCTTAGTATTACCTCAGCTTCCTGCTGAAAGTGAGAGGCTTCAGTCAAAACAGGAGTTGCTCTTTTCTTTTGCTCTTTGTCAAGAAAACACTGTTCTATTTCCTCAACATACCCGAGGTGTGGTGGTACCCATGCGAAGCAAAGACGTGTCTTTACTCGCTCCCTTCGGATTAATACCGTCGGCGGCTAAATAAACACGTATTAAAAGAATCCTAGGTGTATAGCGATGATAGCAGTCTTCCACCGGCTGTTAGGAGGGGGCAGCAAGAAAGCAAGATACTGCAGCAGCGTTCAGCGAGGAGCTCTCTCCAAGGAGGCACTGCTCTGCCGGCTGTAATAAATTGGCTGTTTATTACGTTACAGGAAATTAAACTGTGGCCCAGCAAAGGCTGCACGTTCAATTTAAACTCCAGCAAAGAGGGAGATGTTTAAAGGACCAACAAAGTTACTCCACAAATCCTCCAAAAGGAAAGTGAGATGCGTCAGGAAGAAAGAACAAAAAACAAAAGCCTTTGCCTGGCTGATTGCCTTTGCACCCTTTTGTTTGTTTAAATGTCAGATTTTCTCTTATCTTAATCCTTATTAAGGGCGTTCTCCTGCTCACGTCGGATCTCCGCTAACAACTTAAAGGAGGCGAGTGAAACACTTAAGACTCGCCGTGGAGCTCGCCAGTCATGGCTCCCCTTTGGGAATGTCAAGGAAAACAAACAATTGTTCATTGGAATAACACTTCCCCCTTTGTCAAGCCCACACACAAACACACAAATCACAGTAGGTTCCCGTGTTTCAAACTCAGGTGGACTCGCTGCACAGGAACAATGAAATGCATATCTGGCTTTAAGATTAATAAGAATTTGTGCTTTATTGCTGAAACGGATTGGAGGAGAGACAGTAAGTGATCACAGGAGGCTCTGCACATCTATTATTGACAATGGCAATTAACACCCCAGTAACCCCCCCCCCCTCCCCTCCCCCCCAACCTTTTTAAGGAATAAGCCAAACAGGCGTTTAAAGAAACAGGGGAGTAGTAAAATACTTCATCTGTTTCCGTGTCAGTGTGAGAAAATCTGATTTTCCTCACTTGCTGGGATGTGAAATAAAGCAGAGAGGTGTGGGGTAGGGGGGTGGGGGGGTCAGGAGGGACCGCGGAGTCAATACAAGACAAAAGTTGGCGGCTGGATCTTGTCACATCAGCTCCGTCCAGAACCAAAAGTTGTTTTGGGTGAACGCCTGCCGCAGACAGGCTTCTTTCACTGTAAGCTTGTGTCTGCTTCATCAGCCGCTGACTCGCTTGGACGGGGGAGGGGCTGTTCGGTAAACAAACCGTCTGTGTGTGTGTGTGGATTAGGGAGTGTTCAGGTGAGGGAGAGGCAGCCATGTCTGACGATGCAAACGTGTGAAAGAATCCTGCAGAGATTGTTATTTCACATCCAGCCCCACCACATAACATAACACCTCGCTTGATATTGTCGCAAATTATTCGCAGGTTTGGTCCTTGAATAAACAAATGTGTGCTACAGACGCAGATGAAGTTGTTTACCCCCGTTCTAATCACAAAGGGAAATAAATAGTGGTGTTTCAGTGTGTTGCACTAATCATTCAGAGTGCAGTGCTTCAGCAGGCAACAGCAGTATTTGTACTACATTATTCAAGCTCCCTCTCTCACACACACACACACACACACACACACACACACACACACACACACACACACACACACACACACACACACACACACACACACACACACACACACACACACACACACACACACACACACACACACACACACACACACACACACACACCTCGTTTGCAAATGTCCAGGACCTAATAAATAGACCAAACTGGAATGTAAGGAAATCGTCTGGAAGTTCAGGCGTGGGGGTGGATGGAAATAAAACCTACACTGCCCCCCCCCCCCCCGGTCTGTCAGCGGCCCAATCTCAGTTCAAGTGTCATTTTGCGGGTTATGTAACCACACGGTCCACTGCTGCGTAGCAAAGGATGAATAGCATTGAGCTAATAGAACAGAATATGATGGGATTCTGCCTCAGACATATTATATTATATTACCAATATAGACTTATTGTTCATGTGGGTTTCCACCGGTTCAAAGTAAGAAAAGCTGTGGAACACATATTGCTTAATGAATATTAATCCGCAGCACTAAGCTATGCATTGTACTGCAATAACGGGAGAGTATACAAAATATACGCCATGATTCAATTAAAACCATATATTTGTGTGTTTACATCACATTGCCCTGTTTTTTGGGGGGCTTTTTCTTCTCCAACTATTCACTTTATTTTTAATTCCATTCCATCCCTCGTTTTTTCCGTTAATATTCTCTCCAGTTTTGTGCATTTTTCAATTTCCCCATCTCCCTTTTGTCCCGCCATCTTCTCCCGCTATGATGACAATATGATTGCCTATCCACGGAGGGGATCCGCATCTACTTTATTACACAGGTGGAAGAAAGAACCAACAGGTTTTTTTTCATTACTGTGTTCTCCTATGGACCAGAGCAAAAATTATAATGACAAAGACTGTTATTATTTTATTTTTTAAAGAAAGAATAACAAGAAAGCCATTTAATATTAATCTGTCTTTTAGGGCGGCTGTGGAGTGGGGCTCTACATGCCGAGCCTCAGTGTAAGGACCCAAGAATGTCGAATTGAAAAGCTGGTCATGAATAAATATGACACCACATTTTTCCTTCTCCTTATCGAGGTTGCCCAGAGAGGTGGGAAAGGAAGCACACTGATTACTGCAAATGCTGTGGACTCTCTTACAGCAGATGTCTTGTTGATGATAGGGCACACAACTACATGAAGGCAACATACAAATCTCTGGAGAGTTAGCATGCATCCTCACAGCACCGTGGTTATGGTGTCAAATCACCCACTTATTCTCCTTGAGTACAGTTCACATGCATAGTGTATGCAGTGTGTGGTCCACACTACGCTGGTGAGGGCATCGAGCTGTCCTACAGTCCAATCATCAAGTGCACGAGCACTCCCTCACAGACATTTGTATGCATACTTTCCTTATGCTCACA
This sequence comes from Eutrigla gurnardus, assembly GCF_963514095.1. Taxonomy (NCBI): domain Eukaryota; kingdom Metazoa; phylum Chordata; class Actinopteri; order Perciformes; family Triglidae; genus Eutrigla; species Eutrigla gurnardus. The sequence continues at coordinate 28,182,883 of NC_139922.1, read as the reverse complement.
TCTCTGCAGACTCTGCCTGTTACCTACAGTATAATTAACAGCATCAGGGTTATCAGGGGAAGGCTGGAAGCATTAAAAACAGGAATATGAAGGTACACATCGGTGTTCACTTCAGTATGTGTATATGTGTGTATATATATACGTGTGTGTGTGTGTGTGTATAAATGAATATATGAATAAGGCCATCCTCCACCAATAAGGAGGGAGGAGAGGAGACAAGGTAATAATAAATAACATTTAAGTTTAGATGTTAGTTTAGTTTCTCTCTGGAATGTTCTGTTTTATTTTCCTTTTCTCTTCTATCTTATTGTTATCATTAACTTATTTTGTTATTATTAACCTAATTTAAATTAAATCCATGTTAAAATGAGAAAGGAAATGTATGTAAATTTAAATGATAAATTAATTGAGTGAACGGTAAGTGAACGACCCGCTCTGACCCCAGGTCCACAGCATCATCACATTAATGTCACAAGGTTCCATCCTATTAAATACTGCAGCCTCACTCAGGTGACGTCAGTGAAGTCCCAGAGGGGTTCAGGGACATCGGGAACTTGTATATCTTTACGTGGTTGTCGGTACGACTGCTGTAGCACATGCTGTACTCTGTAAGAGCACACGTTAGTACGCACCACTGGAAGCTTTCTTGTTGAATATCAATTAACATAACCCTCCAACTGAAAAGCAGGAACAACAGGCAGGTTTAAAAACAGCCACCTTTCAAAACAAAGCATCACGATAATGCTCATGTGCATCGGCACATTGGCGTGATGATCTCCCGCTGTGTCCGAGAGGCTTAACGGGGAACTAACTGTACTTTGTGGAATTGAATGAATAAAAAAAAGAGACATGGAGATGGGTTGCCACCGCTGGGTGAATTGTTTGAAATAATAATAGCATTTAATGCTCAGGCAGGTCAGTTTTAGAAGGGGAGGGGAGGGGGGGATATAAGCTCTGTGGGGCTTTGCAGTGTTCCTTTGTGGGCTATTCTCAGCACACCGTAATGCTCATCAGATCCTTCTACCTCTGCACACCCTCACACACAAACACACCCCCACAGATTATGCATTCTCTTGCTTTGTTTATGCCTTTTGTTGCCGTTTTTCACCCAAATCTCTCCCAGGTGATGGAACAAAAGATTACAGATTGCCGTCTTTAGCCGGGGGGCTGCAGAGGGACGGCTACGCAGCAGTCACCGTGGCTTATGAAGAGACACAGTGTCATCGGTGCAGACTGGAAAAACAATGCTGTTGAATCAGTTGGCGGAAGTAATGTTAGCTATCCGTGCTCGCCATCGTGTAGACAACTCAAAGGGAAGGCGTGTGCGGGTGGCTCTCACCTCTGAGTGATGTTAAGCAACTGGATAACATACTGTCTGGAGGAGAGACTGCATGAATACCAAGCAGACGAGCTGACATCTCACTTAAATCAGTGTCTTTCTGATTGACACACCTGGATGGCGAGGCGCACGGCGAGCTCGTATATTTTTATAGACTTGCACACGGCTCACGGCGCGATGATGGACCTCAGCCGGAGATCATGAATAAAAAATTTAACCTGGGACCGAGCTTGTGATGATGTTGCCGCTACCTGAAGGAACGGTCACATGATCACTCACTCGTCTGATGTGTATTGCACTACAGGAGGCGGTGATTATTGAGCTCTCGTTATTCCCAGTTTAGCTGCGAGCCGCCGACGTGACTGACATCTGTCTCCTCCCATGGTTTAAAGATGAAGTCATTTGAGGTGCTCATTTTTATATATATATATATATATATATATATATATATATATATATATATATATATATATATATATATATGTATATATATATATATATTAGGGCTGTCAAAAGATTGATTTTTTTAATCGCGATTAATCGCATTTTGTCCATAGTTAACTCGCGATTAATCGCAAATTAATCGCATTTTTTTGGCACATTTTTTTTCTTCTAAATGTACATTAATGTATTTTGTTCATATTCTTAATACTTTTAACAACATAAGGGCAAATTTACTTGATTTATGAAAATGTTTATTTAACACTTCAAATATCCCCTTACCAAAACATGGGATCAAAACAGGGTTATAAGAATATATCACAAACAATTAAAGTGAACATGTCACAGGAGATAGTGTAACAGGAGAGAAGTACAGTTAGGATATAAGTGCATTGGCTTGCAAGTGATATCTCAGACTGGACGTATTTCTATGGTAGCTCATTTCATACCCACAGTACGCGCAGATGACTTTGGTCTTATCGACTGAACCATCTGGCAGTCTTTTGAAGGTGAACAGCTTTTCACATAAGGTGCGTGTCCACAGGCTGCGGTGTTTCCCCGCGTCCCATTCATTGTCTGTGTGAAACGCCGTGCAATGCATTCTGGTAGCGTCGCGGTGAATGTCGAGAGACGGCGCGCGAGTTGGCCGCTCCTCATTTGCCTTGAAGTCGAATCTACTTTATGCTAATCAGAGGCGCCGGGCTCGACTCGCCGCCTCGCGAACGCTCGCAAAAATGTGTTGTTTAAAGGAGAGCGCCTGTCAATCATCCTCTAGTGGCAGCCCACCAAGCCTGCAATACTGGGAAGCGGCGCGTCCACACGCGTTTAAAATCGCCCCTGTGGACACGTACCTATAGACAATGAATGGGACGCGGGGAAACACCGCTGCCTGTGGACGCGCACCTTCCCTCTGGATCAAGACTACAGGTGCCACCGACGGCCATAAATCATACAATGCGCGTTTTTTTTTTTTTTTTATACCGAGCGTTAATCGCGCGTTAAAAAAATTAACAGCGTTAAGAGGATGTTGCGTTAACACGTTATTAACGCGTTAACTTTGACAGCCCTAATATATATATATATATATATATACACCTAGACAGCTGCAGTTCCCTATGATACAAACGGTTATTATTAGGGATGCACGATATTGATTTTTTGAAGCCGATACCGATATCGATAACTTTCTGCTCCTCGGGACCGATACCGATACCGATAACCGATAATATTGTTATTCGTTTTTGAATGTATATTCAGATCAAATTCAGGTCAAAAACACTAATGACTAAGCTTAGGTAGATTTAGCATAGCTTTGCCTTTTACCAAACACCTAACCAGATGTATCACAGTGACATGATAATTATTACTATGAACAAAAGAAAGCCAAGAACAGTTTTGACTCTTCAATAAAATGACAATATTTATTTTTTAAAAATAAATATGTAAGTGAGTCAGTCAGTCAGTCAATGACAACTTTCCCTGAGCAGCATGGGATATGCACACACAAGTGCTGCTACATTAAACTGTTGGTCCTGATCCACACAGAAATGTAAACTACGGTAATAGGCAGAAATATCAGCAAAGCAACAGCCACTACTGCGGATGTGATCCCCTCCATTCAAGCGCTGACGCGACTGCTAAAACAAACGTTACCAACAGACCACGGAGTGAAAACATCAAAGGAAACCCCGTTAAAAGCAGTGGAAACGCGTTTTGGTGACATCGAGGAAAAGCCACTTTATTATCTCTCAACTATATTGGACCCGAGGTACAAGGACCGCTACTTCACCCGTGCATCAAAACGCTAAGCTACGGGCTCGCTGCTTCTTTAGCGGCGCCGGCGTCTTCATACGCTTTTAACACACCGTCGTAGCGATGGTGATGTGCGAGGTGACTTTTAAGGTTGGATGTATTAAAGCTCGATGCCTTTTTCCCTCCTCTTGGAACTTCTGCATTGCATTTGTTACAAATGGCAAGCGATTCAGTTTCCTCAGAAACTTTGAAGTAGTCCCACAGTACAGACGCCATGCGTGTTTGTTTACTAGTCTTCCTCCTCCACTCGCTCGCAGCCTCTACGTCACAGCCAGGCATGAGAAGGGAGCGCTCGATTTGTGGATTAACTCCCTCCTCTGAAACCTGTGATACCACAGTAACCACATCACATGCTAAACGGGAGGCGGCTAGAAAAAAACTAACGTCCCTCATCCCAATCCACCCGTATGACTGTTTTAACACAAACATCCTATCGTCGGATTATCGGAGGTATTAATAATTGTATCGGATTTATCGGGTTGACGTCATAATTCCTATTATCGGGCCGATAATTATCGGTCCGATAATTATCGTGCATCCCTAGTTATTATGAGAGAGATCTCCTTGAGACATCTGCAAATAAAAAGGTCAATTACTCAGAGTTCATCTTTTCCTTGAAGAAAAAGATATACTGCCTAAAGTTTCGGATCACCTCGACTTGTAACACTCAGATGGCTGGGAGCGCTCCTCCGTATCTTTGAATCTGCTTTCATGCTTTTATTTTGCACATAAAAAAAACCTCCTCTTTATCATCTTTGCAAAGACGTCATGTCTCAAACATGGAGAACAAACTGTACAATGGCTGAAGCAGACAATCGAAAGGTCAGCAGGAGACAAAGATATCGCTGAGCAGAAGAAGAAAAGAAGAGGTCATTGGTAAAAGAAACTGGAGGGTGAACAATAACAACTATAACAAAGCCATTCTAAAATGTCACAACATAAAAAGCATTAGATTAGGACTAATGAAATCAGATCAAAGAGTTTAGAACTAGACTGCAGAGGACTCAGAGTTAAAGAAAGTAAATAAAATAAAAACTGCTTCCCCATACATTTAGGATCCAAATGCAACAGATAAAAGTAGTTTCAATGATGATCCGGTGTCACTTCTGCTTTTCTGGACTGGAAAACAAATTCTTAGTCAATTCTTAACATCAGTTTTAAGCTTTTCATTCTGCTTTTGGGGGAAAAAAACTACTCTATTCTCTACTCTACTCTAAAACGACTCTATAACTTAAATTACGTTTAAAAAAACAATACATTATATTACTACAATACATGAAAACTCCATATTATATATGATAGAAATGATCTCATTCTGACAACTGACTGGATGCCGGATGACCGGACTCAGAAACACGTCTTGTAATAACATTAAGCTTGGAAGCAACAATTCCTTCAGCTCACTGAAATTCTCACGTCCACTCGGAATGGAAATCTATAAATCAGTGTTCCTAATCCTCGCTCTCCACACCAACGTGGAGAGAGCAGGTAGACGCTTTATCTCTGATCCTCGCAGGCAAACTCAAAAGGATCGTCTTAATCATTAGCCTGTGAGCTAGATTAATGCCGCTGCTGTGGAGTATTAACCATCCTGAAACTCAGACGAGAGTGAGAGGACGGGCTTCCCGTAATGAGACATCCGTCTAAGTGCACCGGTTATATCTGTTTTATCTGTGGACAGGAAGAGGAGAGCTCCTCTCTTATGTCTCCGGTGAATCTGCCAGGTGAGACTCGCTGAATAGGTGTCTGCTTCATTAATGGGCAAACTCCCAATTAGGGGAATCTGAGGCTAATGAAAAGCTAGATATAAGACTGTGCTGTAGTTCATTTCCTCTCACGCTTCCCCTCCATCTGTGCTGATGCCCGTTTTAATAGGCCGAAGCACCAACCGGCGACGTCTTTGTTTTAAAAAAGTGACACTTTTCCTGACAGTGTATCGTCATGAGTCAGCGTTATTCGGATTTCGCCGAGCACCCGAGGCTTTAGGCCGTCACCGCCGAGGACTCTTGTCAAGTGAGCACTTCGGCATCATACACACTTGGCTGGATGAGTCTCCTCAAGATGATGAGAAACAACTAATATATTCACACTTACTGTGGTTCATGTACTCAAGGATGGAATCATGGAGGAATATGCAACCAGATAGACTCAAACACAAACCGAAACAACACAATGACTTTCTGGTGGCAGGTGCAGTCTGTGTGTACTGTTTATTTAATTGGACTAAACTGAATTCTCACCTTTTGCAGAATTAAATATAAACTAAAAAGAGAGGCACCGTGCAAAGTTTTTCCATTTTCAAAAAGGGGATAAAGCCGTTTTTTGGATGCATCGGTGGAAATGGCTTCTGAGCGTGTGCGTTTGTTGTTCGGAGACGGCTGTCAAAAACTTCATGGTGCATCGAACCAATCAGCAATTTCCAGCCATGTGTGAACATTCAAAAAATGCAGGCGGACTGGCTAGGCTAGCGTGCTAACGTCAGCACGATTCCTACAGAGATTGCTTTTTGTTGGTGGCGTTTCAACGCCCGCTGAGTCACTGGCAGCTCGCGCTCATCCTGCTCAGCGTTCTGTTGCATTATAGAAAGGAAGTGGGACTCGTTAGCCGCGGTGCTTTCATGTTTCTGGGTGACCTCAGCGCACTTAAACGACTGCTTTTTCGGCGGCGTGGAGGCTTTACAAATGATTGTGTTTCTGTAATGCTGCCATGTTTTTTATATATATATATTTGATCGTTATAAAAAGAGCATTTAGTCACATACAGTATGACTGTATGTGACTAAATGGCTAATGAGGGACGTCCTCCACATATCGTCCAGTGCTTGTTCAGTAACCAGCAGGGTCATTGTTAAAGGGATGGTTGGGAGTAGTATGTGGTACTTATCCATAGGCAGTGCATCACCTACAGTAGATGGCGGTCGCCTTGCCTCCAAGTATGTATCATTACGTTTTTTTGACACCTAAAAGAAAATATTAAAAAAAGAATAAAAATATCCATTTAAGTGTACACTGTATTAAAAACATTATCATCTCTTTATCTTGCTTTGAGACTTGCCCTTTCCAATGGGGAACTAAACTGAAAGAGGAACTTACTCTCTTCAAAGCCATCAAAAAATGAATAGATAAGTTTCACTTTCAGTTCAGTTCCCTGTTGGAAAATATTCTTAAACGAATATTGATGTGGGGCTTTCTTTAAAGTGGCTGAAGTGGCATGTCGACCACCATCTATTATAAGTAATAGCACCTATAATAACCCAACTTCAGATAATCCCAACTAACTATACCTTTCAGGAATTTGCATTGAGCAGCCAAATGTTTTCCTAGGATTAATTGCCATATTGCTCACACTAATACTTCTGTCACATTGAATATTATAAATATTTAAATGTGGATCTAACTTTGAACATGTTAGACTAAACCATCATCATCATTCTATGGTATGTAAAATTTGAAGAAGTATACGACCTTTTCCGTTCTTGACCTTGAATATCCATCAGCACAGCGTTCTATTTCCCAGTTCCTCTCAGCATGGCAGCCACGCCACAAACAGCATCACTACAGAGCAGAAGAGGGCAGAAACAGGATGGAGGGGATGCTAAAGCTCTGCGCTTTCACCTTCCCATAAAATCCCCAATGACAAAGCCCGGCTCATAATGGCCGTGAGAGACCCAATTTTAACACTCCCCATCCGAAAAACCTCCGGACGGCCGATACCATTTATTGACTTCATTGTTAAGCAGCGGTTTCACTCCTTGCTCTCGTCTCAGTAGGAACGTAATTGGGGAGACGGAGAAAGATTTGCTGTCTAAGAGAAACTGGATATTTTTTGAACGGAGCAGAAGCCGTCGTCAGTGTCGGGGGGGGGGGAAGGGATGAGATTACGGAGTGATGTGCGACTTGAACAACTCCTGTCCTGAGGCCTGTTCAAACTGATTTGTACTGCACAACACTCAGGAGACAGTGGAATAGAGAGACTCTTTTTGTGTTTGGTCAAAAGTCTATTTGTCATCCATATCAAAACAGAGTGCAAAGACGCAGCGAGGGAGAGAGGAGTGCGTACAGTGCTATCGGTGTGGAACAAAAGATGGATTTGATAAGCCTCGAGCAAACAAATGGCCATTGGATGGTAATAGATATTGGAGAGAAGACAACCGAAAAAATGAGATAAGATAAGCCTTTATAGATTCCCCAGAGGGGAAATTCAGATGTTACAGCGGCAGCAGAGATTACCTTTGCGTTTGCAGCTGGATTCTCCTGTTGTCAGGGGGGTATCGTGTATCACATGAAATCCATCTGATCAGGTTTCAAGTGATGCGTTTGTGCACACTAAACCAGGACCAATCAGCGATCTGCGTGGCTTCGGTGTAGGTAGCACGACTCGGAGAGGAGACTGTTCAGTCTAAACAACGGTGGCTGCTTAAGAGATTAGTGTAGATTAGTGTTATTAGAGTTATGTCCGAAAGGTTTTCGCTATTCTCCCGAGTTTGATTGACGGATGGTTTATCTAATCATCGACCAACAGTTTCCGATGATTGGGTATGTGTAATCAAACCTTCTGGGGGGGGGGCACAAAGAGAAAATAGGTACATACTACAGGACTATACAAACCTACAAGCAAATGTGAGTAAAGGCAACTTTACAAGGTAGTGAGAAATGTCATAGGAACACACTTTGAGTGTTTTAAAGTAGCTTTTTAGACATTTTTTGGGGGGTGGGGGGGGGGCTGTGGATGTGTACAGTATGTTAATGAAAATGAATCATTCTAATCAGGGCTAAAGAAAGGATCTTATCATAGCACACTGAGAGGCTTATCAATACCCCAGCTTCAAAGGAGAGGGCTGACAGCATGGGTCTGAGAAAAAATATCTTCAAATTACTGCAGTTGCACCGAGGAATCAAGGAATAGCCATCCTAATGACGGGGTGAGGCATAATTATAGGGTAAATAATAAAAAACTGGCTGACATCAAATGCGCCTGGAATGGATTTTTCACCCCCGGCAGGATTTTTTTTTTTGGTGTTCTTTCCGACTTCAGAATATATACCGTGCGGGTGCTTGACTTGCAAATGTGTTTGGCCTTGACAAAATTATCAACTGATTTTCTTCAGCGAGCCAAGAGCACCACGAAGCACATTTTGAAAAGAAATATAATATATACGGTATATTGCACATCCTCTCACCAGATCCGGCCCCGGCTGCTCACGCGAACACTCCCGACCGTCACATGGAGATCTGAGGATGGCTTAATTGAGCGCACCGCAACATACTTGAGCTCCAATTATTCCCCTTTTTGTTCTGTCAGTTCCAACTGGTAATAGCTCGAGCTTATTGTTCATTATAAGCACAAGTTCAGCTTTCATTCCAGCGGAGTGAGACGCAGATTTTAAACTTTTCACATAACTGCATAAGTGCACTTTGAAGCCAGAATGTGTTTTTTTGACTTCCTCAGACGTATATGACGGAAGCTCGCCGGATGAAAAGGTGAGGTGGCTGCTTGTCAAAACTATTAATGTGGCAGTAAAAAGTAATTATTGGCATCCCTTTGAAAATCAGACACATTGTCGTGGAGTGCTCCCGGTCGATGCGTTTGTAGGGATGTTGCGGTTTGGTTGGAAAGTTAATGATGAAGCCGAGCAACGAGCATGAAAAGAGAGAGAGCGAGAGGAGGGGAAGGTTAAATAGCTGTGATTTAACTACAGGAAACGTGATGATAGTGGGATCATTTGCTAGTTTCCGTCTCACATGAATATAGTTTAACCTACATTATGAAAACAGATAGTGTGAAGGCAGCCATAACGACTGTCCGAGTTATTTGTTCTTGCAGCATCAGGGAGAAACAAAGCCAATAATCAGATCAGTAAATGAATGGAGTCTGTGTGTGGGCTTGTGTTTCTGGTAAATCTTACCTATTCAGGTAACCACATCTGCAGCTCATTGCTGTTCCATGTCCTCTTACTAACCCTACATTTTCACTTCTTTACTATCTTTCTTGTAGAGAGAATCATAATTGGCCAGTTTTTCGCTTATCGGCTTAAACTTCATACGTTTTTTGGCTGGTCACACACACACACACACACACACACACACACACACACACACACACACACACACACACACACACACACACACACACACACACACACACACACACACACACACACACACACACACACACACACACACACACACCACATGTTGTCGGTGAAGAAGAGTAAAGCGTGCAATTTGTCACAACTGTCCAAAATAAGCCGTTTGGACATTAACATTTAAACACTTGGAACACCTAATTTAATGAGACGCTCATTACATTTTAATTAATTCCCATGCATGCTGCTCAGAGTAATCACAGTTTCATTGACTTGATCATGATGTGTTCAAGCTCTACTCAGTAAAAAGCAGTATTGAATGAAGGTTGAGATATTTTCAAGTATCAAGCAGCTTATAATGTATAATTAAAACTACAAATGTCAAGATCTTTCTTCCCCCACAAGGTAAATATTTAAATTAAAAATGTTTCTGACCGTTCTGGAAGGTGGTGAAAACAGTTAGTTCTCATCGGTGGTGAAGATTAAAGATTAAAAGCGTAATCCAGTGGGACAACTGGGAAAACACCCTTGACGTTCATCGATCTGATGGGCCGAAAGATCTGACGTGGTCACTGACAATTATGGAGACGTGTCCATCGCTGGCGAGGACACACGTGCACACAAAGGAGCAGCTGTCTGCTTGGCTACTTATCACCATGACATGAAGAATTTCCAGTGGACAAGATCGCTGTCAAGTCGATTCTGTCCGAGTTGACACGGTTCAATGAGGGACGTCTGCTGCAGAACAATGGGGAGGAGGAACGTCTGCCGAGGCCCGGAGAAATAATCCTGTTTGAGGTTTGTTTTTCCATCCTCTGATCATGCGTGTCTCCTCTGATATTCCCTTCACTCATTCACCGACGTGTTCATTTATTTATGGGTCTGGCTTAGCAACCAACGGAGGATTCGCATCAGCCCTCCTCTTGAGGAGCCCTGTCATATCTACATATTTTTAATAGCTCATAACTCAAAACGGTCCTGGCTTGACGTGTCCCATCAAAAAGATGCAACACTTCGTCTGACATCTAACTTTTCTCCCGGAAAAACCTTTGGATGTGTGTCCGGTTAACCCTTCACCTCCCCCCACCCACATGCTCGTCACCTCAATATACAAAGTATGACCTTAAAATGTATACGTAGTAAAAAAAAAAAATCAATAACCTGCTTTTAATGTACAAATGACACAGCGGCCTGTTTAACCCCATCTTTTAGCGAGATGGTATTCATATTAAAACGACGATCATCTCCCCGTCATTATAGATTATTCATTACACACACACAGACTCGGCTTAGACAAAAACACCCAAGTGTTGTTAATTTAAAGCTCCAGTAGGTTGGAGTGTACTGTATTTCCATATCTATCCCACCATAGCTGGCCCATTGCCACGTGCTTGTGTTTCTCCTCCTCTGGCCGGGAGGATAAAAGTTTTAACAGCCAAATGAATCAGGGATGCAACAGCTTTCCTGCCAGCTTTGATTTCAAGTCAATATTTACGCCCAAGATTAAGGGAAGTGAAAAGCAGCAGCAGCAGCTATTAAACAGGAGGATTTAGCGTCGGCACTTAAGGCACACTTGCTTCTTCAAAAACATAGAGGTGACAGCCGGGAAAAAAAGCTGAATATGCAAAGCGTCACACCCCGAAAATTGAAACACGTTATATAAATCAGCGTTGGAAGTAGTGAACAAAATAACACCTGCAAATGTAATGCAATCCATTACAGGAGTCCTACATCATAGTTTGGATTTATCACAACAACAACTCCGGGTGTGGTTTTCAGCTTCAGGACCACGATGTCTGACGAGACTAAGACAGCGGGCAATGACCGTATGTGTGCTTGGATTATTCACACTCATCACATTGATCCCTCTCATGGTACGACTTTTAATGTTAGCATTACGTCTCAGACTGGGTATCGTTGCCAGCACCAAAACCAGGACTCTTAAAGGACTACATTCGATGCCCATCGCATGAGTGGAAGCTGTGAGCACATTTCATTATGCTAAGACCCTTTCCTCGTGGGTGTCATTTTAAAGCAACATGTGTAAGGCCCCTTATATATCTTATTGAGTGAAGTACTATACTGTACAAATAAAGAGTGACCTATAAACAGGTCTGGCGTTATGGCTGGGTCCCTTGGGGACCTGCCCACATCGCTGCCCTCTGAGTCCGGAGTCGGGAGCTTGCATACACCATAAACCCAACGAGAGCCTCCTATGAATTTATGAAGAAACTAACTGTCTCAAAATCAGCACGTAGAAACAGCTGTCCCCACTTCCCTGTCGTTTCCTTCTAATAAAGACCAAAGGTTCTATTCACAACCATCTGTCTGTCAATCCATATCCACTGCACTGTCCATGGTCCTGAAACAGGCCACATCATGCATCAGACAATAATTTAGTTGTTTTTTATGGATACATAAAGCTTACATAAAAGTACAACCAACCAACTGAGGTCTTAAGCCCACTTAAGTCCCCTTGTTGTGCCGGCCCCCTATGTGCTTATAATTGTATAACCAGCGGCCTGATCAATACACTTACATGTCGGCACCATCTCTCTCTGTTGTCATTTGGCCCACTCTTGCAAATCAATAAAAGCTCGACATAAAAAGTAATATGTTTGAATGTGGGATTAGTCCTCGTAACAACAGCCTGTCCAAATTAATGCAGGTCTATAAACTGCAGAGTTACAGAGCGTATGGCAGGAAGTACATGTTTTTTTATTTATTTATCTCACAATTCATAATCAATCTGGAACGTAAACACCAGTGAGGTACAATACACATTTTGTTTTTGGGGGCCTCCACGTTTATATGACTGTAGCCTGATCAATACACTAATATGTTTACATGCACAGCAAATACGTGGTGAATGGAAATGTTGTTATTAATATATCAAACAGCTGTTTGCACTCGTAAACATCGTGTCAGGATTACTGCGGTTGAATTGGGAGTTCCTTTCGGGATGGGCCGAAAATGTGATCGCGTTTAAGACTCATTTATTATGGTCTGCATTTATTTTTTCCACAATAATCCTTCAGTGTATTTAAATTGAATAATCATCTCCCTAGAATGTCATTGATATCCGTTCACTCTGGTTGCACCATATCAGAGCTGCTGATGCGAACATTACTAGCATTCAACTGGACAGCTTTTATTGTGAAGGAGCCACAGGAACAGCAATGTCTTTGTCAACCTGCTGATAAATCTTAGTTTGCAGGTGAGTAATGGAACAACAAGCAAGCAGCATCCAAAGTGAGCTGTAGATGAAGCTGCAAACCTCCATCTCTTCAGCAAGAACTTCCCCAAAAGTTCAATCAAGGACCTTTTTTCTCTCGGATTTATTCTTCTATTCTACATTTCTGATATTTCTTCCTCCACTTTAACCACGTCTGAACTACCTCATCTCACCACAGTCCGGTCTCATATTCCATCCTTTAAATATTATTGAAATTCAGCCGGTCTGTCTTTAAGACTCAGCTGAGGGTTTCCATCAACCACCTGCTGGCTCTCCTCCATCACCACCAGCCTCTCGCCTCCAGGGGATCCTGTCCGTCCTTTATCTTCATTCAGGCCTATGATTAAGGGAGAGCCTCTAATCGCTGGTCTTTCTTCTTATTGAAATGTAAGTTAATGCAATGTCCTACTAGATGACATGAAATGAAAGAGGAAAAGCGTATACACTGTATGTATGCATGTGTCTTTATTTCTAGTCAAAGCTTCATGAATAACAACCTGCGTTGAGTCTTTAGAGTGCAGTCAGTTAAGATAACATCAACTCCATTACTGACGTATACCGTAGGGACGCTGAGAAACACAGCTTCACAACAGAGGGCGAGCGATGACCGTATTTACCAGGAGAGAGAGAGTAACAAATGGTTGATCATAGAGGAACAAGACTATATTACCTCATCTTAATCTCATGGTAAATTAGAGATGCACCGATCGATTCCCCCGCCGTGGGAATAATAAAGGATCATCTTATCTTCATCCTCATATTTCCAGACAGTCACCACACACACGCACACACGCACACACACACACGCACACGCACACACACACACACACACACACAAACACACACACACACACACACACACACACAGTCAGCAGTGTGGAAGCTCACCAGCGTGACTAAAGCCAACATGAAGCTAGACATTTGTTTGTCACAATAAGCCTTCAGAGGAACCACATTAGAAACATTTTAAAAACGAAATGAATCAAACATTTATTATATTGTAATTCACAATCACAGTGACCGGCCTGTCTGCTGACAGTAACAACTCTCTGTCTAGCCGACTCCTAATTATAACGTAGCTAACAGCTAACATTAGCGGAGGTCGGATTAACAGTAAAGTAGAGTGAACGTGGACTATAAGGCTATTATTACGTGTTTAAATTGAGTTTTTATATAATAAATCATTGTTTTTCACAGCAACATAAAGTTGTATTAGAGATGGAATTATGACCTGTAGTCCTAACACTAAGTAACTTATAATATATGATTAAAACTGTTTTGATCAAAGCGAATCTTTAAACAAAAATACAATCATTTATTTAAATGAATGTAACTTGTGTGTTTTTATGCAAATAACAACAATAGATCACAATTACAAAGGTGAACACATAGAATCGTGGACACTGATTGAAAGTATTGTTAGGGCGGCTGTGTTGCAGGTTATTATGACAGTTCTTTAAAAGAAAATCAATATTCCCATGAAATCTGATTAACACAGCTGCTATGTAATGAGCCAGGCAGTATGTTTGTAAAGCAAACAAACGTTGGCGTTTCTCTTGAGCGAGCTGTCGTGACACGGTGCCTTCACGTTGTGATTTCCTGACAAACGCTTCTATCCCCGTCTTCCTCAAAAAGCCACCCAACGCGAGCGTGACAGGAGTGATCTATGACAGGCTATGACTTTAATCTATTGCACTCACACAAACATTGGCTGACCTTAATTTCTGTGCTTATAACACTCGCTGCAGCATCGTATTACCAGTCGGATCCTTGTTCTTTTGGCTCTCTTCCCCTCTCTCTCTCTCGCCCATCAATTGTCTTGTCAACACAGAGAGCAGACAGGTAAATGGAAGCATGCCGGTGAGTGGGTGGGGTATTTTTTCTGCATGATTACTGGAATCGTGCACAGACGGTCTCTGACTTGTTTCACGCAGTGCTTTGTGTGATTTTAGGGCACTCGGAAATATGAAGTCTGTCATATCCGAAAAACCTTGCATACAGTTGTCCAAGTTCATTCATCAGATAAGGATGAAAAGTACCATCGTTGCCACGTTTGGCAGCCAGCGTTCACATAAAACAGATGTAGAAGACGTCTCGGTTTAATCCCCAGGTCGTCTTGGGTCAGCGGAGGTCAAACAAAGCCAGGACTGATCACACCAGAATATATTTAAAGAGATTTATCGCTGGAGCCCTTCAGTTATGTTGACGATAAACATGACATTTTGTGATTCTAACTCGCCGGCTTTCAAAGCAGCCGTACCCTTTTGATAAAAGGCGTCATCGTCTCTTTGAACGGCTGGGTTTAGATCCATTAGCACAGGTTGGCCACAGGTCAGAGCAGTAAGATAAGGATTGGCTTGTTTCTATGGTCACATCCACCCTAGAAATGTTGAGCCATAAACATGTTATTTCCTGCATCCTGATGATTTGTTTAATAATTTATGGAGTAAATGTCTTTATTCATGCAAAGGGAACACTAAATCCAGACGCTAGGTGACAACTCAAAAATATAAGGTCTCAGGCATTCAGTAATTGCTTGAAAAATATTTATGCTCTTGTAGATCAACTTTTCTCATTTAATGTTTTTCTCTGCTGAGTCACGACACGCAGGCATGATTTACTCTCCCCTCCTCTTTTGTTTGGTCGACTCTCTTAATGGGGATGTGGCACTTATTGAACTCAATGACACATTCATTCAGGCCGATTCATTTATTAAAAGAAAAACCGAACCTTAATGGCTGATATTCTTTTCAGCTAGATTTGTTTCATTACAAACATAACTGTGTCCTCTGAAAAGGAGAATAAGGTGAATAAAGGTGTAATGTTTTACTAATGTTACATGAATAAAGGCTCATAATATTTTAATCAGAGTAAGTCTTCTCTGTAATATTATAAAAAAAGAATGAGGTTGTTAACCCCTGCAGTGAGATGATGAAGCAGCAGACTCTAGGTTGATGCTAAGCTAATGTTATCTAGTGAATTACACAGCTGACCATGCTAGCTGGCTAACGTCACTTAGCATTACTTCAGAGAAGTTGGGTTCTGCAGGAAATCGATGCATTCACTCTGCCCATCCGCTGTGTGTCGGACGAGCCTGCACACACAAACAAGCAGCCGGTGACAGTGTAGCTTCTGTTCTCATGAATTAAGCTCCACTGGAGTGGATGCAAGGCACCACAGATCAATACAGTCCACATTAAATAAAAAAGTCAGAGTAGTCAGCTGTAAATGTTTGGTTTGCTTATGAGAACTCTGGTCAAATGTGTGCCTAGAATATTACAAGAGAATATGTGCAAATAAAAGCTTAAAAAAATTAATAAAGGTGTGTTCACACACCTGCAGGCAATGTTCCATTTGTAGGAGAGTAACCATTCATTCAAATCAATCTGCTAAAATAAACAAATAGAATGAAACGCTTTGGCTTCACCAATAATCTATATAAATGCGTTAAATCTTATGTTTTAAGACTTTTAATACATTCTCTCCCTGCCAGCATGTAGCCTATTGAAAAATGTTAAAAAAATAACTGAGTAATGTTTAATTACATTTTTGTATTCAGCATAAAATATTATGCAGGACTACTTTTTTATAGAATAAATATGTTTAAGAAGTAATTCTGTTGTCTGTTTATTTTTCACCTTTCAGAAGAATACAGATAGTCTCACTCGCATTATTGCATGTTTATTTCATGGATATAGAATTTTGGTTAAAAGTTACTGAATCGAAACGTTCAAAAAAAAAATTGTCCTTCAATCAAATCGCCAGCTACCGAATCGTTAATCGAATCGCTGTGAAGCCAAAGATTCACCCCCCTCCATCCATCCCTTTGTAAATCACACCTGAAGCAGGTGGACCAGCCTCACCTCACGCCCTCTACTCACACCTTCACAGCACCTCGTGAATATTGATGCATATAAACGGGGCCAGCTGATCAATGTATCCATGCAGGGAATCACAACAACAACAACAACAACAACAACAACAACAACAACCGTCACGCAGATTTTGCTTACAAACCATATGTGCCGGTGGTGACGATGTGGCGAGTGAGGTGAGGAAGCAGAGAGCGTGTTGCGTTTTTACACACAAAAACTATAAGATACCTAAAATGGTACTTGGTGATATATGCACTAGCTTTCAAATATATTATTAAAAACTACTGAGGCTTTGTTCTGCAGTTCCTTAATGCTATCTGATGTAATCCTGGATTTCAACCCTACAGTCCAACCCTCCCCACCCTGAGAAAGCGATGATCACTCACTCACTAGTACTAATAACTCTGCTCGTTTGAACATTCATGATAACGTGGATTTATAAGTTCTGTCTGATATTAAATAAAGTTAAATGTGTGAGAGGCATCACTATTCAATTCACCACCTCACTATCTGTGTGACCACACACATGGGTCCTCTCAGGGTTTTTTTTTTTTTTTTTAGAGATCGCAACACTCAGGTCCTGAAGTGTTATCCTGAATGCCTGAAGACGTTTGACACTCTCTTCACATCAACATCAAATAACGTGGTCTTATCTCTCATCTGAGCTGCAAAAAAAAAAATCCTTTATTAGACCCATTTTAATTCATCAGCAAGGTTTTTATCTGAATGAAAACCCATCTAGTGCGACCCACCTGTTTACCTCTCCTGTGATGCATTTTATTCCTGTTTTTTTTTAATTGTTTCTAGTATCAGTCTCACTCTCGTCCTTGTACCTCGCTTTAGCCTTTTGTTATTTCAGCCTGCACCTCCTCCCTTGATCCTCTTGAGAAACACCTGCTGCCGGTTGCCGTTAAGAGCAGAACCCCGTCAACAATCTCATAATTTAGCCGTACGAATAACAGATTTCTTAAATATTTTCTCCCCCAGAGGTGGCCATCTGCTGTTGGTTATCACAAAAGACTCACACCTGGCATTTCAAAAGCAAACTGTGCTGCGAGATGTCAGTTTTGTCCTTCGTTGCATTAAAACACAATACTAGTTAGACATCACGCCCGAACAACATAATATAAGCTTAATTCAGTATTTTAAAGTGCTATATCATCACATCGATGCAATGTATTTTTGTGAGCCTGAGCTGCAGGTGAAATAGTGCCTGACATTTCCTGTCCTTGTGGTAAATAACTGCTAAAAGTGCAGCTAAACGTTGTCAGGGTAACCGTGAAGTATGCTTGCAAGAACACGTCTGTATGGGCGACTCGCCGGCCATTCAACAGCACATACTTATAGTTTTCTGGCACAGTGACGCTAGATCAAAGTTGTCAAACTACTATATTTCAACTGTGTTGGTTTAATGTGGGGTCACTGCATCTCCATCATCACAAAGTGCCCACCTACCATAGACGAGAAGGATAGCGAGTTACAAGAGAGTATTTCGTTTGACATTCATAATTAAAGTAGTAACCAAAATGGCATGTGATAAAAGCTTTACACAGTATGCAAGAATGAAGTGAAACAACAGCACTTGGCTTGTTACTCGTCACAGAAGAGAGTTACAAAAATCAACAAAGTCCTTGGCAAAGGAGGGAGATTCTTCTCGACGAGTTTGTTGATAACAAAATGTCATATCGCTGCACAAAGGGAGCTGAATTCATTATATTTGGTGAATAATATCTGAAGGAGAGTATCCTTCATAGCATGTTACAAGTAGTTTTTATGTGTACACAGTAATTAGGTTTCGGCCTTTGATTTTGGATCTGAAAACATCCAGATGAACCTCCAGATGATTTAGTTCCAGCACTACTCAAATACAATATATGATGAGTTGACTATATTTTGATTGGTGCAGGATTTCACTTCATTATCTGCCCTTTCCCCCCCACCCTCTCTGTTTTTAATCATCAGCTCGAGTAGGCACGTTAGCAATGAAGGTTTTAACCTGCAGCGATCTGTGGCAATACAGCAATTTGGATATTCCCCGTGCCACTAAGAGCAAAGACAGACAATTCATTCTGTTCGCCCGAGAAAGGAACATCACCGCGATGTTAATCATTGGAGTCATTTATTTCCTTTAAACAATGGAGCCAGCTGGAGGCTGCAGCAATAACAGCACTCCCATACCCCTCTCCATGGCCACTCAATCAGGATATTAATTGCCCAGCTATGTCCCCCCTGTTATCAATCTCTACCAATCACATTTTATTAAATAAAGATGCGATTGGCTCCTGGCACACGCGGCGCCGGGGCTTTATCGTGATGCGATCTACAGTCGGCAGCTCCGGACTCACAGAGATGATCTCGCTCCAGACTGATGCACCGCTATCAACGTGAAAGTCCAGGCTTTCCAATTAAAATCCCCTCTTTTGTGCACTCCTTTCCACTCGCAAGTGTTTTTTTATTCACATATGGTCCAGCATGATTACCTGAAGGCTGAAGCAGACATGCCTAAAGTACCATTTAATAATGTGATGCTGGAAGGAGCGGCTGCTTCCCACCCCACTATCTGTTGTCCGGCCGCCCACGTGGGATGACTCAGGGGCTCGTGGGCTGCCGTCGACGCCGTTCGAGGTTGGAATTATCTTCCCTTTAAGTGATCAGGTCTGCTTCACAGCCCACAGACAACTCTTTTTCTCTCCAAATATTTCAAAAATCCTGAACGCTTTCAAATAAAAAATAAAAATAAAAAACCTTGGTTGGGATTTGATTCAATTTCATGAGTTTTTAACTTGTGGAAAGTTTTTGAGTTTCAGGCTGCCAATTGAAAATTGCTCAGAAGTATTTCATAAATTTGATCAATTATTCTGCACATAACTTAAGTTTCCGAGAAGGCCACCATGCAGACACAGTATTGATTTTTTTTTTCTAGGTTTTTTCCTCCATCAACCGACTGCATATCACAGTGGCTGCAGAAAGCAATGCGACAAACAACAAAGGAGTCATATGAAGTTAACTGATGCATCCGGGGTCCTTTGGGTCTCAAACTAATCGTACAGGGAATCTCTTGGATGAGAGATGAGAGATGAGATTCAACTTTATTGTCATTGTGCAGTGTACAAGTACAGAGACAACGAAATGCAGTTAGCATCCATCCAGAAGTGCAAAACAGCAGTAAAGTGCAGAGTATGTGCAAATGTACACTGTAAAAATAAGAATAAGAGTATTGCAGTGGGGTATGTACAAGTATGTGCAAATATACAGTTTAGGAACAAGTATGGGAGGTGCACTAGATGAGTGCGAGTGCAATATGGCAGAAAACAGTATGAAAAATACACTATAACACTAAGTACGCTGGGTGAGTATGATTACACTATTTACATATGAATATACTATGTCAGTATTATACACTATATATACATTTATTAAGTTAAGGCAGTATGAATACACTAATAAATGGAAAACACTTTAAGAGTATACTAATATGAATATGATTTCCAGTGAACAAGAATGTACATTATGGTCAGAATAAATAGCTAAATAAATAGGGGTGCTATGGGTGGAGTGAGTCCTGCTATCACCGTGGTTTAGAGTTCAACAGTGTGATAGCAGCAGGGAAGAAGCTGTTCCTGAACCTGCTGGTCCGGGAACGGAGAGACCTGAAGCGCCTGCCGGAGGGGAGGAGGGTAAAGAGTCTGTGGTTGGGGTGGGAAGTGTCCTTGGTGATGCAATGAGCCTTCCGCAGGCGTCGCTTGCACTGGATATTGTCTATGGTGGGGAGTGAAGAACCGGTGATGCGTTGGGCAGTTTTCACCACCCTCTGCAGCGATTTCCGGTCCGCAACAGAGCAGTTACCGTACCACACTGAGATGCAGTTGGTGAGGATGCTCTCGATGGTGCAACGGTAGAAGTTCACCAGGATCTGGGGAGACAGGTTGATCTTCTTCAGTCTCCTCAGGAAGAACAGACGCTGGTGAGCCTTCTTGACCAGAGTGGAAGTGTTGAGGTTCCAAGTAAGATCCTCGGAGATGTGGACACCCAGGAATTTAAAGCTGGAGACACGCTCCACCTCCGTCCCGTTGATGCGGACTGGAGTGTGCGTGTCCGGTTTAGTCTTCCTGTAGTCCACAATGATCTCTTTGGTCTTCTTGGTGTTGAGGGCCAGGTTGTTGTCGGCGCACCACGCCGCTAGGTGCTGGACCTCCTCCCTGTAGTCCGCCTCGTCGTTGTTGTGGATGAGGCCAATCACCGTTGTGTCGTCTGCAAACTTGATGATGGAGTTAGAGCCATGTACAGGTGTGCAGTCGAAGGTGAAGAGGGAGTAGAGGAGGGGGCTCAGCACACAGCCCTGTGGAACGCCAGTGTTCAGGGTGAGGGTTGAGGAGATGTGGCCGTTTAGTTTAACAGACTGGGGTCTGTTGGTCAGAAAGTCTAGTATCCAGTTGCACAGGGAGGTGTTGATTCCCAGGTCGCAGAGCTTGGACACCAGTTTGGAGGGGATGATGGTGTTGAATGCTGAACTGAAGTCGATGAACAGCATTCTAACGTAGGAGTTATTATTGTCCAGGTGGGAAAGGGCGAGATGTAGAGCCGTGGAAATGGCATCCTCCGTGCTCCTGTTATGGCGGTAGGCGAATTGGAGGGGGTCCAGTGTGGGGGGGAGGCAGGATTTGAGCTGGGCCAGGACCAGCCGCTCGAAGCACTTCATGATGATGGGGGTGAGTGCAACAGGGCGGTAGTCGTTGAGACTCGCTGCAGTGGAGTGTTTAGGCACCGGCACGATGGAGGTGGTCTTGAAACACGAGGGGACAGCTGCTTGGGCTAGAGACATGTTGAAGATGTTGGTCATGACTCCGGTCAGCTGTCCAGCACAGGCCCTGAGCACACGTCCTGGTATGCCATCGGGACCTGCAGCCTTTCGTGCATTAATCCGGCTCAGTGCAGCACACACATCAGAGGAGGAGAGGATGAGGGGCTGGTGGTCCGCAGGGAGCACAGCCTTGATGGCAACCTCCTGGTTGTCCCTGTCGAATCGAGCATAGAAGCTGTTGAGCTCTTCAGGGAGGGAGGCGTCACTGGTAGGGGGGCTGGAGTTGGTGGTTTTGTAATCCGTGATGGCCTGGATGCCTTGCCACATGCGTCGGGGGTCAGAGTTGCACTTGAAGTGTTCCTCGAGCCTCAGCTTGTAGCCGTGCTTGGCCTTCCTGATGCCCCTCTTCAGGTCAGCCCTGGATGAGCTGTAGGCCTGTGCGTCACCTGATCTGAAAGCGGTGTCGCGTGCCTTCAGCAGAAGGCGGACCTCTTTATTCATCCACGGCTTCTGATTCGGGAATGTTGTGATCTGTTTGAGGGTGGTGATGCTGTTGATGGTGGAGTTGATAAAGTCCATAACTGAGGAGGCGTAAGAGTTGATGTCTGTATGGGAGTCTCGGGTAGCCTTGGTGGCAAACTCACTCCAGTCAGTGTTTTCAAACTGGTGTTGGAGCAGAGAGTCAGCTTCCACAGGCCACACCTTGACTGTCCTCACTGTGGGTTTGATGCGTTTGATGAGGGGGGTGTACTTGGGGAACAGGAACAATGAGAGGTGGTCAGACTGTCCAAGATGGGGGAGGGGGACTGCTTTGTAAGCATTAGTCATGTTGGTGTAAACATGATCCAAAGTCTTGTTACCTCTTGTGGGGCAGGAGACATGTTGGTGGAATTTGGGGAGTACTGTCTTTAAGTTGGAGTGATTGAAATCACCCGCAATAATGAAGGCAGCTTCCGGGTGTAAAGTCTGTTGTTTGCTAATGGCTGTATGAAGGTCCTTCATAGCTAGCTTAGCATTAGCATCAGGGGGGATGTAGGCTGCAGTCACAACAGTAGATGTAAATTCTCTGGGCAGATAGAACGGTCTACACTTAACCATGATGTATTCCAGGTTAGCGGAGCAATGACTCTCGGTAATAGTAGTGTCCGTGCACCATGCTTCGTTCACGTAGATGCACAGACCTCCTCTGGACAAGCAAAGCCTGCACATGCACAGATGGCTTCATTTGTGTGTCACATTAGGGCTCATGCAAATCCAAGTAGAGCACTGCAGACTTGGAAACAAAGTTGAATATGTACATTTTTGGTTAGTTTGTCAGCTCTTGTGACTGAAGAATAAAGTAAGTGGGACAGAAATGTCAAAAAAAAGGAAAAGGTGAGGATGTTCACATCGTTATCAGTTAAATTATTTCACTCAATGGTTCAAATAGCCTTTGAGGAGGGACCAAATTGAATGTTGGGTTCAAATTAATTGCCTTTGTGCTGTTATCATCCTCCCACAGAATGACTTATCAAAATCATTATCTAATGGCTGAAAATGTCTGGTCAAAGCTCGGAACGCTAGCAACAACTCACTCATAGTCTGTATGGCAGAGCTTTAAATGACCCACATCCATTTTTCCTCCCACACTGACACCGCGGTTAGCATAATGGTGCAGCACATTACCCGACAGATCCACGGCTGCGAGCGGGAGAAAAAGGAGCAGATTTGTACCTACACCTACAGTAATGTCAAGGTTCATTCGTCATTACGCTGACCCTCCCACTCACCTTGTATCCACGGGCGACCCCGTGTCAATCACTGACCAGGTGCATTATTATCCACCGCAGCCAATCGCAACTCTGCTTTTAAATCACTCCCGGGCTGCCCTGCCTTTGAACCTAGCAATAGGGTCATTTGAAACGTAATATTTCTGAAATATGAATTAATCTAATGCCCTGATCTCTCCGAGAGTACCATCGTTAAAGTGTTGGAAGTCTGACTCAAATATCTTTGGTGAGTATACACAGCATTTACACAATTTCTGATAAAATGATTAATCCATTACTCATTTTAAAAACGGCATGTGATAATGATACTAAGAATACTACGGCCCAATCCCAACACACTCTCCCGACACACTTCCACCATGTGGTCCGCCATAATGATGCTGAAATGAAAAATTACATTTTAAACTCTTTTAGGTCACATTCCCAGTCATATAGTGCACCTATTTAACCAATATGCCAAATAAATAATAATATAAAATCCCATATATATATTTTTCTTTCTGAAAACTAAATAAATATGATGCACGCTTGCAACTAGTACCAACCAATTTCAGCCAGTTATATCATGAAATCCATCCATCAGTGGACCTGCAACGTTGGCTCTGCACAGAGCTCGAGAAGGTCGTGCAAATCTTTTAAATGATCCAATCATGCAACGCTTGCCTTTGCCGTTTCACTTAGAAATACATCTAGACACTCTTGGAATGGTGTTTCAGATCCACTAGAAAAGTACCATCACAAACCAATGAAGTGGGTTATAAAACCCTCCAACAGCAAGTCCAGTAAGATATATTTAATACTGTCATACTGATGTGTACAATTTAAAATAAATACATTGCATTTAGAAACAAAAAATACTAAGAAAGGCCACCAAAGTAGCTTGGGAGTTTTTCTCCATAGGGTTAGGTTGCCACTTCCCAAAGACGCTGATCCAAAAGCATGGTTGACTTCCCCCCTGGAGAACACGATGATGTATTTATACCCTCCACCGTAGAGAAGAGTACTTCATTCAGCTGTGAGTGTGACTGCAAACAGAGTTTACTCCCTCAGTGGCAGTAGGAAGGCGAGGGGGCCGGATCGGAATCAAGCGAAGGTCTTGGAGGTTGTGTTGTGACCACAGGGGTAACCTTATTACTGTTATTCAGCAAGTGTGAGTGCTTTAGTGCTTGTCGTGACAAAATATCAAATAATAAACATAAGGTTACTGATTACAGGCTGTTCTGTGTGTCTGGAAGAGTCGGTCACCACTAGAGGCTTTTCTGACCCTCGCATGATGCATTTTTGCGTGAATAATACAGTCTATTCAGCTTCTTGACACAGTGAAACACAGTGTAAATTGTATCTGCAGGTATATGGGTGTACACTATGTGTGTCTGACTGCGACACTGACTCTTCCCTATGCGCCATCATCCATGGCTACTGTTACATTATGGTTTGTTCCAATCCAGCACTAAATATGTGAAACAATTCCATGATTTCCGGCCGTCAGACCAAATCAGGCTTCTGGTTTTTAATGAACTGTCAGTTTTGCTGACTGAAATGACGACTAAACAAGTGCAACTCTATACCTTCTTTAGAGTTACTCTACAGCGTAATATGTATGATAGTCAACCGTGAGAGCCACGTTTTAATCCCGAAACCGCTCAGTGCCCTACATCTCTGTCACCAGCATTGCCGTTATCTTGGCCTGCTAGTTAGTTTCAGGAATCTAACGTCATCTTACCTGATGTGTTTTATCCACACAGAGGGGAAGTGAAAGAACAAGCAACGGTACGTTGTCACATATGCAACTAGGAGCATATTTTCAACGTCGCATACATCAACAGATATATGACAAAATGCAAATTCCACCACTGAATATCGCAATGCCGAGTGACTGATGAGCCTACTGTGTGGTAGTCCTATTCTCACATAAAATCATGATCACCGGGCCCTCATTCAAGACTGAATAAAGGTTCCTATTTAGAATCTGAACTTTAAGCCATTTTCGTGGTAATGGCCAAACATCACAGCCCTGCTTTTAAAAAGTCACCATAAATGAGCACTTAAAGGCAGTTCTCTTAAAAAGACTGCATCCCACGGGAGTGCAAAGAGAAGGAGACTACAGAGAAAAGGGAAAAGCAGATGAGTTTGCTGTGGGAAACGTTATTCTGGGCTGTCTCCCCTTCCCGTCTCCGACTGCTACAGACAATGGGACGTTAAGCATGCTTCTACCGGTGTCATTGGAAGACTAATGAGATGGCACCAGGCCCATGAATGGCTCATTGGCCTGATGCATATTACTGTCTGTAAGTGTTTCTTCATCCCGTTATGGCCAGCCGTGCAGCAGATCTTCTACCTGTATGGGATATTTTGATGAATAATGACGACGCGCAGCACGATGGCCCACAGTACAAGCGTCGTTACAAACCAAGTGTTGAGGGCTGGAAGCCGTTCTTCCGACACCCACCTGCTTTATTCAACTGTAACCAGCTGCTGTGCCAGGCACACGGATTTAATTAATTCTCATGTTGATCACATGAATCGGCGGTGTCATGTTAAAAAATCACTGTTACAAGCAAAGCAATTCACTGAGAGAAAATTAATTAATTACCAAAGCAAGCTACTGACCATAGGGAATGTTTGCATGGATACATATCAGTGAGTCATGATTTGTATGTTTTAAAATATGCATCTGCTTCTACTTGGCATTTTAACTTGTATTGTACAATGTATTGTATTGTTAAATCTGTTTGTATGTAAAGGCTTTTATGTTATGTGTCTCTCTTGTGAATGAAATAAATAATAAATAAAGGTTAAATAAAATAAATGTTGTGCATGTATGATTCAGTGGATCTCAGCCTAATCTATCATATAACTTAGTGCCATATATGCTTGAATGGCATGCATGAATGAAAAACACTTTTCAAACTCCTAAGTTGCTAACTCACTGAAACATGAGTTTCTGAAGTTACACATCAAACCATTTTAATTTGCAGTTTCTAATCTTCTTTGCAGCATTAACACTGAGAGCCAAACGGAGACATTTCTGGCCAACGAACGGCCGCTCAAGAAACATGTTGCCTGCGAGAGTGAACTGGCATGAACACACATCCGTGCTTGTAGTAATTTAATACAGTCGTTTTAGCGTTCGCATATAAAGAGTCGCTGACTTGTGGAATTGATCCCATCTGAATAGGGCTTTAGTATTACAATCTCGCATGATATTCAGCTATACTGCTGCCTGGGAAAAAAAACTTACTGTTAATTCATTTCTATTAAATCAGCTAGAGTCACATCTCCAGTCAGCTTGACACTTAATTCATGAAGTCCGTTGGGATCGGCTGCAGCAGGGAGATATTATGCTATATCGATTAGTTATGAATGAGAACCGCTTTTAGATTCTACATTTACATCTTATTTGCCTCATTATTAATGATTCCCAAAGGAAAATGGTTTATATATACTATATATTTATATATAAATAAATATATATAAATGCATATTAATATACCGGTATATATATATTAATATTCGGACACAGTACATTATCCATGCCCCCTGAGGCTCATCTGTAGGCTAGATAGGCTCTTGGCATGAAAAGGAGGGCAATGAGAGAGCAGAGTGAGGCAAAACAAAAATGAGAACACAGCATTGGGTGGTATTTGGGCATGGGATGCCCAGTCAGACTTCAGGGAGGTAATTAATTAGCAACAACAACAGAAATGTCCAAGCTGGGACCTCCAGGGGCACCCTATGCTTCCTCAGATCTCTGTCCAGGAAAGGGGAGGCTGGGCTGGGTTTATGTGGAGCGGATAGACATCCGGAAAGAACAATCCTGGAGATGTCAAAAAGAGTATATTGCTTTTGACATTTTCTTCCACGCATTCTGTAATAGTTAATGGTATTTCATAGGGGTGTGACGAGATCTCGTGATAATCTCGAGATTAAAGTCGACGATATTTCCCGTCGCGTTAAAAATCCGTCAGATTTGTGAGCTATACATAGCTGAGGTTTTACAGACAGCTGTTACTGACTGGGAGCTTAAAAAACCCAACCACGGCATGGCTTATTGTTACCGACAATGCACGTAATGTGGACGTGGCCGTGCGCGACACGGGATTGAAGTCGCACATCTGTTTTGCGCACACTATAAATCTTGCAACCCAAGCTGGCTTCGGTGTTCCCCGCGTCGCTCGTTTACTCGGGCGGGTGAGACGTGTGAAGGTGCGTGTCCACAGGCAGCGGTGTTTCCCCGCGTCCCATTCAATGTGAAAAGCTGTGCAATGCATTCTGGTAGCGTCGCGGCGAATGTCGAGAGACGGCGCGCGAGTTGGCCGCTCCTCATTTGCCTAAAGTTGAAGTCGAATCTACTTTATGCTAATCAGAGGCGCCGGGCTCGTCTCGCCGCCTCGGGAACGCTCGCGAACGCTCGCAAAAATTTGTTGTTTAAAGGAGAGCGCCTGTCAATCATCCTCTAGTGGCAGCCCGCCAAGCGTGCAATACCGGGAAGCGGCGCGTCCACTCGCGTTTAAAATCGCCCCTGTGGACACGCACCTAGACTGCTTTTTTTCATCGTAGTTCAGCGGCTACCGCGGTGAAAATGTCCAAGCAGAAACGGCTACAATTACCATCACACAAGTTAATGACGGGCACGTTGGATATGCTGGCTCGTTACCTTGAGCAGCAAGCTGCCATAGCAGCATCATCACCAGCCCAGAGATAAGACAAAACTCCCGAAGCATTGATACACTTGACAGCTGCGATGTCAGAGATGCTGAAGATGCTGTAGTTGCAGCATGTTGTTCATGACATACTTGGTCAGGCTCCTATTTGCACTCTGTATTGACAAAGTAGAACTTTGATTTGGTTTTGCACATATTTACACTTGGGAAAAAGAAATATTTTATTTTATTTGAACTTTTATAAATTTTAGTTTCAGTTTAAATTTGTGAAAGAAGAAGTTTATTAAAAGATCATGCTTACATGATGCATGTAAAGAGTTATAATAAAATATTTCAAAATGCATGTGCAACTCTGTTAAATTAAAGTCTGTTGGTCCAGTCATATATTTTGTCATTGTAGTTTTCTTAAAATCTCGTCTCGTTCTCGTGAACCCAATATCGTGTCTCGTCTCGTCTCGTGAGCGGAGTGTATCGTCACACCCCTAGTATTTCACCATTAACAACTTGATAGCCTCCATGAATTTGTTTTATGTTTATAAGTGGAGCACTGAACAGTATGTAACAGAATAACATCGGAAAAGGAAGCGTGGGGACTGGATTGTTCAGACAATTGCCACCCACGGCCGATCACCCAACCGGACCTGCTAGACCAACACGCCACTGAGAGTGGAGTTGCCCCAGGAAGAGAGGGAGGACAGATGGAAGCTAAGCTAACCCAGCTAGGACCTTTAGGCTATCCCACTAGTCTGATGTCAGGTCGCAGCAAAATAAGATGGATGGACAAAGACTTCAGGCGACGGGAGGTCGCGGACTCTTGTGCCCACATCTTTACAGAGACCTGGCTCCGTCGTGGCAACCCTGGATCAAGCTGTACTTGACCGGCGGACCACAAGACAGAGTGCAGGACCAGGAGTGCAGGTTGCATTTCACTGTGCATCACAATCCCTGTGCTGCACAATAACAATAAACGGATCCTTGCATCCTTGAGATGTATTATGGTTTACAGAATGTTACAATATGACATCAATAATAAGACTTGTAGAATTAAGTCTTCCAAGAGCATAAATATGTAATCAAAAGAAAAATGGGAGTCGTTGCAGGGCCATCTGTGAAGAGGCATGCGTTCCCTCAACAAAGCAAATCAATAATTGTTCAAGCATGCCTGTGCATAATGCAATGAGATTACAGACCACAATGACAGGGAAAAGCTAGATGTAGATTTCTGGAACACCGTCATTCACAACATCTAAAAGATGATTAATGATCCCACCATGTGAGAGGCAACAACGCTCACATGTGCATTTTCTGAAACGATGAGCGTGGAGCAGAATCTCACTCCTTTTGTTGTGCAGTGCCAGCGCTGACATCAGTCAGTCTCATTTAATACGATTGTCACATATGAAATGGAGAGTGAGGAGTGAAGGGAGAGCCTAATGAGGTCTATTTGACACAAAAGGAGACAGGGTGCAATCACTGAGAAAAGCCTTAGCTTGTGGCGTCCTTTGATGCCTGACCAGATGTTCAAAATAACAAATCCCTCCAGTCTCGGGCTGCACACTGAGAACCTAACTACTAGTGCTGTCACGATTTTCCAAACCTCCGAGAGGATTTGACTTTCGTTTTTCGGGTGAGGACTCTTTTTTAAGCAGCTGAGGGCTATGCCATTGTAAGACGATGGAGTCGTTTAGATCAATGGATCATCTACAAGTTACATAGTATCAAGCATGATTTTTTTTTTTATGTGTCAAGTTTCAATAACTTACATTAATGCAATAACTTATTTCACCAGCCAACTGGGTCCAAACAGCTTAAACACAACGTTTCTAAGAGTTTACGAGGCTGCTGCGCCCAACAGGCTTTATTGTACAAAGCAATGTAGACACACAACGGGATTTAGGTGGAGATAATTATTATTTTACTTCGGCGGGAAGCAGGAAGGCGGGAAAGGAGCGAAAAAAATAATGGGAGAATTTGCGTTCCTGCTCGAAAGCTAACTTCAATCTATTTTTTAGCTTCAGACACCCTTCCTAACTACTACGCATCTCCGGACCTAGACTCTAATAAAACATTTAAAGACTGCGTTTGGGGATTTCACATTGATAAAACACATGACTGAAATAGTGGCGGCAACATTAGCGAGAGCAGTCCCTTGTGTATGTATGCTTTGAATAAAAAAACTTTAATATATGGTGCCCTTTGTGCAATGGATCACTTAAAAAAGTTTGGGAGCCAAAAACTGGCAACCGAGGGCTGACAGAAAACGTGTCTTGGTAACAACCAACCTAAATGTTTGCACTGCCTGTGACCACATCCAGCCTCCAGTGTACATAGACGGATTTACTAACACGACGCAAGAGCAGGAGTCACAATGCTGATCAAGAGCCTCTGCAATCCTTTAGCATGTTTTCCCATCACGCATGCATTGTATGCTAAGAGGACACAGTGTTGCATTGGAGTGCTACTGCTGTTTTATTAGCTCCCTCAAACTCAATTTCCATTTAATTTGAGAGCTGGCTCCCCGAGTCTGCGCCTGGCAGCTAAAGGTATAAATCTGGCCTTATCTGGCCCCGGCATGCACAGTTCATATCCACACACCCTGTGCCAACAACAGATCTATAATTTATGGCCAAGCACACCCACGTTATTGGCTGCCCATGTATTAGAAAATACAACACAGGAAAGAGAATTCAATGTAGTGTCATCCAAACGGTTCAGAAGGCAAGAGGGTATGTTTTCCTCTCCCCGGAGACAAAACCACGTGACACAAACTTCTCTGTAGTACCATTACACATAAAAGGCAGGAATGTACTGCATCGAACTTTTTTTCCCATTTATATTCTGCCGGGTGGCTTCTTGAGTCGCTATTGCCAAGGTGAGGTCTAACATCAATGTGACCCTGCAGGTGAAAGATTGCTGGGTTTGACAGATGGGGAATTATTCCTCCAATTAGGCTAATTGGATGCGACAGGTCAGGGCATATACGCTGGTGAATGAAGTCAGATAAACAGAGGGGATGGTGGTAAATTATGTTGAGGAATAGCTCTGGAAGAACCACATCAGGCAAGTGGGGGGAAAAAAAGATTACTGCCACAATATTGGCTGTGAGACATTGTCTACTTTTGATGAGTTCTACTGAAAGCACTGTCCATGGATCATTATCCAATCATGCTCACCAGCTCGCCTGTGTCTGACTCATATCACTTGCCTTCCAAACTTCAAAACTACCAACATCAATACTACAAAAAAGTAGCAACAAAGTTTTAAACTTTTGTCAAAAGAACTGACTGACTGATCATTCATGAACACATTCTGCAGAATAGAAATGTAAAAAGTAGATCTCCAAAATTGGATAAGATGAAGATACCACTTACAGATATCCCTCCAGCTCATGTTAACACCCCCCGGCAGGAAGTGAGGTCATGTCAGCCACTGTCTCACGCTCCCCCGTAAGAGCAGGGGGGTTTGGGGATGCGGTGGCGTGAGGGCAGGTGTTGCTGAAAGGGAATTTGTGTCATTTTTTCAACTGGGTTGTGTGAAAGTGAGAGGGGATATGTAGGGCAGAAGATGTGGATTGAGGGCCAGTCCCTCCGGTGTCCTCTTTAATGAGCATTACTGTGCCAGCAGAAGGAGGAGGAGGAAAGGCATCAGCACAGCCGCACGGCATCATGGTCAGCCCGGTCCCCTGCTAAAAGGACTTCTTCAGCGGCATACCCTCACCGGGAACAGGCAGCGGGATGAGAAAGACATCAGAGGGTGAGGTAATTAGGACCACCCAAGAAAAAATAAAAGGTGGAGGAGGATACCGCGGCTAAACACCTCATCATCTCTTATTCCACCCCACCTGATTTCTGCCTTTATATCTCTGTTAATGAATGAGCGCCCAGAGGGGGTCCGATGTTTGTGTCTCAACAGGAAGGCAGGGAGGGGAGGCGGGCAGGGAGGGAGGGAGGGGAGGGCCCACGCAGCATTTTGTTTGTGTTGTTCTTGAGCAGCTGGAGGCAATGACGGGGAACATAATAACAATTTTTTGTTATGCAGCGAGCAAATGCATAAGCACCCACTCATCACAAAATCATAGGCATACAAACCACTGTAAAGGAACACCTGCTGTGATGTACAACATACTGTACCAAATGGCTTCATCTCTGTAAACAGATTCCTGCACTGATTCGTGGAATCTGTAGGCAGCGGCACAAGACTCAACAACATAAGAGCCCTCGTTACCGCTGGTTGTCCAATTGGAATTGACCAATCACGTTCAAGAAAACTTTGATTGAGAGCAGTTAAAGGAGGCGAACCCAGCGGTTTTTAAGTGATGATGATTTTTGCTTTTTTACTGGTTTAAAATTAGCTTGTAAACTGGCCTCTTGTGAAAGAACTTGGCCGGCATCTCAAGTCTCTAATCAGAATGTAAAAAAAACAAGCAGTCCACAGAAAAAAAGAGGTTTTGGCCAGGCGACACCAGAACCCCAGAAATAAAGTGCCTTGAGGCTGACTGACAGCCAAGGGTTCAGAAATTGCAAATAACTCCTCATCAATACCACACAGCAGGTTATGCAAGTGGAACACTTCAAGCTCCTTCAGAATGTAAGTGGAAATGCAACTGAAAGAAAGGCCTTCTGGACTATATCATTGGCTTTTCATTAATGTAATTATTAAGTGGCTATGACATTAAATGCAATTTTGTGTTCTGCAAAAAAAAAAAATAAAGAAAAAATAAACTGAGCTTCAAATTTGGTGGTCATTTGTGGTGTGGCAAATGACCAATATAAATATTAGGCTTGCTCTCACTTATCAATCCAAATGAGTGTTTTCAGGGTCATTTTTCCTCACTGTATGCTTTGTAGCCGTCTCCCACATTCATTTTGAAAAATTGATCCATTCTTATGTCACTGCCTCAGAGGGAACCTTAGCTTTTGATGATGTGTTATAATTGGCTTCTAAATGACTTTATTTTATTTCTGTGAAATCTTAAGCACATTACGGTATCATCAATAACTGTGCAAATGATGTAACAACAAACCGGCCTCGGTCCGGTGGTTTGAAAATAGCTGCAGTGGAGCGTCAATTGGCGGGAAATCATGTTGACAATAGGCTGTCAACACAGCTGGTGTGTGCTGCCAGAGATACTATTACGGTCCTGTCTGTTTCTACTTTTTTCAAACAAGAGGTCATTTGCAATAGTTTTCTATTCGAAGCAAAATAAATAATGGTAGCTTACTTTTATTCCCCACCAATGATGGTGGGATTTGCTAGTGAGTGAACGGCGTCGGGATCTTTGAATGTCTGCACATTAATTTGGAGTGAGACATCCCCAATCATGCCTCCTATCTTTGAAAAGGTTGCTCTCCCTTCAGCGCCTCGCTGATGCCGAAAGGACGGCAGATACTGTTTATTGAGTTTTAAAGTGGTCTGATCAGTGAACGTGTTAAACAGTGACTTAGTGTCCGTAGTTGCTCTTAGGTGGGAATCTGTGTGTCATGATTCGATTCAGCATCGATTTCCAAATGATTCAGGATTCAAAATCGATTTTTGAATAAGTACCTGCTTCAAGATCTCTGGTCTTCTGTGAGCTAATAAAGGCGGTGTGGCAAACTATGGCATGAGAGCATAATCATTTATTTTATCATTTAAAACTGATTACAATAATGTAAATACACAGAAGGCAAATCTAAGACCAACAATGACATTAATTCGTGCTTAACTTGCACAAACATTTAGTATAAAAGAAAAACTCAACATGCAACAACCGTTCACGGTGTCATTTCAATGTTTAAAGCTTGCTCACTCGTCTGGATAGATGGGGCAAAACACTATACTACACTTTTGATGAATTAAGTTGTCAAAGGGTCTGTTTGTCGGTGGATAAATGCTACAAACCAACATGCAAGCCAAGTTCCTCTATCGTGCTTGCTATCTGCTGCTAAAACAAAAATGTCTGCAGTCCGGAGCCTTGTTAACCTCGACTATTTGAGTGGTACATATACACACTAGTCTCCCCAAGTCCTCTATTTATTCACCTCTCCAAGCACTCCATCCAACTGTCCAGATGTTCCCTGCACCCACTGAAATATTCACACCTGGCCTCGTCCTGCTCGGAGCCACCCAGTCGCTCCACAGATGTGTCCTGTCAATCTAGATAAAGGGGAACATGGCCAGTTAATCACCATCAGGCTGCTGTGTTAGAAAAACATGCACAATACCTGGGTATGCAACGGCATCATAGAAAACGTGTTTATGGGTTTTGTGGAGATGGTTTTGATACGTGATAGTTGTTATACCGTTAAGCAGAGTGTGCTATAAACACTACGCCGTTGGATTCGAAGGTTGGGGGGGAGGGGTTTGAAGAGCGCTCACGGGTACAATAATTTGATGTACAATATATCATTACACAGTAGTTGGCTAAGCACTGTAAACAGTGTGATTAATATTTCATGTTCTAAATGTTGCTTTAATGGATATTAAGACTGAACAGGCAGGCAAATGGGAGTTTAAACTGAGTCATCACATTAGATTTATCGGCAGGTGAGTAATCAGGAGACGATGGGATCAGCGATTATCACCGTTCTAACTGGACTAAGCTTCTTCCTCCTCCTCTTATGCTTCTTATTCTTCCCCACCACAAATGGATCAATTCAATCCCAAAGAAACAGGATGGGTGTTCAGGAGATCTTGGGGGGGAAACAGCCAACTGTGCACAGACAATAATACACAAGGTGCCCCGAGTGTCTCTCCTCCACTCGTGTGAGAGGACTTAAAGCTGCAGCGATGCACTATAGTGTGAGTAAGGAGGGAAACAATGACCATATGTCAAGCTCGGTGCAGCCGCAGGGGGGATCGATCTGTGAATATTTCATTAGAGCTTGAGCTAAATTCCTTCAAAATGAAAACATACATATTTCCCTGAAGGTGGGCCCTACCATATGTGCATGTTTATTAATATGGCAACCCCTCCTCTTTGGAAATAGCGTGCTCTATATAGGTAATCACGTTTTTTTGTTTGTTTCTTTTCCTTCCTGATCCCACTACCTGCTGTTACTAACTTGTGGCAAACTCAAGGTAAGTTGATGAATTTCACACTACTGTGAGGTCTAAATAATGCTGCCTTTGTTGTTTGTTGTGGAAGCAGAAAGCTGCACGGAGAAATCAATTCATGTTGGGTTGGTTTTTTTAAAGATTTTTTCAGAACAGTGGAGAAAAAGTGGCTACTTGCATGTCTGGTTGGTGATCTGCTTTGTCTGGCAAATGAATTCCTAACATACTAGTCGATAAACTCCATTTTATCCGAAGCCCTTTAATCTACTCTGTCTTTTATCCTCACAATTGTACATTATTTCAAATCAATAAAGAAGAAATTACAGAAGAGGGGGGAAAAGCTCAGTAGTTCAGTAACTCAGTAGCTAAGCTCAGGCACAAATGACACACTTGATTCAAACACCTTATTAGTGCAATTGACTCCTAGTTTGTCTGCAAAGTGTTCCTCTTTGGTGGAGCAGTTTATATTTAGACAAAAGGAGGGACAGATAAAAGGAGATGGTAAAACAGCCGAAGGCTTCTACTAGTTTGGACTCCTTCATGTCCTCTCAAAAGGTCAGGGCTGACAACATAGTTTACTATTGATCAATGGTACAAATTGAATGTCAAGTTTGCAAAAATAAAATTTGAGATCACAATTCTATTGGACTCACAAAAATATTGCTGTATTAAAAGCCAGTATTGTTAAAAGAATTTTCCCGTAATCGAATAAATTCACCCAAGGAGGAGATCGGAGACAGAAGTAAAGTCGACGTCTGACTTTAATCTTGTACAAGAGGAGCAGTTACAGTGCAACAACGTGTGAGGATGCTACAGAGGAAGGGCTCCAATCAGTGTTGTGACTCGAGTCTTTTAAAGGCACAGGAGATGATGCGTCATTGACAGTAAACCTTCGTGTAGACCAAGACATCATGTGCACAAGGTCCCTGACAACAGTTAGGCATACCTAAGACATGAGGTTATTCATAGCTAAGACACAATGTCATACAAAATTCTTAACAGTAGTGATCGTCACGTAGTCCTTGTCTGTGTAGTCATCACAAAATTCTTATAACAAGTATGGCCCGTAAAGTTTCCCCAGTTGCAAAGCCTAAAGTCTAAACCTAAAAGGAGTTCCTACGCCCAACAGAAAGTCAATGGAAATGTTCACTTTTCTTCCCATTGTTAGTGGTGATGTCACCAATGAGAGCAGACTTTTTGGGAGGGAGGGGCAGGAGCTCAAACAGAGCGATGCAGAGGGAGGGTGAGAAGAGCTGCTGTGGGTAAAATAAAGCATTTTTGAGCATTCAAGTATGCACATATAAGTATAAAAAAGAAAAGAATATGTCCTCTTTAAGTATTATTCACTGATTGGATGTAAAACGCTGGTTCGTTAACAAGTACGTGACCAACTCCTGCAGTAAGCATAGGAAACCTGCAGCAGACGTGCAGAAGCAGTGACAGAGGCCGGGTTGTTGATGACAGCGATGTCACGGCAGGAGAGTTTTATTGACATTTTGTCATGGAGCATTTTTCTCATGTGACAAGGGGACAGTTAATATCAGGGCAGCCAACTCTCACGGATCGGCCTTGAGATTCACGCAATTGATGGTTTTCACATGTTGTGAGCATGTGTGATATATTTGATGTCTACTAATTGTGAATTTAAAGGAACATTACAGCAAAGGTGCAGAAACACATTGCAGAGATGTGCTTCTAGTTAAACCTTCAACCAGCTCAGCTGCTGTGTGAGTGTTGGTTTTCATCTCTTTACCTCCACAAGTCGGTGGTTACTGCTGCTCTGTGCACATGAGAGGACTCTGCAGACTCATGACCCCCAGCTGTGGGACCAGATCACATTCAAGTGTGCCTTGCCAAGTGTATCGAGGGCGTGCCAAAGGCACTTTTGGTAATTCCGTGGCCAGACTGCCTTGGTGCACTTAACTTGAGCATAGGGTGTGATGTGAGAGGAAAAAAAAAAGGTATTTTATTAGAGCTATCCCCGTCATGATGTACTAACAGTTTAGAAAGCTCTCCTGTTGAAACTGTAGAATAATTCCTTAAAACCACACAAGTCTGATGCTAGTTGTCTAAAACGTAACTTGTGGGTCCATCCTGTGTATTTGTGTGTTAGTACTCGTGTTGTGACGGACAGCTTTATCCTGCCTCGCTGGCATTTATGCCATAACTGCTGGTTGAAAAAATCCTGTTGTAAGTTATTGTCGCTGTCGGAGCAATTAAATAAATTACACATTACCAAACTAATTCATGTTTGCAAATTCATTTATTTTATGCGGCTATAACTGCATGTCAGCGATGATGGAAAAGCACCTTAAACCACCAAACACAACTCAGCATGGCATAAAAAAATATTTGAGTGACAAAATGAATTTCACTGATTGACATTTCCCTCCAAATGTCTATTTACAAGATACTTATCACACACTAAATCCCCAAAGCTCTTCTGCAGCAGCAGGAAACCGATGTATGTGGGTATATGGTCGTGTCATTGATGGATTCAGGTCCAAATCATGACATTTTAGAGGAAAGTATTTGAACTCTCTATTGTATAATAAAATATGCAGGGTATGACATATGGAGACAGCTTTCATCACCAACGAATGCCACTCCCCACCCCACTGAGCTATTGCTAGCATACACATAGCTAGATGCTAATCTCCAACAGATAAATATAGTATACTAGCCTTGCATGTAAACTCAATTCATAAATGTTGTTGAGTTTGTACTGTGTTTTATACTATAACAGACCCTTCACAGCACCATTATTCAAATTCTTCTTCTCATTATTATTATTATTATTATTATTATTATTATTATATAGTCAGCATGCTAGCATCAGCATTAACTAGTCGCATAAGCTAATCGAAAGGGTCATTGTAAATGCAAAGTTAAAAAAAACGTTTTTGGCCAATGTTTAAGTAGCATAGACCAAGCCCAACAAGACTCTGGGGTTCAGTTCCTCTTTAAGGATGTATCCCCACATTTTAAGTGATTAATCAGCATCATAGGCTCTGATGTGTGGAGGTTGATTAACCATACGTATTCATCATTGCCCATGTTTATTAACTTGGCTTGTCATCTGTAAATGCTTCAAAACTGTGTGAAATGTAAATCAAAATTCCTTGAGGTTGATGACCTCCCACACCCCTGTGATACTTAATGTCAAAGGAGGACTATTCATAAAATCAACAATACCACATCTCACTACCAAAAAAAAAATGTGTCAGCCCTGATTAATATGTTCCAATACTGCTACAACAACAACTCAAATAAGTTTAATAAGAGGAGAATGAAGAGATAGAGGGCAAGAGTGCAATAAATCCCAATCAAAGCTCTTTATCTTTGCTTTTCCCTTCTCATCTCTCTACCCGTCTCTCCTATCTGTCTCCCTTTTCTGAACCTTTATCTACCCGTCCGTCTCAGCTCTGCAATACCTTTCCAATTCCTCTCCCTCATTATCTGCCTGTCTTTGCTTTGTTTCCACCTCGTTTCCACCTTCCACTCAACAAACTGTTGTCCTCTCTCTTCATTTTTTCTTTCCTTGTCTTGCACTCCATCTTTTTCCCTCCCAGAGTACAACTTAATCAATCTATATTAAGGATTGTGTAATCAGATGTTGTAAAAACAGAGGCGGAGCTTTATAGTATAATGCTTTTTCAGCAGCATGTATCCTGTAATCGTGTACAGGTTACAAATTACTGAAGTTTTCCCTGCTAGGACATCTAATGCTGTAATCTGGACCAACCTTTTTTTTTTTCCTAAACCAACTACAAAATATTTTTTTCTCCACTGTGCAGGATTTAGCGGTTGCCAACTTAATACCTCCCTTCCCTCCAAATGTGTAGAAATACATACAGTTGCTTTCGGGTGTAATGACTTTCTGGAGAGAGCCAGCGTTTGGTTTGTCCGTTCTTGGCTGCGGTGGAAACAAGCTGGCTCTGTGGAAGAGGACCCGCTCCGTATGTAGATATGGAGGGCCCATGGGCTAACAAAACACAATTCTGAATTTCAGGTGATTCCACAATAATGAAAGCTTAATAATCCATCCATTCTCTTGTCCTCGGCTTACCCGGGGGCGCGTCGCTGGGGCAGCAGGCTTATGAAGGCATTCCAGACTTCCCCCTCCCCAGTAACCCCCTTCCAGCTCCTTCTGGGGGACCCCTGAGACGTTCCCAGGCTAGATAGGCTATATAATCCCTCCAGCATTTTCTGAGTCTACCCCAGGGCCACTTCCCAGTTGGATTTGTCTGGAACACCTCTAACGGGAGGCGTCCAGGAGGGGTCCCTATGAGATTCCCTAACCACCTCAACAGCGACTCTACTCCGAGCTCCCTCCGGATGTCTGAGCTCCTCAACATCTTTCTACGAAGCTCATTTCTGCCGCTTGTAGCCACAACCTCGTTCTTTCGGTCACTTCCCAAATCTCGACCACAGGTGAACCTAGATGGAGTGGTAAATCGAGGACTTTGCCTTCTTTCCTCACAACGGTCCGGTTCAATGCCGGCTGCACCAAACCGCCTGTCCATCTCAGGATCTATTTTCCCCTCACTCAAGACCCCTAGATACTTGAACTCCCCCACTTGAGGCAGCGACTCACTCCCAACCCCTACGGTGCAGCCCATCAGTTTCCACATGGCTTAATAATTATCATTATATTGTATTTATGCCCATTCAATTTGACACACTGGACCTTTGAAAAAAATACAACACAGTTTCATTCCATTTCTTAGAAATTGCTCACACTAAATACAATATACCTGCTTTGTCACAGTTTTTTTCCCCATATTGAGTTTTTCAGCATCAAACAAACATTCAAACATCCCATTGTGTTCTCATTATTCTGAAAGGGTCAACTTCTGTAAGTCAGATGAAAGGCAGCTCCAGCTATGTGATTTGACTAAAGAGCCTGCATATATATAGTTTTAGTTTCCCCATCAGCATGTCATGACAGGGATAACGGTAAATTTGCAGGTATTACAGCTACTGAGCAGCACATGTATATTAAGATAGTTAAGCCTGTAACTATATTTTTCAAGCACGTACAGTAAAGTGACCTTTCCTCCCTGACACAGTGAGGATATGAGTCTCTTTGACTTTCAGGATGAATTATACATAGCATGCACGCACTGTGGCCTTAAAGAAACTGAATAATAATGTGGCATTATATCCTTTCTATCATATCGTTACATTGATCGTTCATTTGAGTGGGGAAAATGTCTTAAAATATTTTCTCCCTCTAACTCTTTTCTGCTGGGCCTCCCCATTTGTCATAAAAAAAAAAAATGTCACGAAATCAGTTTTAATTTTCAAGATTCCGTTTTATGTTTCCACAAATTCCATGTTTTCTGTTGACATTTTTCATAATTCTATGTTTTAGAATGAAAGATATTGTTTTGTCCATCAAATGGTGTCTAATCATGTGGTGATGAATCAAAATTCAATAAACCAAGAAGAAAATATAAGAAAATATGAGAAATGTGTATTGAAGAAACATTCTAGTAGTTCCAATTATAATTCCTTGTCATTCAGAGACCATGAACGTGTGCAGTAATATGCAAATGTATGTGCAATCATTAATGGAGGAGTCATAATATACCACCCACTTTTGCAAACTGGGCACGCCCCCCAGTTTGAAAACCACTGCTCTAACTGATGGAATATTTGTTTAAATAAAAGACCTTCCATCTTGACTTAAATCTTTCATTTCCTTATATCCTGTCCGTCCCCTTACACCTTATTTGTTTTGCAAATCACCTTATTATGTTTCCTTCCAAGGATGGAAAAACACATTTTGAGATAGTGACTTCATTCTCTGCTCAAGTAGACATTAGACCTCCATATCTTTACATGGAAAATAGTTGCTCTGAATGTAGTTTATAGTTCTTCTAAGACACATAAGCCAGCAGGGCTGGTTAGATGAGCTTCATTGTTTGTGTCAAAACAAAAACAAAAGTGCAAATTATAAATACAAACCAATTTAATGACTTGTTAAAACACATGTTGAATGAATTACAAATGTATGAAGAAAAATAAAGAATCACTGTTTCACATGTTTCATAGCTTGCCCCCAAAGCAAAAGTTTACCACCTGAAAGACACCCAAGCCCTACTGACATTAATAGAAATGTAATTAATATTGAATTCAATTTAAATTAATATTAATATTAATGAATTAATAATTTACCTCAACAACAAAGAGGAGCAGGCCTTTATTCAATTTAAATTAGAGAGACACAATTCAACCCAACATTTTCAGATTTAAATTATTGCAGCTTTCCCATTATTATTAGGTTTAAACGTCGCAGCAGCTTAATAGCGGTATGAAAAAAGACTTTTTGGAATTAAAAAGGGAGACTGGATGACTAGTCCAAAACAGAAACTCAGGACATCAAAGTGGTGAGGTGGCCCGACTGTCGTTCTGATCTGTACTGATGCAATAAGTGCTGAGGAAATGTACACACAGTTATGCTGAATTTACCATATGAGCCATTTTTGTTGGCCTTAATGTCTTTTACTCGGCTCATATTGGCAACCCGACCTCCCTAGCAACACTCCAGCTGTTATCTGAGACTGTGCCATTATTAAAATACTGGTTTTTACAGTGGAATTTGTTGGAATATAATTATATTATATCCTGAGCAGAAGCCGCTAACTTTAGCGATGCAAACATACGGAGAAATGCAGAGCTAGTCAAATGGGTGAAAAAAAAGCATCTGTTTTGCACATCACAGGGGCTTAAGCTGTGTATTTGTACGTCAGTTTGCAGAGATAGCAGTGTGTGTGTGTGTGTGTGTGTGCGTGCGTGCATGTTGGCGTTTGCTGACGGGTAAGAGGAAGGCAGTTTTAATCATCACTAACCCTCACACCCTGCTGACAGCGTCGGAGAGGAACAGTCTCACCCCTTCCTATGATCAGCCTCATCAGCTGTCTGCTTAGCCCTCCATTCATCTCTTTTATTATTTATTTACCTCCGCTTTGTACATACATATTCCCCAGGGAGCACATCCTTTTAGCATTTAAAGCGGGACCCCGTGCTGAAGTAACTCAGCAGAGGAACTTTTCCACTCTATTTGAGCTTCACATGAAAACCAACTTAGCTTTGAGTTTAACTATGACATGTACTTCTCTCCGTTTGACACATTTATTCATTTTTTTAAAGGGGGATGAAGAAGCCATGTTGAAAGTAATGTTTGGCATTGGCTTGATTGATTTTATCGTGACACATCTCCTACACTCAAAAAACAGACAGATCATTTATAAAAAATAATCACAGTAATGGTAGGCCAATTAGAGGCACCGAATGACAGCAGATTTGTTCATGCCGGTATTGATTTTGTACATACCAAATCACATTAACACAGTCAATAGACGGGGCTGCTCTTGTCTCTGCCTGTATAGCAACAAGGAATCAAGGCATCTCTTTGGAAATCTTAATTTTTTATAACTTCGACAAGGACTCACTTTGCACCAAGGTCATTTTTGTTGTCCTGTCATGTGACACCACCTCTGGGCAGGAAACCAGAGAGTCCCTGCAGACTGCATCATCACAGAAGTGAATGAATAAGAGAGAGAGGGCAGGTTTACTCTCTTGATCAAATACTTTCAAAACACAAAACACAATGAATCGTTGTGATGCATCATTAAACCATTCTGCAGTTGAAACACTGCAGACTTTTACTGTAGATTTGTAAAGCTTCCTCTTTGTGTTTCTAAGCACGTTACGATAATAGATCAGGTTTTGAATAAAATAAAATGTCAATTAGTCACAATACTGTTAAATGCAGTTGAGTCGCTCCTCTGCTCTCTGTGAATGAGATATGAGGAAGTATAGGTAAAGGTATATGTCACCATGTATTTTCTAATATAATACATCCCAGTGCAGAAATATGAAGTCAGACCAACAATCTCAAGTTAACATCCAGAAGCATCTCTCTTTAATATTTTAAGGTCAGGATGGTTTGGGGCGATATCAATGGAAACCACAAATCTGTGACTGTTTAACATATTTCTTGCGACATTTCGCCCTCTTTGCACAGTTGTGTTCTAAAAATATCTGCTAACATAAACAAAGAACTAGGAAATGCATCAGAACACGAGGAGGAAAAAATAACGGATGGCTTTTACAATTAGAAATTGCAGCGGTGGAATGGTAACGCTGAACGTTTAATTAATTTCATCACATCGAGCCACAACTCTTATCTGCCTCGCAAAGGCAACTGGGACCGGGCGAGTTTCACCCCACAATTAGTCTCGCAAGGCCAGACCTCGATTCACCTCCGCTCTAACATCATCTGAGGGGAATCGGCTGGAAAATGGCAAACACGGCGCCGTGTTGCGTAAAAAAATATCTAGGCGGGTCGAGCCGACTGCTGTGGGAAAGAATTACACAGAGGAAAGTCGACGCGAGGAAAAGGGTTGAAACACGAGAACATGGAAGCTCACATCAGTACGAGATGAGAGCCATCGTACCACTGCAGAGGCTGGGGAGGATGTTGGCTTTGGATCACTAGCGACAACACAGGGACCTCCTGTACACCTAATAGAGGAGAGGCGTAATTGGACGGTGAGGAAACACTTGTGTAGATGAAGCATCATCCAAGACCCACAAAAAAATAAAAAGCAACCAGATAGCAGGCAAGCACTTGGATGTGTATAGATAGATGTATGTATATATAGACTCCGACCACTTTTAAAACTAGACTGAAAATGTTCACCTTAGCTTTCTGCTAAATCTTTTAATGTCTGCACTGGTTTTTTATTGTCTATTGCAAATGTTTTTATTCTCTTTGTCCTAACCCTTTCCTGTAATGCATTTTAATTTTGCCTTTATTTTCTTTAAATTCTTCTATTTTTTCACATTATTGTACATGTTATGATGTGAAGCACTGAGTCTGCCTTGTGTATGAAAGGTGCTATACAAATAAAGTTGCCTTGCCTAGGTGAAAAATAATCATAATGGTTGCTTTCTAAGTAACTTTTGCATGTCTGTCATCTGGAGGGTTTAAAAAAAATATCCAAATACCTTCACAGAGTAGTCAAATATTCAGGTCCAGCCCTAGAAATTATTTAGTCCTGTTTCTCAATGAAAGTATAAATGCCATTTTTAAAAGAATTACATGAGTGGGAATAGCTACCTTGAAAGACGGATAAACAGTGTTGCTTTTACTCTTTGGTAATAAACTTCAAGTGTAAACACAATCAATAAAATGTTCGGTGTGACATCACTTGAAGCCATCAATCTGAGTCAGTCAGAGACTTCACAGCCCCTCTATATAATAATGGCTCCAAAAAAATAACCTTGAAGTGTGTAGAGTGCAACATACTCTACTGCCATGTGATGGAAATGCATTGTGAGAGTCA
This sequence comes from Eutrigla gurnardus, assembly GCF_963514095.1. Taxonomy (NCBI): domain Eukaryota; kingdom Metazoa; phylum Chordata; class Actinopteri; order Perciformes; family Triglidae; genus Eutrigla; species Eutrigla gurnardus. The sequence goes on along the minus strand of NC_139922.1, from coordinate 28,138,468 downwards.
AAATGGCATCATATCACACTGTAGAGCAGTAGATCACTCACTGGATCAATACACACAGGCAGAAGACCTCTCATTGAATCTGCAGGCTCGCTACACTTTCTTTACAAGTCAATGCATGCGACCGTATTGATTAAAGTGAGGAAGCGCAGACAAAGCACACAGTTCGCCAATGAGCAGGAAGACACATGTTCCCGTTGATGAAGACAAACAGAGGCCGGCACACTTTCACCCCGGACAGAGTCTCAGCGTTCAAGGAGTATATATGGATCCTGGAAGATGTTGGTGTAACTGGTGTTCTGAAGCGTTCGTACAGAAGTTAGCGGTGTATAAGCGGGAAAACGCGTCCATAGTGCTTTTTCAGCATCATGCTGGGAGTTGCATGTGCTCAGAGCACTATTTTGATCATTCAAATCACCATTTACATTTACATTTAGGTCATTTAGCAGACGCTTTTGTCCAAAGCGACTTACAATAAGTACATTTGTCAAAAGAAGGAAACAAAGAAACCACAACGAATCATTGCCGATAAAGTAAGAGCTAAAAGTAGAACAAGTGTTAGGTCCTCATCTGAGTAAACTAGTAGTTCAAGAGCAACAGTGCTACGATCAGAGTGCTATAGGTAAGGGTTTTTTTTTTTTTTTTTTTTTTGGGGCGGGGGGGAGGTCATGCTAGTCGAGGTGAAGTCTGAACAGGTGAGTCTTGAGCCTTTTTCGGAAAATGGCAAATGACTCAGCTGTCCTGACATTAGTCGGGAGTTCGTTCCACCACTGAGGACCAGAACAGAGAAGAGTCTGGACTTTGCTGAGCGACATTTGTTTGATTTCAGCGATGGTGGTACCAGCCGGCCAGCTGAAGTAGAGGAGCGAAGTGCTCGCTTCGGGGCATGAGGTTTGACCAGTGTTTGAAGGTAGATGGGTGCCGTTCCATTGATGGCCCTGAAGGCCAGTGTCATCGTCTTAAATTGGATGCGTGCTGCAACAGGGAGCCAGTGGAGGTCACGGAGGAGGGGGGTCACCATTGAATGCTAGACTAGCATCACCCAGTAGCTTTTTTATTATTTATTATTTATTTGTTTGACAATGACACCATGACCACCAACTGCAGGATGCTTTCCCTCCATGAGCTTGAACCGTTGCAATGAATGCACGACACTAACCAGCAACAATCCATGTCCACCTGGGCGATCTGCTCCCACGAAGAGGGCTTTTCATCTATACTGAGCTTTGTATCAGATAGACACGGTCACCAGTGCATTTCTGCAAAAGTCCAGCGATTGTCAAGTAGAAACACTCGCTGCAGCCGCAAAAAACAACAAAAAAAACAACAGGTGGAGCGATCAGAGAAAGAGAGATACCAGGTACAGGGTCTTTTCTCTAGGTGACTGTACGTGCTCTCCTCACTGGGAACTAATGAAAAATGTATGCTGGCACTCAGAAAAAAACGGAATAAAATCTGTGGACACGGGCCGTGATCGTTCCAATCAAAGAGCATGCCGTTTGATTGATTGCGTGCAGCACTCACATATCATTTTTCCTGACCTCTGGTCTGGCTAAGCAAGTCACACTTCAAATGAGCTCTCCTCTCCCTCTCCTGAAGGGATTCAGATATTGATGTTAAATAAATTAAAAAGCCAATCAAACCAGTGTCTCTCAAAGTGATTCATGCTTTAAGGTTACGTTTGGACCACTCGAATCACTCGGTTAAAAAGAAACAGTTTGACATTTTCAGAAATGCGTTTACTTGCTTTCTTGTCAGGAGTGAAATGAGAAGATCAATACCCCTCTCATACTACATATCAATACATACTTTAATATCTGTCCAGTTCGTATAAAGCAGGAGCCAGCAGCTGGTTAGCTAAGCTGGTTTTGTCCAAAAAGTTAACAAAAACCCATTTTAATTAGTGTTGTATTCATTTGGATAATATATTCTGCTTGCATTAAAATATAATAATCATGCATTAATCAAACAATATACTCATGGATTAAAGGAACAAAATGTATAAGTTTATATGTGTATTAACCAAACATCATAATCGTGCATTAAAGGAACCAAAAAATAAGTTTATACTAATTAGTGTTGTAGTGTTTTGCTTGCATCAATGTGTTATAAGCCCCCCCCCCCCCCCCCTTCCTTGTAGGGTATTATATATTCCATATCATTTTATTTTTTTAATTCACTACTGTTTATGTATTTATTTTAGTTTATTTTGTATATTCATTTTATTTCCATTTTTATATTTTTGTGGGTGTGTGTGGTGGTCTGATTGGTTGTTGTCTTTTATGTTTGAAAATGGACAATAAAACAATTGTGTATGTAATAAGCTGTTAAATGTGTGAGAATGACAACGTGTGGTTTTACAGTCAGTTAGATGACAGGACTATTTTCTCTGAGAAGACTTTATGTTTAGCTAACTGGCTGCAGGCTGTAGCCTTATATTTACTGGACAGATAGGAGAGTGATGTTATTATTATTATTATTATTATTTCTTCTCATCTAACCGTGGGCAAGGAAGTCAATAAACATAATAGCCAAAATGTCAAACTATTCCTTTAGGGCTGGTGAGAGATAGTGGTCTACTTTGAAGGCAGAATGAATACAATTTGTCAGTTTGCAAAACGCAACATATAAAAGTTACGATCCGGCACCTGGTCGCTACGTTTTTATAGGAGGTCGATGCTCTACGAGACAATATATTGTTTATTTTTTTAAACAAAATCCTATTCAATCTGCCTTTAAATAATAGAAAATATTAAACGATGATCTTTCTTCAGTAGCATCAATCAATTTAACATCAATTTAATAGTATATTCAAGTCATTTGTAGATAAAGCTGCAATACATGACATAACGTCCTAATCACAGTACTTATGAGAATGTATAGTGTACACAGTAAATCAGTCGGTTTCTGCCTGATGACACATTTTGCATGTAATCAGAATTTCGTAGGCTGTATAATTCCACGTGTCACTGTTGAACAAAGAGTGTGATCGGCGGATAAACGGCGGTTGTGAGTGTGGAGAGCCCTGTGAAAGGCGTACGCATCACACGGGCAGACGCTCTCTCCATAGAATCCCACACGCCTGAAAAATAATCTCCCTCAGCGCTGTTTACACAACGCCTAACAAGTGTTAAATTTGCACCACTAATCGGGAGAGGGGGGGGGGTGTGAAAAAACGGCATTGTGTACGGCGCGGTAATCCATTATGGAATTCCATCATTGTTATTCAGCTCCAATCTCATTACCTCCATTCAACATTTAAGTATGTCAAAGATGAAAACTGGCAGTGCTGTACAATCGGAAAAAGGCGTTTCAAATCTGCGACACATTTAAGGTGGGAAGAAAGCAGTAACACTGCGATGCTTGCATTTTTCTTTTAAAGCTTGCCTCTTCCATCACAGTGTTATTTCAATGATGGATGAATATCGTCATAGTCATAACAATGTGCAGGGCTCCTACACCTTTCATCCAAAGTCAAATTTAAGCACTTTTCAAGCATTTCAAGGTGCATTTCCATGCTTTTCCAGCACCTTCCAGCTGTGGTAAACTCCATATTTGTATCAATCCAATGGTCAGTATTCAGTCTACTTATTATGTCACTTGTTCATCACATTAAATGAGATGTTATTGTCCTCTAAACAACCAACATGATGTTTGGAGACAGCTTTTTACAGAAGGACCACAAATGAAAGGAAAACTAATTCCACTAACAGATCCACAGAAATATAATCACCAACTATTTTCATCATCTGTTCATCATCAAAAGTCATTTTTCATAAAGAAATGTCAGGAAATGCTGTTTTCAGTCCCTCAAATATGGAGATCTTCTTTTCTCTGTTCTATCATAGATGTCATCACATACAACACACATTTCAAGACCTTTATTCTACATCCAAGCACTTTTTAAGCCTTGAAAACACCACACTAAATTCAAGTGTTTTCAAGGATTTACAGCACCCGTACGAACCTTGAATGTATGTAAGCACTTTAAGATTTCATGCATTTAATTACACCTTCCACAAAAGGGTTGTTTTTTTCTTCTCTTCCCCTACATGGCCAATAAAACATGTTCACTGAATGGTTCATCATGCTTCTGTCAAAAGATGTAATTGAGAAATTACAGAGCAGCCAATGAGTCAGGAAGCACTGTGACAGTGGAAATCCAGGGGAGATGTATATTATTAGGATATTTTCTTGGGAGGAATCTGGAACTGAATTCTGATTCGGTGGAATATGATTTTAAGGCGAGGTTATGCTATCCCCTGATAGATGATACACAGGCAACAGTCACGCTACACGGAGCATCGCAATAGATACACTGAGTACAGAGTTGGCCATGCACAACACCGGCGGGCTGCATACAGATGAGCTCCAGACGAATGGGATCGCTGGGGCATAAACACAACAACAAAGGATGTAATGGAGGGGTTTACCACCCCAACTCTGTTAATCCACTTTGTTATCTGGGAAGTTTAACTTTATCAACAGTTTTCTTCAAAAGGCTCGAGATGTTAGTTGTATTAAATGTGTTATAGAAGGAAGTTCCTGAAAATGTAATACAGAAAGCTTTTAGGTTGTTTTTAAACTTTACCATTCACACATGAAATACAGACAGAATGGTCACATTTGTAAGTGAGCTTCTCAATTTTCTTCTTTGAGATCATCTTGGTCTGATTTTAGAGTATTAAAAAAAAGAAAAAGGGCAGTGTGACCCGAGTGGGATTGCACCACGACTGAGAGCTGGAAATGGAAGTGAAATGATTTCCTTTCAAAATAAAAGTGAAATGAAAAATGCCACTTAAAAAAAAAAAAAAAAAATCAGAAGAGTGCCAGGACACAAAACCATAAAATTGTACTCTAATACCTTGTGATGTCTCTGCTGTGAAAATGGAGCTCTACAATCATTACCAAAAAGTGTATTGCATTGTGGTTGACGGCTTTCTAAATGGGAGAGTGCAGTCACGGCAAGTCATTTTTAAGATAAAAAAAAAAAAAGTTTAATCCATTCTGGTTTAGTGGTTGCACCAAGGGGATCACATCAGTCCTCCAGGGGGCAGATTCAGCTCTGATAAATGACCCCAGTGTTGATATAGCACCCTTTTTCTTCATACAAACACAGGGAACCTAATGGTGTTTACTTTTCTATCCACTTACAAACACACCATCAGCTCCTGTTGTAATGAATCACATTCTCTAAAACAAGCTTCTATATTCACAACAATGAGGTCACTGCATCGGCAGAGCGTTCGGTGACAGAGGCCTGAGAATACTGGTTGATGGAGAATTTGGTCAGGGTTAATGAAAAGGTGCCATTTGCACACCTGTACAGTACATGATGATCAGCGGTTTACCCGGTGCTGAATGGGAGGAGAGCTGCAGGTGATGAATCTGTGCTCGGAATCCTGGGAGGTCATTCACATGACATGAAGAGCGATTAGGTGCCTTGTCCCCAATCTATCAGGGGACAATCCTTGTATTTCATCATCACATCCACCCTGTTTTTCCTTACTCCCTCCCCCCATGGGAGACCACTCACCAGACACATGGCCATCTAAGTGTGTGGTCATGGACAAGGTCACAGGCCCAACTGTGCGTATATACACTTTGTGTGTATTTTTATACCATTGCATAGACGAGGGGAGTCGAGGAGCAGCCCGGCTCATCTCTCGTCCCCCCCCCCTGAAGGAGTCATCCATCAGAACTGGATCTGGCCCTGGAGGACGGCTGTGGTCCTGTGGTGCATGCACTCACCCTGGATGGATCCAAGGCTCTACTGCTGGGCTCAGGGAGCCGGGAGGAGTGGTTGGACTCATTAGGCGTACTGGAAGGCTGACAGTTGTGTGACTCGGGGTAATCTGTGGGTTCCTGTGCTTTAGTCCTGAACAGGCATCAGTCCTTGTGGCCTCTCTGTCTGTTTGAGCGACTCCTCAGATGCTTTTTGTAAGACAACTTGTTTCGGTGGGTCAATGCATTTCAGTCAACAGCAGAATTTAAAAAAAGTACTGTCACACGTGAGAATCCTGATGCTAGTAGTAAGTAAACTAGGAATCACTACACTATTGGATCCTGGCTGCACAGTGGTGTAGTGGGTAGCACCGTCATCTCACAGCGAGAGGGTTTCGGGTTCAATTCCCGGGTCGGGTTCTGTGTAGAGTTTGCATGTTCTCCCGTGTAAACGTGGCTTCTCTCCAGTTGCAATGAGCTATATCACCACAGAATTTCTGAGATGGCTTTTAGTTTCTTAATGGACAACATTTTTAACAAAAACAAGCAAATAAAAGTTTCACATGTTATGTGTATAAATATACAAACAAAACAAAACGAACAAAGCCGTTTGTGTATCATCCTTTAAATCAAAAGATGGCTTTTCCGGTGTGATCCTCACAGTTCAGGTTGTAAACAACATAACTGGACCACTGTGCTTCCACATCCTTATTCTTTCCTCCCTTACAGGCCGAGGATCTACGAGCACAACTCATGGCTATTGAAATGGTTGACCGACAGAGTGAAAAGAAAATCATCAACAGCCTGTACATTTTGTGAGTGCTGGGTCTCTTTCCCCTTTGTTGCTCACTGTTCTCTTCCTCTTATTCTCCTGTAACACAACTGAATGCTGTGTTTTCTCCCACTACATGCATCCCTCCACCTCTCCCTCCCTCCCTCCCTCCCTTCCTCTCTCTCTCTCCATCCTTGGCTTCACAGTATCCATCCCTGAGGGCCGATCGATAGACTGCAACAGCCTTTCAATGAAATCTCCCCTGTGCTACTGGAGAAAAGCAACGTCGTTCAATCGAACCGATAACTCTCTCCCTCTGTTCCTTTTGATCGCTCCCCCTCTCCCGGTCTATATATACACAAGCTGCCTTCCTCTCTGTTTTGTGCTTAGCGTGAGGAGGATGATAGGGAGGCAGCATAGGCAGCGGTCAGAGGCCACGGCTGGAGGCTTGTTTGATGATCAGTGGGGACTGATACTATGGAACCATCATGCCACAGGCATTGTAAATTACCTCTGAGTAATGCAAAGGATATAAAGCAGACGGGTGGGGGGGGGAGAACAGATAGGCACATTCATCTTGGGTATCAGTGTGGGAAAAAAAAATCAGAGAGAGGCGATAGCTGTCAAATAAGAGAAAAAAAAGGTCACAGTCAATATCACAAGCCTTTCGTAGGAGCTAACCTCAAGCCTGACACTGCTGCTGAATGTGACTACACAGCTGATGAACAGGTTGGTGATATTTGTAGGAGGTGTGAGATATTACAGGAAACTAGTGCCGTGCCCGTTTGGAGCCTGTATGGAACGGCCTTACTGCTTTGCTCCCCATATTGCTGCTTAATGCATTGTCGGGGAAGCGTATGCGTCTTTGCAGAGGACCCATTGCTCGTTTCCCAGACGTACTGCATGGGAAGTGAAGAAGGGTTTGGTGCATCCAGCATCCAGCAATAACTGCAGCCAACAAGCTGCGACTTGCAAAGCTCCACTGCAGACGACACGCTCAAGTCTGCAGGGCCCTGAAGCTCCGCCCCTGCTGCTATGCAGACCATCGTTATTCAAAATGTTTTAATACTGAACATGTAAGCATGTCTAAATTGCACCAACAACAAAAAAATAACTGTTCTTGAGATATGCAAAGCACATACAGACAGACAGAGATTCCTCACTTCATACTTCAATGTCAGCATGATTGTTCACTTCCAGGAATTCATAATCAACACACTATATTCCCATCGGGACCTGTGAGCTAAACAGCAGCTCATAAAATCAGCATTTATTTTTAGGCAGCTGTGATATCCGACTGTGAACCATATGTATCATCCACAATAGGTGTAGTGCAACCCTGATTTGTCAATCACAGCTAATTGTGATGAATCAGAAAAGCAAGAGACTAAACTATTTGTGGATGAAGTCACTTATTTTCTTATATAGTATATGCTATTGTTAATATTACTTATGAATTAAAGGGGAAGGTAACATGATACTTGTGAGTACACACCACTTCTTTTCCGCTATGTGTGCTTGTGTTTGTAGGATAAACACTCATATGTGCATTAATAAAAATGTGTGTATGAGGCCGTTACTTTCATTACATAGCTCACTGCCTAATTGATTTTGTCAAGGGCCATTGTGTTGATTATTTTTAATCAATGTTGAGGTATTTCCCCCAGAACCAATGGCAGGAGCCCCGTGACGGCTGTGATGCACTCACAAAAGAAGAAAGAGAAGAATCTCCAGCCACAAAAAGCTCAGAGCAAATAATAGCATCAAGTTTAAAATGCCTCGAGCTGATCCACTGACAATAAATATGAGGGCTCGATTTTAAGCGTTTAACGGTGGTCCTGTGGACCTTCAAAGAGGTGCTATTGTTAGCTGCACTCAGGTGTTTTCCCCACTTGTATATAAGCATGGCATTTTAGTGACCTATAATGAACTGGGTGGACAGGCACTTTGTGTTTGTATCTCAGTAACAATAGCAATCCAGTAGAAGGCATAGTACAATTTTGGTGTCAAGAATCAACGGGATTCACACTAATGTGTTTGCCACTGGCAAGCTGTCAAGGGGGGCACAGTAAGGGGAGAGAAACCTGAATGTTTCAGGGAGACGCCTGACAGAGGCCCTGTAACACACCTGGGATTACAGGTATTTATAATGTCAGGGCTGTTGAGATGTTGTCAGCAAGCCGGCAACTTCCAGCACCGCCACAGTGAGGCTCATCCACCACGTACAGTATTTGACATATGCAAATGTAGCTTTCGTAAATGCAAGGCAATTAACTCAATTCAATTCATGCAGTAAATCTATATTATTTTGAGGGTTTTTTACATCAAGATTTATAAAAATGCCTTCATCTTTCCAGAATGTGCTTGACAAAGAGAGACAACAACATGACAATATAAAAAGGGTTCCACAAACACAATGTGACAGTGTTTTCAATCAACTACAGCGGCCACTGACCAACTTTATATACCGCTTCTCCTTTAGAAATCCACACGGAGGCACAACCGAGAAGACATCATCTGTCTGCAGCAACATTTTTTGAAAGCAACAAAACAAACTAAACATTTTCATTTGATTGATTTTTGAAGGTTTAAGCATTCAACATAAAATCCCATCTATGCTTCTTTCCCCATTTGGGAATCATACGTTATCACCTCCCCTAGGTGGCATTTCCATTACATATCCACCCATAAATCTTAAAGAGCTAACATCATGTTTGCGTCTGGTTACTGAAGATTTAACATCATTATTTCTAATTGCAATTTTATGTTCACTTATGCTGATCTTTAACTCCCTGTTGCTTTTACTATAATATCCACTTCATAAAAAAAAAAGAGGAACATATTTTTGCAGCACACCTAATGGTGCCATTAGGACAAAATTTCCTTTCTGTGTGTGGATGAGAGAAGCGGCCTGGTTTTTATCACCGCACTGCAATTCATAGTTGTGACATATAATTAAGGCCCAAGACCTAAACTCAGCGGGAAGGGTGTTAATGGAGGTCTTTATACCCCACAATATTTCAGTATCTTTTATTGGTGGATTTAAGTTTATCTCTAAATCTGTAACCAAGAGGGTCTGGACCTCATATTGTATGTGCCAATGACTATTTTAATGTCCTTTGGTCCTCTGGAAGTTCCACACAAAATGTTTGTTTTATGTTATTATTCAAACTGCCATTCCAGCTGTAATTCTTTTGTAATATGCCATGCAAGGATATTTAGCTCAAGGCTCCAAAAACACAGGCTGATCCTTTCCAAAACCTTATCTATAGAGATGCCGTGACTGAGCTGCTGGTCAATACCAGCTGCTTTTCAGTTAATCGTGCAAGACCTCTGTCCTACGGTGACCAGACCTCCCTGTTTGTCGAGGATTTGTAAAATACTGTGTCCCAGCTTTCAACATTCACTATCAATTTGTCAGTTTTCGCCACAATTAAAATAATAATACTTGTTTGTCAGTGTTTACATGGACATTTATCATGTTTTGTTCCACCACACATCTGAATTCAACGCTGATTTGTCTTCGCGTTGCAACCTCCTTCAGCAGAGGAGAACGCCAACGACAGCCATCTGGAACAGGCAGCTCAGGAGGGTAAGTCATTTTTATTTAAAGACCACAAAGACGTTTGTATCATTTTTTTAAGGTAGCTGGCAGAGAAAGCGTCACAGTTAGACATTTAGCCAGCAGCCTGCGTTTGTGCAACATGAACACCCTTATAATTACTTATATTTGTTTTAAAAGGTATCTGACAATCAACAATTATGTTACAAAAATGCAATCCTTAAGAGTTTTGTATTTAAAAGTGCATCATAGCATCTTCAAGTACATGTTTTGTTGGATTCTATGGGGGGAAAAACACACTTTTTCATCCACTCAGGTGCTGTCCATGGTGCTGAAAGGAGCACTCTAGGCCTGATTAAAACGACTATGTATGTATGCATGTGCACAAACGCATGTGCACGTATGCACTTGACCGGCCAGCAGTGATAGGAAACTAGTTTTACGTCAGCTCACAGCAGCAGGCAGTGACGTCTTCAGCTTGAGAGAGGAAGACTTAAAGCCATTTATCACAAGTGCAAGTCAAAAATAAGCCATGGATGAACAACCGTAAAAACATTTGGAACAACTACCTTCATCAGACATGTTTTATATTGTAAAATAATAAGATGAAAATGCCATTGCACACCAGGGTAATGGTAAAGACATGATTTCTTTTGGCAAATTACTATTAAAAAACAACTAAACAGCTCTTTCTTGCTGGTATGCTGCTTAGATTAACAGCACGGAGCTAAAAAGCTTGAGGGAATTATGACCTGAACTTCCTAACACTAGCTTTAAGCCGTTTATAGTACATAATTATAGCTACTTATGCCAAGAGCAGGTATTTAAATAAAAATACAATCATGAATTTCCAAATCATTTGGAAATCATCTATTTTTTTTACGGTTTAAAGTATTTTTTAAGAGGGTGGTAAAAGAGGTTTTAGAGCCTTGCTGTTAAGTGTCATTCTTATAAATAAAAAATATATAAAAATCAGCCAAGAAAATAGGAATCTGTGCATCTCTACTTATCGACTCTCCGTGGATGACAAGATGTCCGACCTGGTGTTGGCATTCTGCAGAATCTAATCTAACAAGCGGATGTGTTCATGCTTGTAAATTAGATTGGAGACTTTAGCAGGAAAGCTAATCTGGCCTGTTGTTCAAAGTATGTGGCTAGTGTGTTGTGTACCAGGCTGAAAAAATATGGAATTAAAACTCCTCCCTTTCGGTTTCTGAGAACACAGGCCAAGTGATTTTACAAAACAGCCGTTTATGGCTTTAAATATAAAATAGTAATTTTAGCTGGACTGAAATGTTTCCCGTTCTGAGGAAGTGTACTCGGAGGAACACTTTCTGATGCGTAATCTCCCTGCCATCAATGTAAGAAGCGTCTTCGTCTGCTTTGAGTCTGTTCTCTCCATCATGAAAAAGCTTCAGCACGGTGCACAGCTTTTAAAAGAGAAGGAAAAACAAGTGAATTGATTGGTCATGATTACAATACAGGAATGTGCCAAGAGCCGATAAAAATGGCACCAACCAGATGAAAAACAAGAATTAGTAAAACAGACTGTGCTGTTTGTATCAGATTAGGTTTGGACGAGCTTCCTATGCAGTGTAGTTGAATGAGAAGAGGACTCAGTGAGATATCACGTGTGGTTGGTTTTTACATTTTATTTACAGGAATGTTGCTTTCATCTACTGATAATTTGCCCTAATATGTGATTTTGTTTTGCACCTCCGCACCTCTATACAAACTGTAACTCAGGTCTGGTCATGCCGGGTCACGGCCCAATTACTGAGCGTGAACTCTTCTTCATCTGCTGCAGAGACCAGATATACAAGTCAGTAGGTGTCAGGAAGCTTTGCCTGCCTTAAGGGGGCTCTCATAATGCATGAGCAGAACTCTCAGCACCTGATCAGCAAGAACGATGACATTGATGCTCAGGCTCGAGCTCCCTGCTACCCCGGCTCCTCCTGCATTATTACATGTCCAGATACCATCTTCAATTCTACTTCCTTTAAACAAGGTTGATGTGAGGGTCATTAAACCTCCATTCATGACGTTAATTACCTGATAAGGCTTGCGGAGGTAAGATGGACAGAAAGGCTTTCAGCAAGAGGAGTGAATAAACCACCCAATTGGCTTTTTTGCCCTCCTTATTCTTCTTATAGTGAGCAGTCATGCACATTATCCGCCAGCCTAATCGCATGTACCATCATCCTATATCTGAAAAATGCCAAGAGATGTCCATTAAGGCAGGCTTTCTGAATCTGCAGAGCAGGAGCCATTAATTAAATTTGGGCAGCCAGTGTATGTTTGCAAACAGCACATTATTTTATCTTTTTCTTGACTGTGACCTGATTTTAGGTACCAAAATCCTCATGACAATGCACTTTAATTAGGGCTGCAACCAACAACTATTTTGATAATGGATTAATCTGTCAATTATTATTTAGATGAATTCAAATACACAAACTACAGTACAGTAGAGAGGCAAAACAGAATGTCAACACATTTTGAATGGTGATTGCAGAATAAATGTAGGCTGGGTGAACCCTGCCTGAACTTCCGGGAAATTTGGATTTCGCTCGGCAGTTTAGGCTGGACACCCTCAGGCTTACTTTCGCTGTTACATTGCCAGAATCTTTGGCTCCAATCAGAAACGGCCATTCTCTCCTGGCACGCTATTGGCCGGTGACGTGACGATGACAAAACATAAGCGACGCGAAGCAGCAGTTGTGTAAACACTCAACATGGCAGCCAAAGAGGAGAAGCAAGCTATCGATGCCGCTGTCGCGTCTGTTTTGGATGATTTTAAAGGCAAGTTTTCTTTGAAAAAAGAGCAAAAACTTGCCCTGGAACAGTTCCTTCAGAAGAAGGACGTGTTTGCAAACCGAAGCTGCAATGATGCACGGGTTTCCTGGTTTCCCGTTTTCCTGTCTAGAGATTTTGCGTCGCTCTGCAAAGTACGTCACCCGGAAAGTTGCTCTGATTGGTTATAGGACTATCCAATTGCGTACGGAGTCATTTGAACGATGCCCATTGATCCCGCCTCTTGAGCAGTAGAAACAAAGCGCAGCTTCCCCAGACTAATGTTCAATCTTAAAAGATTGACCTTAGTATGGTGAAAACCAGACTAGAATAAATGCTGACCATAAATACAATAGTAATGCAGGAAATGTGCATTTCCTGCTTTCACGGAAACACCCAGAGGTTCGACTCGCAAGGCTGCTGTAAAATCATAAAGCTAATTCACTTTAAATTCCATCAATCCTTTCCCCCCGTCGCCAGCAACGCCGCAGTACAGCGCCCGCATTAGACAGGCTTCCTTGCATGTAAATAGTCAGCCATCTGCTGTGGCCAATGTAGCAGACAAGGGCCCAGCAGAGAATTTCACCCATAGGAGTTCTTATTGGGATGAACACAGTGCAGACAAGATGGTCAGAGGCTCAGAATCATCTTTGCACCAGGTCACCCGGGAGACGGTCCATCTCTCAACTTTACATATAGAGATCGTATAGCTGTGTTTTTAGCTGTAACCTGGAGTTGACCCGGCTCTCTGGAGAGCGAAGCATCATATAAGAAGTCTGTTTCCAAGGGGGGGAGGGGGGGTTCTGCAATATACTGCAGGCATCTCTGCTGTAAATATAGAGCCAAAACAATTATGGATTTGTTCTGTTCTCTTCATGGTAATTTTCCGAGACAATCAGACACAAATCCATCACACACGCGCCACAAATTCCATCGACAATGCCAACACACAAAGCACACTCACTTTTTACCACTTTCTCTCTATGCTTTGTACACACCCACAATTGATCCACCCACACACATACATACATACACACATACAGATGAGAGCACACACACACACACACACACACACACACACACACACACACACACACACACACACACACACACACACACACACACACACACACACACACACACACACACACACACACACACACACACACACACACACACACACACACACACACACACAATGAGTAGAATAGAAATAGTTCAGGTTGAGTGCAAATCAGTGGAAACTCAGGAGGAGATTCAATTAAATTTTTCTCAGCAGAGGAAATACTATATACACACACACACACTATATATATATATATATATAAATATATTTCGTTCCTGCTCAGATTCCATTATGTTGTCACCAACCATGAATCACAGTGAAAACAGCTTCACAACAGCTACAATTTTCCTGAAATGTTGAGTATAAATTATGTTTCTAACCCCCGGCTATGTTTTAATTATGTAAGCACTTGCTTTGAATCATCTGCCCACTGAGAAGTCATTTTATTTTAAGATGAAGGAATCGAGAAAAAAAAATCAAATTTCAGGAATTTCAAATGGGTTTGGCAAACGTCACTTAAAAGTTTCCTTATTGCAATTTGCATGAGAAAATTCCCAATAAATGTATCAGCAGCCTAATTTCTGCAGGAAATTGTTTCCCACCTCCTGTGCTTCCACTTACATGCTACTATCACCAATTCTGATAGAAGGTGTTTGTGTCTGAAGACACACTGTTAAGTGAGTAGACGATGTAAGAAAAATATTTCAAACATAGAGTGAAAACTCCCTGAGGACCATCAGTCAGAAGACTGCAGCACTTAGGAACTAAAATAGAGCCAGGCAGAGAGCATAACTAGGCATTTTAAGTGCTTTACATAATACAGTCAGTCGTAATGAAGGCCCTGTGGGATCGGGAGGCTGGGCGGCTATTGTCACTCTGCCGGAGGAGGCGCATTCATGAGATGACACCAGAAAGAGATGGAGGGATAAGGGGAAAAGTAATGATGCGTTTAAAAAAATGAAGAAAAAAAACGAAATAAAAGTAAAAAAGGGGAATGGGGTTAACTTAATTAACATACAGTTCTAAACCTAGTCAAGAAAAGAGCCCAAATCAATTATTCTCCCTAGAGTGCACAGGCACGTCAAGACAAACATGATCAATAGACAATGTGGTTTTGTAAAACGCATAACAAGGACGAAGCTGTTCCATAACACCCTGCTGTCTTTCTCCCTCCTGTCTCTCTCTCTCTCTGTCATTCCTTCATGATTGAACCACTTGATGTTGACAGCGGATTGATACAGGCTCTTAATGAATTATGTTTTATTAATGGTCTCATAATCAGATTACCTGCAGGCAGGCAGGCTCCATCTATCTTTCTCCTCGGAGGTCTAACGATGAAGGAAGAATAACACATCTGGGGAGGAACAGAGACACTGGTCCACATTCAGCCTTAATCAATCTGCAGGAACTTAAGTATACTGGACACAGACGACGAGGAAGTAATGTGTGTTTGTATTAATCACCATGCAGGGATGCTGTTGTTACTGAATGATAAAGAGATCCACAAGCATAAACTTGTCTTTGGCTTTGTTTGTTTTTGACAGACATAATTAGACTTATTCATCTACACGACATGGCGTGACTCTTATGCAATTTGGAGTTATAGTCCCATCAGGATGAATTCTACGGATTGGGTGATCCGCAGTCAAATTGTAAGATGTAAAATACCTATTTCTTACAGCAATAAATTCATGAAATAGTAGGGATACTAAACCAGCAAGTCTGCGACAATAGCAAGTGAACAGGCAAAAAAAAAAAAAAACTCCTATGCATTATTCTGCATATGTATGGACTTTTTTAATATCTGCAGGGTACCATTATTCAGCAGTGTTCATAGCAAAGAGAGACACAGAAAGTCATAGAGACTATCAGGAAGTGTGGCGGCCATGAGAGTTCAAAGCACTGCTAAAGGACTGTGAATAAAATCTTCATTTATTTCACCGTGCGTATGCAAAAATCGAGTCTCTCCAAAACTCTGAATCAGAAGTTTTAAGGTGAATCGGACAAAAACAGTTCCATTGTGACGTTGCAATTAAAAGGTCATTATTCAATTACAACCATGGCTAATGAGCTGCAGTGAGTCATATTAGTGCAGGACATATGTGACTAATGAACACTCAATGGGATTGTGTCGTATCAAAGTAATAGTTTTGCTGATAGACAATGAAAGGGGTTGACGATGTCCGATAGCCTTTGCCAATGTCACGTTTTCTAATTAGTCTTTACGATTCCCCTCCCTCCGTCACTCTCAAACACACATGCACAGCAATGCCGAGCTCCGTAATTGGCTCGGCCCAAAAGCAAAAATTGATAGAAAAGACATACTGTCTGTAAAAATGTCCAAAAGCTCACAAAAAGATTTTACCCAACATAAAATTCTGCTTTAATCCACATTTGTTGACGTTTGGCCTTTCAAAAGCAGCACTTTCACCGTGGTCACCCTGTATTAATGGGCCGGTCTAGCAGTCTGTTTGTGAGCTCGCCTGTTCCACTCCAGGTTGATTTCCCCTTCCTCGCTACGGCGGGTGGGGAAATCATCAATTAATCAATATTCCGGCCTACAAACACAGTTGTTTTCTTCTCATGGAGCTGACATAGAGACTATTGTGGTTTCGGTAAACGCCTGCTGTCAGTCAGCCTGCTCATGGCAGGTTAGCCAGGCTGCTGACGGAGGTTTATGGAAGATGCAGTCAGTCTAGCACCGATGACGGAGCTCTTACACTCCACTCACGACTCACTTTCAGAGGGGGTTGACCACAAATTACATAAATGCATAAGTAGAAAATCATACTACTGCCGTTACTGCTGCAACTTCTAATGCAAACTACTCATGAACAGGAATATTATTTCCACCATTTCTGTGTTTTCTTGTGTTATCTGTATTTCTATATTTGCTGCCTGTCTTGTGTTTTTGTTTATTTGCATGCGTTTTCTTTATTTGCAGTGTGTTGAGCTTTCATGCAGCTGTGACTTTTAAAAAGGACTTGCTGCATGTGTTCTTACCCATTTAAAACCTCATAAATGCGGAGCTCTTAGAAGTAGTCGTGATTCAAAGATGTTGCAAAACACTTCAACTGAAGGCCAATCGGTGTGGCTTTTTCAGTAGCAGATATTGAACTATCCACAATATCAATTAAAGCAGAGATGATCTCGAGCAAGACGAAGCTACAGTCCGAACGCCGGCTGACGCAGCTGTGCATTCCTATGACCATTAGAGTGTGTGGCGCTGGAAATGACATTGCAAGTTATGCACTACTTCCTGTGTTCACTATGTGGCGCTAGAAAAAACACACACACACACACACACTAATTATACCTCATATTGCTGTATATCATGTGCAGACCACACATTATGCTGTGTGAGCAGGATTTGTGCCAATTTTTGTACCTTTTCCAGCTTTAAAAATGTGATTGTGCAGCAGAAAAGTAAGAACAGTCTGTAAAAGAGCAATAGGTTCATTGCTCTGGCCCTAAATAATCCCTAAACAGTCTCTAGATGTATTCTCTTTGTAAAGTGCTGCCTGGCTGCATGACACAACAGCTTTCCTCATAAGTTCCGACTGTCCCCGGCTCATTTGATCACACTTTGTCTTTAGAGGGATTGTCCTTTTAACCACTTCAAATGGAACAGACGGTCATCGCAACGGTTACTAATCCAAGGAGCCATAAAAGCTGACAGGGGGAGGAGCTGCTTACAGGTATAAAAGTTGGAGGCGGAATTTGATCATCTGGCTGAAGCCCATATCGAAATCCTCGAAAAAAAGATCACGCCGCTTACTTAATGTCATTAAACTTCGTACTCACCCGCAAGAGAAGCGGTACCGGGAAGTCCGCCTGCCGAAGTATGAAAAATGAGAGACACACTGTTCACTAAGTTCTCTCCGGCAGCAGTTTTCGGTGAGGGGAAAGTGCACATCAGATGTGAACTTTCTAAGTGTGATTTATGGAGTCGCTATGATTGAGGCGTCACGATTTATGACCAGACCCGCTGACAGCAATTACTCCCCAAACACTAATGCAACTGAAAACTCCCCTTTGATAGATCTGGTTATTAATGCAAGTACACAGGTACGCAGCCACTAAGGGCTCCCTGGAAAGGTTAGATATATCATGCTGACATTTTACTAGCGTCATGCACCCACAATCTCCCAATGTGGCCGGGGGACAGGTGAAGGAGGCAATGCCCTCCAACAGCGCAGCAGCCACACAAATAGTTTAGTATAAATCAAAAATAATTTCACTTATTTGTACAGGGAGAAACAGATAGCTCATATTGACATTACTGTCAAGTTAGTTTAATGCAGATTTGCAAAGTAATTTTCATCTGTCTCTTAAAAGAAAATAAATAAACAAAAAGGTGTACTGGAGAAAAAAAAATAAAGTTTGTGAAAAGACTGAAAAAAGAACCAAATGTTCTCATTTAGTCATTCTGAAGTGCTGCCAGGAAAAAGTCTGGATTAAATAATCATTTTTTTGTAATATATTTAAATGCTGTTTGAAATTAAATCACACCAGTTTTCCACCTCAGGACATCAGAGAGCTGTCATGTACTTACTCGTCACATTATTTATACGCACCGGAAAACACACTTGTGTGCACCCACATGTGTGTGTGTGTGTGCGCTTTCATATTCAATTTTCCGTCTGAGGGTTTGGCATCATGTTCTTTGCAACCAGATAGAGGCTGTACAACAGCATTTTTTAGGAAACATTAATGAGAAGTTCAAATAAACTATTTATGTTTCACGTAGGACAACTAAATTCTGACATAAAATAAAAAAAAGAGCATCATATGAAGTCGGAAGGCCTTCAGATTACGTGATAGTGACTACAAAGAATGTTTTAACAATCCCACTTAGATTCCAGAGAAGTTGGTGCAGAGACTCCTGGTGACCTTAATGGACACATGTTAAAACCCATGTGGTGAGCCGTGCCTAGTGGGGCGAGACCACTTGTCATTTCCCGCGTTCCTCCTGTGCATCCAACACCTTGGGGTTGATGTTTTTAATGGAGTGCGGGGAGGCAGACTCCTGGGTGTTTCTGCATGATAATCCGGTGCTCTCCAGAGCTGCTGCGCGTGGCCTTGTGTGTCGACTGCTAATGTCAGTTAAAGAGGACGCGGCTGAAATTCTCAACTCCAACTTGGCTGAACTTGAAGATGCGGTGAGTGTTTCAGAAGTGACCGTGCTACCCTGTGGCACATAACCTGGCTTGTAAAACTCTTCTGGTGATTAAGATATTTCTTAACTGTCCACAGACGATATGCCGAGTTGGCTGCAGAGCCCGCAGGGAGGGAGGGGGGTTTAAATATGAACGTGTGAAGATAAGGCTTGTGCCGATTATATCGCCGTTTGAAGTGACAATCAAGAATTGTTTTTTCCCGTATCAATATTAAGGCAATTTTAACGAAACTATCAGAACTAGGGTATTAAAAATAATCACTAGATCTGCTCACTTCTATGCATTTAGAGATGTTTCTGGTGGAGAGGCAGCTTAGTACAATTCATCATCTATTTTCAATGGATCCGACACCTCCACATCTCTCTTCTCCTTATGCCTTCAAACCAAAAATATTCCCTGCGCTCCTTAAAAAGTTGTTAAAGTAACTGATATTGATGTTTCAAATTATGTTTTATTTTACATCCGTAGCTTTGATTTGGTTGCATCTTTCTGTCCAAGAAGATTTACAACATATTTGTATACACAGTCTGTAATACAATACAAAACATGCTACAGTCAACAACCGTGTAACATTAGATACAGTTTGATAAAGCACAATAATTGTTTGAAATAATTGTTATCTAGCTAACTCGCCACTAGTGACCGCCTACTTGTATGCATGATTTGCCAGCGAGACTCAATTGTTTGTAGTTATGTAGCCATATCTAAGCCTCTTGTATTGAATTTCTGAGCCATATGGGTTCATCTATAAAATCACCTACGTTTTAGTGTTACTGTTATATAAATGTGATTTAGATTTCTGCCAGTCTGCCCCACATATACAGGTACAATTACAGGGAAAATATTTTTAGAAAAGCTCAATGCCAACAAATATGTTTTGAAGCTGAATATTTCTTTGGAAAATTTGTTGTATATGTCTTTTAAGTTTTGGACTGAGGAGTGAGACAGGGCATGACAGGTCGGTGTGAGTGTTTGAGAAAGTAGACTATTGCACACAATGATTCTGTAAGTTAAAAATAACGAGGTGTCCACGCTATGAAAAGAAGCTGTCAGTACATGCTGTGATATTAAAACTAAACAAAATGATGTTGCACATAACAGGATGCACAGGCAAACACTTTTAAAAAAGGATGTCATTGTGTGAATTGAGACGACAAATAGATTTCTCTTAACGTTTAGGTATTTTTTTAATCAAATGGTCACACTCTTTTGTAAATGTTTATTCACGCGCAAAAAGTGCTGTTATATTTCAAAGCTCCCTCAGACGCGGAGGCTGACAGAGGGATCGCATCACCTATCAGCCATCTCGAGTAATCACGACTGGATGATATGAAAATAGAAACAAGCGCCCAACCGCAGTGAAGATGTGAAGATTCCCTCGAGACTGAACATCCTTATTACCCACAGTACTAGACAGTTTATTCAGAAAGATTCAAAGACACACATAAACAAATGAAAAATGCGAGAGTTGAAATCATGTCACGTATGAGAAGGACAAAAAAAATTGGAGAATGTTATAGTTAAAGTCATTCAAGTTGTCATTCTTCTGTATAAACATTTATGCACTTGAGGTAGAAAAAATAATAAATCTCATGAAAAGATCATCCAGGCATAGAAAAGGAAGGCGGGGGAGGGGGTGGGAACGCCTGTTGCAGGTGAGAACCAAAGCATGCAATAAAGATTGAGGAAGGCAAGATAAATTATAAGGCTCCAAGGCCACGGCGAAGAGGGACCTGACAGATCTACACCGGCTTGCTACTCCGCGGCAGGGAACGACTGCATTAAAAACCCTCAGGGATGAAGAGTGAGTTTTTACCACACATGCCCCCCCACCCCTCCCTCTCCACCACCGTATTGACAGGAAACCGGTTGAACTAAGAAGGCGTTTGACCCTGAGAGCACATTTTCATTATTTAGAAGTGTTTGTGTGGCAGTGTCATCTTTTTCCAGAAAGACAGAGTGAGGCGAGCAGGCCATGTGAGCGGTTTGTTGCCTGGTGAACACTACAAACACATGTGCTGCAGACTGTCATCAGCTGAATTGGGTGAGGGAGGGGGGGAATGGTACGCTCTGCTGCTCAGTGGCTAAATCAACACTTCCCTCTCGGTAAAACAGTTTTTGATGTGATTGCATATTTTCCGTGGCATTAGACACATTGTACAGGGCGCCGTGTATATTCATGTCATTACATGTTGTGACTGAATGAGGTGGGCATTCATTGAATACCATTCCTTTTCCTCTGAACCCTTCCTCTCATTTCATCATTATGAAGCAATCAAACATCAAGGTCACCTAAACTGGGTTTAATCCATATCTTTAAATTACTCCAGAGAATCAGGAGACTCTTCAAACAGGTAGAAAGCTTGATTGTTTGAGAGAGAGGGGGTTTTTAACATCTATTTTTCACCCATTTTCTGGTTATTTTTTGCCTTTTTTCTTGATTAAGTCATTATTTCCATAATTATATCTGCCTCTTGGACAATCATATCTTCCAACCAGAGAGCATTTGTAACCAATGTCCAATTTATTTCTGTCTTCAGAAAAAAAAAAACATTATTTACAACAGTGCATGGGGTCATAATGACATTCACGCAGGTTCTGCACACTGACAATGGACTGCTGCCCCTTTTAAATTATCGTATGGGCTTAGAGAAACGAAATTGTGTCTGGCTGATGTGGGTGTGCACCATTTTCACATGAGAGAGCTATGGTATAGTATGTATTTGTGTGTGCAATAATAGAAATAAAGCTCATGCCATGACAGAAGTGAATGGAACTTGAGAATCATATTCTGGTGCTTAGCACTTAACACAAAGCACAAGTGAGGTTGGTGTGAATGTCAGTTTTGCAGGTATTTTTGGTCGTATACCATAATAATAGGTACATGACAAGGTCGGGGGGGTCATCAAAAATCCTGAGGGGGCATAAATGTCTCTCCCGAGCTCTATGGCAATCCATCCAATATTTGTTGAGATGGTAGAGTCTAGAACAAAGCGGTGGATCAACTGTCCTCCCAAGAAAAACATCAGTCAAGTGCCCCCCAAAACAACATCTTTTTACGTTTCAAAGGACAAAGCCCTCCAGCGGTCGTGGTAATAGACCCTTTTCACATCAGCCATTTTGACATGTAATTGGTGTAATTAATAACATTAATTATGGCCCGATGGCATCGGGTGCGCCAGGGCCCTGTTACTGTGCACGCTCACTGGAATGCCTGTGACACACTCAATATAACAGGACCTTAATTAATTTTATCAATTACACCTGTGTTTACCGTGCCTTGATGTGTCAAAGTGGCTGCTTTTTTTTGCCAAAAAGGTGAAGGCCGGAAGGGATCTCATCACAAGGAGAAGGTCAAGGTGGATAAATCGGTCCAAAAAAATGATAATTCAGGCTTCAACGTGGGAGACAGGTGTTCGTATTTATTATTGTAAGCAATGAGAATGGTATGATTGTAGGAAAACATTAAAAAACGGAGCCGAGAGAGGTGGGTAAAATTCAGAGAAGTCGCAAATTTTCTAAGCATCAGAAAGTGTGACAACGCCTCGTTAAGGTCCTTAGGGTGACGGCTGTTGGCGGTTATTGTTGGTTTTATTTATATGAGGCCAAATTGTCATCTTATGGGTGTTTATTGATCAGGCAGTTAGGCTGAGTTAGCCTTCGCTTGTCATAGCCGCTAAGACCGGATGTTTGCAACGACACTCCGAAATTTGCGACTTTATAAACATTGCAACTTTTTTTCATGGAATATAGCCCCCTCTCATGGTTCCGTTTTTTGACTTTTATTATTTCCCTACAGTGGCCCTAATACGCCGTCGTAGAATGGAGGTTTTTGGTGCCTACTTCTGACCAAACCTTTACAAAAAAAATGCAAGTCAGGGATGCTGACCCTGCAGATAAGGTCATCAGTACTAGAGCGGATAGACATACAAAACTTTGCGTTTCATTTAAAGGACCTGTTGAGCCCACGCTACAAAAGCCAAATGCATGGATTCATTGAATATTTATAAAAATCCAAAAGTTATAAGCCTTACGCAACTACAGCAGGTTATGAGACACGAAGTTTTTTCATTCCTACCCAGACGTCTTGCGATACAAACAGAACATACTGTCCTCATTCACCTCCTCCTCTGCTTCCATCTTTGCCAGGAGCAGAACGACAGCCAATTATCAAGGCCTAATCAGAGCACTGCTGCTGCAGTCTCACACCAATACTGTATCAGTACAGTTTTTTGGGATGTGCATGTGTGAAATTCAGCCACAGATTTTTTAGACTTCTAGCATACTTCCCCTGCTGTCCGCTCCCCTCTGGCCCTCCTTTTTTCTGCTCCGTTACCTCCGACTGTGATTATTTAGCTGTCCCTCGGTGTAGAAGGGATGAACAGAGGAATGACCACAGACAGGCAGACAGACAGCGAGAGAAAAAGAGAGGAAAACTCATGTGCAATTAGGCTTACTGTTGATCCACTCGTGGGCTCGTTTAGGGAATCATTCACATTTTTTTTTTTAGAATCTGATGCCTACAGGAAAATAGCGTTATTTGTGGTTTCTAATAGTTTTGCAGCTTTATGAAAACAAAAGATAGCATTTAATTGTTTAAAAGTTAAACAACATAAACAGAAGAGTGTGGAGGTCCTGTGGGACAAACGGATATAAGCAATTCTATATTATCTGAGGGTACCGGAGAGACATTTACATTGGTGAAAGCAGCACTACCACACTATAAAACATGTCAAAGTCCTGCAATGAAAATGCTCCGTACTTAAACGAACCCTGGGGCTCGTCATGATGTGCCCTGTCTGAACAGCTCAATTGGTTAAACATAAAGACATAATCAATGTATAGACAGACAAGTGTAACTGGCCATAAATGTCCTCGGAGGTATATCAATTAACAGTTAACATCCTTACACCGAATTATCCGCCGTCATCTGCCGTACTAGTCGCCAGTACTAATTCAAGAGGACTGAGGCCCCGTTTACAAGAAGGGAAAAAGCAGATAAAACGCAGTTATTTCCACACGGTTTGGCCTCTCATTCACACGAAAACCGTTTTTAATCACAGAAAACGATTATAAAACTCCGGCCAAAGTGGAGATTTCTGATAACGCCGGTTATGCGTTGTCGTGTCAACTGGGAGAAACGGGATTTTAGGTTCTCAAGCGCCAGAAAATGCTTAACGTCATGTGAGCGCCCTATGTTGGCTGTTTTGAAAGGAACAGGAAGTTGCTCGTGTTATTCGATGTTGTTGATTCTGAGGATTTTGATTGGCTTGCATGGCTTTATCCTTCTCCCTACACTGCCGCCCATAGGTTTGGCATCGTTATAATGGCGCTCAACGGCGGATTTATGTGGGTTGATGGAAATGACAACTTTCTTGAAAACGATGTTGGGTGTGCACAATGTTATTTTTGAAAACGGAGGGGGGGAAATACCCTCTAAATACCCTGCTATGTATAAACGTGGGATGAGTCTCATCGGGTGCTGCCGGTAGCTTAAAGACTGGTGGAACCTCACGAGTGTCCTGCTGACCATCAAGAGCTAGTCAGCAAACACTTCTCCAATGTGCTTGACATGTGGATGTGAGCGGGAGAAGGCATGACATGTGGAGTGGCCACAGTGCTAAAGTGCTGATTAGGACTTTTCCTGGATGCCGGGCAAAGCGAGCTCATCTTGGGTCGTGTCTCTTTCCACAGCAGTGACTGAGAGAGGCGGAGGATGGAGGAGCAACTTGACTGTTCACACCCTGAGAAAAGTTGCTCATCATTAGCTCAAAATGTATGGCTCAGGTGGGGGGGGGGGGGGAGAATATGAATACGCTCTTTGTTGTTTGGACGAATCATGACAATGCATGTAATTGATTACTACATTAACAGTTTTATGTAAAAGTGTGTTTATGCTCACTTTTTCAAAATATAAAAGAACACAGAAAAACGTATCTACATGCCCAGGAGGCCAGAGGGGGGAAAATTACTGGATTTGACTCTATCATCATTACAAATAATTTAATTATAATTATAAATCGTGAACACTTCTGTTTAATTTTTGTATTTGGGGTGAAGGTAGATACATCTACTATAACCACCGTTGGGTAATATAATCTACAAAATGCATCATTATTTAATTAGTTTTGTTTTATGACATTTAACCATACAAAGTAACTTGTTGACAGATAATTGTAGAGGTGCAAAAAGCACAATCCTTCCCCTGCTTTTTGATTGTAGTTTTGGAGTACAATCAAAAAGTAGCATAAAATGGAAATATTATAAGTGAAGTCCAAGTACTTCAAAACGACAACAGCTGAAAGTGAATTATTCACATAAATTATGAATGTTAATCTGACCTTGTGTTGCAAGGCCGATTTCAAATTGTGTAAAAATTGAACATGCAGGACGGATTTTGATCCTTTTATTTTCCAGCGTTTAAAAAGGTTAACCAAAGCCAAACCAACAACAAACAAACAAACGGTCTCACAGTGTTTCAACTTTTAAAGGAAAACACCACCGCATTTCCATACTGAACTATGTTCTGCTCTGATGTTAGACGAGGTGATACATACCTCCCTCTCCTCTGTGCGTGCACTAAATGGCTCTTGAGCGCACTCCGCGCAGCGCTAATTTGCTAGCATGTAGCTTGTCCTTAGGATCCAAAGGGGGGTGAAGTTAGAAGTGACCAAGCACTTCCACGTTGTCCCTATTTAAATACGGTTACGTGAGTAGTTACACGACCCAAGTTTGGTTACACAAAATGAAACATGCTAATTTTTCTAAGCGGATAACAACGATAACTATATAGTATGGCGGAATAACAACTGGAAGCACTTCGACGTCGGCGCAGTAATATCATCACTCCGCTCCCCCTCTTACTTCCGTCAATAGAACCTACGTGACCTGCACGCCGTCGCCTGCACTACCTGTAGTAGTTTGTGCACAGTTGAGGAAGCATCAGGTTGTAGTAAGATAGTTTGTGAACAATCAAACATCATGGTTATAACGTGCATCGTACAGGGTTGTGAAAACAAGCAGAAGGTATATAGTCCCGTCATGTTTTGAGTGATGATATTACTGCGCCGACGTCGAAGTGCTTCCAGTTGTTATTCCGCCATACTATATAGTTATCCTTGTTATCCGCTTATAAAAATTGGCATGTTTCATTTTGTGTAACCAAACTTGGGTCGTGTAACTACTCACGTAACCGTATTTAAATAGGGACAACGTGGAAGTGCTTGGTCGCTTCTAACTTCACCCCCCTTTGGATCCTAAGGACAAGCTACATGCTAGCAAATTAGCGCTGCGCGGAGTGCGCTCAAGAGCCATTTAGTGCACGCACAGAGGAGAGGGAGGTATGTATCACCTCGTCTAACATCAGAGCAGAACATAGTTCAGTATGGAAATGCGGTGGTGTTTTCCTTTAAAAAAAATATCTGAGAAATCAATTGTTTACTCCTCCAACCTAACATAACATGGGTTTGAGCTGAATTCACACCAACACAAATCACACATGCACAGATATTAAAGTTGCAGAGCTTTGTGAATTAATGTTTAATCCTGGAAGTGTAAGGCAGGGAGAGCAATATGTTCCTTGTCCGCCCCCAGGCTAGTTGGCAGCCATGAAGCTCAGAGTAGCTTGAGTCAGTGCTTGTTTACTAGAGGGGGAAGTGGGGGAGGAGGGGGGAGGAAGGGGTGGGGGGGGGGGGGGGGGGGGTGGGGGGGGTGAAATCACAAACACCACAAACGTCAACGGTCTTCTACAATTATTTTTGTTACCTCGAAGGCAGATTACATCCTGGGAGGGCAGCTTCTAAAAAATGTATGGAGCAAGTGATGCCTTCGGGGTCATGTTCATCGAGGTTATCTCCATTAAGCTTTTACAAGAAGGAGCAAAGTGGGAATTTCATGATACCCTCCTGATAACCGTATGCCCATTTGGCCCCAGTGGTCATGAAGCCCCGCCCACTCTGCCACTACTGATTTGTTCATTTTGGTTTAGCTGTAAATATGATTTTTAGACAAATATTTTTGTGCTGGGATTATTAATTCTTATTGGGTAACATTGGCCGACCTAGCTTTGATTTTATGAAATATAAAAGACAGAAACAGCTGTTTGATGCGGTATTAAAGTAATATTATTACACAGTTTATCTTCCAAACTATAAACAAGCACAAAAATTACAATTCCTAAACATAGGCCACCATGTTCTTAACTAACACAAACATTACAAAGGTAACATTTGCCATTTTCTGAAAGCATCAACTTTGATGTCCAACATTCTGACATCGGATAGTAATTATGTATTGGCGATGTGGTTGGTGGTAGAATCAGATAATTGGGTTTGAAACTCACCAGGCTCTGCCCCAAAAAGAAGCAGTCAATACTGACTTTGGCTCGCGTTCCGGCCTCAACTAACACAAATAAGAGTCTAATACTCTGGAAAACACTGCCATCCCAAATCTTACTCTAGTGAAGAACTCAAACTTCCTCTAAGCCTGAGAAGGAGTGAAGTTGGCTGAGTGTATCCAGCTCCAACATTGTTAGGATGCTACTACGCTCGACTAGATTCAGTGAAGCTGATTGAAGTTGACAAGCGCAGACGCAGATAAACGGTTCGAGACTGACAGATTGACGTCCACTGCAGTAAATTAGCAGAGGCAGGTATGGGTGGACGGCAAAAAATGTGGAGGTCTAAGAAGTTTAATAGCGTTGATATTTTCAAACTACAGTTTTTTATTCCCTCATCGACGTCTGATCATTTCTCCACTCTGATCTTACAAAATACTGGATGGAAAATAACAACCTGAAGTGTTGACAGAAAATGTTCTGTATACTTTTGTACTACTTTCTGTAACATAGACAAAACAAAACAAAACAAAAAATTAACCAGACAGTTCAACCTCTTCACTAACATTATGTTCAAATTCTACTAAATTGCAACAGCCAATACATTTTAAAGCAAACAGGATGCCACCTGGATGTATTATTTATTAAAAAAACATGACTAATGTCTAGACTAGAATGATGGGGTTTGTTATTCAAGGTAGATCCAACAAAAAGGCAACTACTATCTAAGTAAAGTAAAATTATCACTTCCTTATATAAAACATTTGCAAAGCCAATTAAGAATTTAGAATCCAGCATTGTGTGCATCGGCATTTTCCAGCTTGAAGTGATCTTCCCCCATGTTGCTGGCATATTGCTGCATATCTTGGAATAATGTCAGACCATTTGTAAGACCAAGTATGCAAGTCCTTGTTCGCGTAAACAAAACAAGGACACTCATTGAAAACCAGTTCTGTTGCTCTATTTTGGGTCTAAAGCTCCATAGAGAGCCTTATTCACTCATAAGCATATCCCCTTTTAAATATCTGAGCGCTGACAATGATAGGAATACAATAAAATAGTCACTAGCAGTTTAGTTTGTAATTACAAACAATATTTTGTTTAACCTAAAATAGTTTAACCTTTACCAAAAATAAAATAACCAAAGCAATTAAATCCCTTAAATAATAGGCTCCTTTAAAATAAAATGAACTTGAAATATTTGTAAACTTCACCAATTAGCAAAGTAAAACAGGTAACAAATATTCAATTATAGTTATTCAAATGTCTCAAAAACTATATTTTCCAAGATTGCATTTGAACACATCATGACAGGTTAAAATTTACCTAATTTCCTAGTCACAATAACCTCTGTAAACACGGGGGAATGGGGGAAAAAATTATAGTCTGTCTTATAAAAGTGAGAGGGGATAACTATGATTTGATTATTTTACCTTTAATATAAAAAATGTAAATGCTGCAGAGACAGTATATCCCTCTGGGATGATCACCAAACATGTGAGCAACAGCAGGAAGTGGAGTAATGGTATCAAACATATAACTTACCTGTACAAACAGGTAACTTAAGCAGCACAGATATGAGCCAGAGAATTAGACACTGTGCAGGTAAATATGACAAAGCGCATAAATGTTTCTGTTTAGTGGAAAGAAGTTGTTGCTCCAACATTTTTCCCCATTTAGCAACGACACTTAACATGTACACACACAAAAAAAAAAAAAAAACTTCACTCAAACACAACGATAGCAGATTTAAACTTACAGTTTCGGCGGGCGAAGAAAAGTGCGAGTAGTGGGCTGTTGGTCCGAGGCATCGTGAGGCATTTCCGGTCACCAACGGTCGCCTCAAACGGCCCACACAGCTTGTCCGGTCACCGTAGGGGGGGGTCAACCTGACCTTGAAATGGGCGTGAGGGTCCAAAGTCATACCTCCGTAGCCAATACTTTACTTAACTACCAGCCACATGAGCTAAAAGCTTCAAGAAACAAGCTAACAGCTTAACGCTAAAACCGTTAGCATCGCTACTCCTGTTAGCTAAACGGCTAACAACGTTAGCATTCCTCATTTTCAGGATTTCACAAGCGCTTTTTTTTTTCTTTTAACGTTGAGCTGTTAAACACTAAACTTAGTAAGTGGAAAGTGTGCGCTGGCATCTTAACGGTTGTTATTTATGTTTTCCTCTCTACGCTGCCTGTGTCTGTCCGCCTTCTTCGTCGCTCTTCCTCTTCCTCATCGACCGCCAATCACAAACAGGTGACCAATTAGAACGAATACAGTGCTGCCTTCACGTGGTATCGGGATAATGGTAAATACGAGTTCCCGAGTCGGAAATTGCACTTGAACGAGTTACAAGTGGGGGGAACTCTATTGGGAGTTTATTATTCATGATTTTATAAGATGTTGCTTGTGTATATGATTTTAATCTTTGATATAGACCAATACTATTTGCAAAGTTATTACAATAGCTGACGTTACGTTCTGTAACATTTTATTTTATTTTATCATAATGGAATTTAAAAAAAAAAATTTTCCCAATCAGCAAAACATTTCTCTTAATTTGTCTGACAACAAGGCAATGGAACATGACAATCTCGTAATTCCAACGAGCACTTAAAGGCAGCATAAACTCACATAATCACTCCTGATAGTATTTACAGCTGAATATCTCATTTTATTTCAAATTACTTTAATGCATCTCCAACCTGAGCAACCAGAGAAAGCATTCAGCCGAAACTGAACAAACGAAAGAAAACAAGCCCCAAGAAAAAGAAAACAGAGACTGTTAAAATAATTTGTCCGTAAACGAATAAATTCACCCAAGGAGGAGATCGGAGACAGAAGTAAAGTCGACGTCTGACTTTAATCTTGATCGAGAGGAGCAGTTACAATGCAACAACGTGTGAGGATGCTACAGAGAAAGTGCTCAAATCACTGTTGTGATGTTGTGTTTTAAAGGCACAGGAGATGATGCGTCATTGACAGTTAATCTTCATGCAGAACAAGACATCGTGACTACCAGGCCTCTGATAACATTTAGGTCAGCCATGGGGATACTAAAGTAATAAACAGTTCAACACATAAAGCTGTAACCTGAACTAAGAAAACTTTTAAGACATGAGGTTGTACAAAATTCTTATAACAGAGACAGCGATCTTTTGTGATAAAAGTTTTATAAGTTTTCAGAGATTTGGGAGATGGTGACACACTGCAGGGAAGAATCGATTTGCCTCCACTTGCCTTGCTTGAGATTAAAGACCCCGAACAAAAAGCCAATGTGGGCACTCTGGCCACACGACGGGCTGCAGAAACCTCTGTTTGTGTGCCCATTTCTATTGATTCATGTGTGCAAGTGAGCATGCGTGATGTGCAAAATAGGCTAGCTGTATACGGGTCCGTCCAACAGAATTGCTTTCACCCCCGGTCTTTGTACTCCAGCTACAGCACCCTCTTTGTGATGAATACTTTCAACCTCTCTCATATACCCGTGTGTTTATCTGGTGCAGTCACTGTGCACAGCTCCTCACCTGCTAACACCCTTTTTGTTGGAGCTGGAGTTGGCATCATATGTGCTCCCCTCTCTTGCCTCAAAACACCCTCTGTTCAGCTAAAGTGCTCTTTGTATAAAAGACACCCCTCCGTGTCGCTGGAATGGTTCTTATTTGCAGTCCATCTATTTTTTTCCCTCTGAATCTCATTGTCTCTGTCTGCAGCCCATTTTGAGCCCTCAAGATAAAGAATAAAAAAACATTGGAATTGAAATGACATGATTGTTTTCCAATGAAACGCTATCGAGCTTTTGATGAGTTCTTGTTCTTTATTTTATTGCCATTTCCCTCCCGTTTGCCAACGTCTGGTACAATTACTCAGGTTCAAAAAATGATTTTAAAAACGCTAGAGATATTCTTAAACTAAAACGTTTGACCCTCCGCTGCTATTTAGAACACAGAACCTGATTCCTCCTGATTTAGACGGATACTTTTTCCCTTGCTCAGATCTGTGCTTCACAATCGAGAGCCTTAAGAGGATTATATCTATGATAGTCCGCGTTTCATCTGCTTGGTAAACCATTTACCACTAAAAGGGGCTACTCCACTAAAGATAGTGCTTAACGTCTGTTTGCCAGGCTTTTTTTTTTCTGCGTGATGAAATCAAGGATAAAATCGGAGAAAGTGTGTTCTTCTTGACAAGAGATGAGATTTACAGACATGGCTGACAGATTACTGGCTCCTGCTGTGTGGAAGGAGAAGGCCATGCGTTTGCTGGTGTTTTTTTTTTTTTTTTCTCCCCCTTGTAGCTCATCGCAGCACAGCACAGTGTGACGCTGTGTTTTGTCATGCAGCGGGGTCGCGAGGGGTCAGGGCATGTCTGTTTTCCCCATTCTGCTCACAGGTGAGAAAGCAACCCCTGCAATCCAAAGCCCATCTTGTCTTCTGCCTCCCTTCTTGTTTTATCATTCCTCCTCCTCCTCCTCCTCCGTCCGCCCATCCCATCTCAATTAATCTAGGATGCCTAGGTGACCCTGAGAAAATGCCACCGTGCATGATTGAAATTACTCCATGCACACTGCACTACGAATTACCACCCGCTGCAGAACCCCAACGCACCTTTACTCTCTCTCTCTCTTTTGTCTTCTCAAGTTGGCCATCAGGCTCCTCCGCAGGTCACATAGAACATGATTTAATTAGATTCCTCGCTGCCGTGTTCTTTAACTGCACTCGTCAAAGGTTGTTGTTGTTGTCATTTTAACTAACATTGTAAATTAAATGGTGGGTGAGCTGCTACCATTCACACACACACACAGACAGACAGATCATTAAATTCACATACACCCATGCATAGTCAAGTAATGAGCAGCGTAATTGTAAACAGTAAAATGTTTACTGGTACTTGGGTTGCCGTTGGAAAAAACAATGTTATCTCAAAACCTTGTCGAGCACCACATCTGATATGGAGGGTTATTGTCAGCGATAGTTGTTTATTGCCAAACAGGGAGGGGAAGAAGGAATCACACGTATGTCTCGCCGGGGGCAAAAAATTGATGTCGGCGTCCGGTCCGGTCCAAGATCCTCAGCATCCGAGCATCTCCAGCTGGACCGCCTTAAAATCACCAAGCGATAAGGTCTCGGCAACGACCTTCCAGGGGTGGGCAGAAGACCTTGGCACGGCAACAAGACGTTTGCTTATTTAACGCAGAGGACCACTGTAGGAGAGGGAGAAAAAAAAAAGTCACGGACAAATTAAAGATGTCACCATCCAGGCGTAAACTTCAATCAACAAATGAGCAAGATTATGGATCTTTGCATCCCTCCACACTACACTTGTTTGAACATTTCCAGAGATGGCCCTGAAAAATTAATGAGGTGTTTTATTATTTGCCAGCTACAGCTTAGTCTAGAGGTACAGAGTTAATAAAACTGTCAATATTAAAATCCCCCCTCTCACGTTGGATGGAATTTATTAGTAGGTGGTTATTTTCCTTGTTTTTTGGGGGATGCAGGCCAGATATGGAGATGTCTGTGAAGCAGTGTATTAATGGTGCATTTGAGTGATGTGTCTGGGGAACACAGGATGCCCACCCACACCCCCCTTTTAACTCCCCTCCCCTCCATCTGTGCCACAACCCACTCCGGGTAATTCAGCAGTTGCCCGTCTGTCTCTCTCCAGTTTGTCCCCGTCTATCTCTCACGCCTCCACTTTGTCTCGTCCTCCTCGAGCACCAGTTGATTCATGTCGGTCTGCATTTATACGTCTTCTACGATTGTAGAAGTAGAAGTAGAAGTAGAAGTAGTATTAGGGCCGATGTAGGGGTTGGGGGGGGGGGGGGGGTGGGGGGGGGGTAAATAGAGCCGAGAGAGGTGGGCAATATTCAGAGGAAATTAAAAAAAAGTCGCAAATTTGCAAGTTTATAAACTTGCAAAAAACGCCTCGTTAAGGTCCTTAGGGTGATGATGTTGATGCTTATTGTTGGATTTATTCATATGAGGCCAAATTGTTAATTATGGGTGTTTTATTGATCGGTTGTGGGGGGCCAATGGTGCGTTCCAGTTATACTCGGAGGTCGGGATTTCCGAGCTTTGAGTCGGAACGTTCAACTGGAACGAGCCCCGAGGTCGGATTTCTGACTCGGAAAGTCAGACGATCAACACAAGCCCGAGTTAACATTTAAAGATGGCTGCCCCGGTGGTAAACAGTAAACACTTGCTTCCTCTTCCGTTTTTGGCCGTTTGCTACTTTTTTCCAACTTTGTAACTGAAACGCTGATAACTCGGGTGGGACGTCATTCCCAGCTCCGGCTTCCCACTTCCGAGGTTAAAAGGAACGCACCATAAGATGCTAGCGGTAGCTTTCACTTGTCATAGAGGTTTGCTGTTGCTATGACAACAAGTGAAAGTTAGCATCTTAGCCCAACCACTGCAATCAATAAAACACCCATAAGATGACATATTTGGCCTCATATAAATAAAACCAACAATAAGCATCAACAGCATCACCCTAAGGACCTTAACGAGGCGTTGTCACATGTTGTGTTGTGTTATTTAGAAAAATAAATAATAAACTCGCAAATTTGAGACTTTTTTTCTCGAAATATTGCTCCCTCTCAGCTCCGTTTTCTTCTTCTTTTTTCCTACAGCGTTCCTGACACACCGTCGTATGAACTGCATGTTGCTACAAAAAAAGAAGAGAATCATTTCAGATCATGTCTGGTTTATTCTTCCATAAATTAAAAAAAAAACGATCCACGCCTGTTAATAGGTTCAAGCTGCACTGTGTGTGCGGGGGAGTTTTTTTCCCTTCTTCTCCCTTCCCAGACTCTCGGCCTTCATTGTTGTTAAATGGGTTGTGGTGTTTTGCTCAGAAGATATAATGGCAAGACTCACAATTGATGGATGCCGCTGTCGAAAATGAATATGAACGCGTTAAATCAGCAGTAATTCTTTTTCCCAGTCATTATTAATTCTAGATTTGCTTTGGCGAATAGATTTGTTTTTTTGGATTGATGCCCAAGTACTGTGTCATGAAGCATTCATTATTCAAAAATGCAACTTGAAACTAGGGCGCTCCTGTTGGAGGCTGTGTGAGAGAAATAATGCTGAAAGCTTTCAGAGAAAAGCCCTTTCATGTCCCGTTTATGTTAAAGGCACCTTTTTATTGTTTTTTTAAGTACGACTGGAGCGTATAGTAGCGGCTAATTTAATTGCCATGGATGTCAAAGTATATTTCGAGTGCGACCCGTTCATACGCCACATAAAAAAAGGGAATAAGCACAAGATTCCTTTGACAATAAAGAAATAAATAAAAACTCAGCATTTCGCCAGAAACAACAACAGATGCTCTATATAAATTATGTACTGAAGTCATTAGAAAATAATTTCCCCGAATGGTGAAATCATTTGTTTGATGCGGCCCATAAGATGGGAGCACTTCTAAGTTTTTTATTATAACATGAATGTGTTTTAAGCGGCGGGAACACCTGATACGTTCCAGCAGAACGGTTCTTTATTACCTTTTCTTTCAGGCTCCTCGGCCCGCGTCCCTCTGAAAAGGCTCCGTCTTTGGTGTTTGTTGATCCTAACATGCTCTGCATTTCTGATCGCGTTTCAAAGGTGGCGATTGAAGTCGTGAGTCTCATCTTGACTGATGTCGTATAATTGGGCTGGGGTATCTGTTGTTAGCGTCTGAAGATCTCCTCTCATCCACAGCTGGTCTGCTATACCTTTGATGGCACTTTTCTTTCTTTTTTTTCTTTCAGCTTAATGATGCGTCCCCGAAACTTCATTTTAAAAGTTGAGATTTTACTGATGAGGCAACACAAAGTTAAGCTGTTTTCTATCTTTGTTTAGGATTCTGTGAGCTGCTCTGAATGTTTTTTTTATAAAAATGAAGGTACAGGAGGAGAGAGAACAGTGATCTGTGTGGGCAGGTAACTCCGGAGAGGTCAGGTGAGTTTAATATCCTCCGACAGCTGAAGATGCAGTTTCTTCATTAAGACAGCGAGTGTCAGCGTTATTATGGTGACACCACGCAGACTAATAATTAAAAGCGAGGCCTTGAGAAGAAGAACCTCGCTGGGACAGGCAGGTTACATCCTGTGGTGACCTTTTCTCGTCCAGGTATAGCGGCTCCATCAGAAGAGTAAAAAGGAACTTAATGAGGAAGTGAGAGCGCGGCTGCCCATCACCGATGGATTACAGCACACTCTGCACTTTTATTTCTCTCTTTATAATTCATCTGCATATCTACGGCCGTAGATTGCAAAGCAACGTTGCCGTGAATTGCTTCTCAATATCTCAATCTTTTTCAGCAATTAAATAGGTTTAATGCTGTGCTTTTAGAGAGACTAAGTCCCACCCCTTATTTTGGAAAACAACTAAAGACAAATCTTTTGTAAAATGAATCATACATGTGATGTTTCATTTTGCAAGTCAGGAAAGTCACACTTTGTGGTTGTAGCGTCGTTAAGTTTCGCGTGAAAACGTGTAAAACCTACCATGGCTCTGCTCGTTAGCGACGTAACTTAGCTCTGTCCCATGCCCCAATGTCACATGATCTTACTTCACGATCACGCCCACATTAGCAGGGCACATACACACTCACTACTGATTGGTTACAGCAACAAAAAAAGTGCATTTGGTAGATAATCACTTCTTACAGTCAACAACTATATGACAGAATAGACCATCAACACAAACGGACATCGTTACACCCCGGTGGTCAGATAAAGAATCGCAAGCACAAGTTTTTTTTTTTTTTTTAAACAATTTGGTTAGGAAAAGTTTGGTTAGGGAAGGTAATGAAATGACTGTCGTCATGGCAACCAGCATTGACAGGAGAGAGGAAACACACGCCTGTTTACTGTGTCAAAATCATCACATCCATCAAATCTGACTTCCTCCTTGAGGCATTTCAATATGCAAGACTTGAATATACCTTTTTTATGCAAACAACCGATGCTGTTGTGGTATAGAAAGTCTCTCAGCACAGATATTGTGTTTTATGTCATTCTTTATGGAATTCAATTATCATTCAAACTGTAAAAGCAGCATCTGGGCTAAGGCTGTTATTTTTCTATTTTTATAGAATATTTGACTAAACTTATAAGTTGACTGGTCAACAGATTAGACCACCATTTATTAGGAATAGTTCAGGAACGCTTCGATCAAACCCCTAACCCTACCCCTCTGTAAATGCCCCGAGAGCGAGCACGCTCACATTGTACCGGCATGTTCCGACAACCCATTATGATTCAATACGCTTTCTTTTGACATAATGAGACGCTTCACAACAATAACAAGTTTGACGAGGGAGGAATATCGTAACGAAGAAGAAAACCCGTACGGCTTTGAATGCACCCTTTTTGTTTGATTCGAGCGTTACGTTGGCTGCCGCCCTTTCATAGGTTTGTTTAGACGTCGTTGCATCAGACGCTGCTAGCCACAGTTGTCATCTTCTGGTTGAATGATGCGTGAAAGTGAATATCCATCTTCTGTGATCAAAAGCGCTATACGTGATGGCAGTATGATACATGCATTATAAACAACCTAGCTAGAGAGAGAGACAGAGAGAGAAAGAGAGAGAGAATGCCACACTAGGCTCTGGAGCTCAAAAAGAAAGAGGAATGCACTCTTTCAAAAATATATTCCTGTTCGACGGTGAGGGGAACATATTTTGAAAGCCCTGTTAGCTCTCCATTCTTTTGTCCAACCTATCAACCTGCACCACCAGCAATCCTCACAAAGAGGCCTGAAGTAGTGCACTCCCTTCTAAAGAGCCACACACACACACACACACACACACACACACACACACACACACACACTTAAAGTAAGTCAAAGTTAAAAAAAACGATGAAACATTCGTTCATATTAGCAGTTTGGTCCGAGAATAGATTTCCCTTCTTAGGCTTCGTACGGGTGCTGGAAATCCTTGAAAACACTTGAATTTTAATGTGGTGTTTTCGAGGTTTGAAAAGTGCTTGGATGTAGACAAGGTTATACAAGGTCTATGATTAAGCTGCTGTTTTTGTCTATAAAAACTTTGAACATGTGAATTTTGCAGGAGGAAAAAGAACAAGCTGCTGGATGACGAGATGCAAATGACGGGCTTGTACTGTGTGGCGTGTGGATCAACCCTTCGCCAACACATCATCAAGGTAAACAATGCCTTTTACCTGCTGCCTTGTGTAAACCATTCCCACTGTGCCAACACAGCTTGAGTGCTCGCCGTTTCTCACGGCTCGGCTCAGAGTGAATATCCTCGCACCTGAACCAGGGCCACGTTCTTTTAAAACGTTTTAAAATGTTCTTCTTTTTTAAACGCTACCCCATCCCTGTTAATGGTTTATTTGCCATTACAGGCAACAATTTTCAAGGCTTACCCAAGTTTTAGTTGCTGAAGTCATTGT
This sequence comes from Eutrigla gurnardus, assembly GCF_963514095.1. NCBI lineage: Eukaryota > Metazoa > Chordata > Actinopteri > Perciformes > Triglidae > Eutrigla > Eutrigla gurnardus. The sequence goes on along the minus strand of NC_139922.1, from coordinate 28,100,639 downwards.
CGTGTACAAATATTGCAGGAATCAACAGGCACCTGCACACAAAGTGAGCTTTTCTGCACAGGGGTGGTACAGGTGCTGGAAATCCATGAAAACACTTTTAGTGTGGTGTTTTCAAGGTTTGAAAAGTGCTTGGATTTAGAATAAAGGTCTTGAAATGTGTGTTGTATGTGATGACATCTATGATAGAAGAGAGAAAAGAAGATCTCCATATTTGAGGGACTGAAAACAGCATTTTCTGACATTTCTTTATGAAAAATGACTTTTGATGATGAACAGATGATGAAAATAGTTGGTGATTATATTTCTGTGGATCTGTTAGTGGAATTAGTTTTCCTTTCATTTGTGGTCCTTCTGTAAAAAGCTGTCTCCAAACATCATGTTGGTTGTTTAGAGGACAATAACATCTCATTTAATGTGATGAACAAGTGACATAATAAGTAGACTGAATACTGACCATTGGATTGGTACAAATATGGAGTTTACCACAGCTGGAAGGTGCTGGAAAAGCATGGAAATGCTCCTTGAAATGCTTGAAAAGTGCTTGAATTTGACTTGAAAATGTGTAGGAACCCAGCCTGCTGCATGAGGGTGGAAGAGTATTATGTGATGTTACAAACTTGTTTGTGCAAACAGGGAAAAAAGGCGTCCGGAGAGTCAGAGGAGAGGTTTTTAGCATTTAAGTGCACAGCGAGAAATCACTCAGCCTTCGAGAAAAAAAGTCTCCAGGCAGGCAACTAAGCTGACTGGGGAGAAATACCACCGCCATTAAAGCCCTCTCAACACCCATGTGGATTTCTTAAATTGAAACTGTCCAACTTGAGTGAATGAAAGAGGAGGGGGGAGGAGGGGGAGGGAAGAGTGGGGAGTTGTACCGACAGATGTCGGGTAAAAAAGGTGGGATGGAGAAGTGAGAAACAGGGCGGCCAACAAGAAGTGAGAAGTCCTGCTTCCTGTGATTACAATGCTATTATTTAAATGTCAGTGGCCCTCCGCCTGCACGTCACTCTCCGAGGGGAGAAATCCAGCATGGACGCCCAACAACGCGTCACTCTTGTCTTTATTTACGATTTAAAAGCAGAGAGGGGGAAAAAAACACCCTTTTCATTAATCTCTCCATTCAAGAACAACCTTAGTGTATATCTGTGTGTGTGTGTGTGTGTGTGTGTGTGTGTGTGTGTGTGTGTGTGTGTGAGAGAGAGAGCAGTCCCTCTGTTGATGCACACAGAACAAGGTTAATTACTTTTCTGACCTTCTCCAGAAGCTTAAAGAAATATTCCAATCATAGGCTGAATAGATAGCGCTGCCAGAGATGCTGAGTCAATGGCCGAACGGTGAAAAATGAAACACGGCTGAATCTTTTAAGTGCAACGTTATTTACCTTCGCCATCACTTATCAAATGTTTCAATATAACCCCGACTGCATCACTGATTTAATGTCACGGGGGGGTGGGGGTGGCTTTGCTTCTCCACCTACAGCTGCTTTGCTTACTTTGATAAAAGATTTATGCAAAACATTACATTTATATATGAATAGTTATGAAAGAAAAATGCTTGAATTGATTCTTTTGAATCTCAGGAATCAGGGTTCAATCACTGCAATGTGAATGTACAATGAATGTACTCATTCTATGTTTCTGGTAAACCATAATAAGATTTTCTATAATAGCACATAACATGAACGACATATTCCTCGTTCTATGTTTCATTCGACTAAACCTGCTGACCAAGAGAGAAAAGAATGTCTAAATGTGAAAGCAATCTTTTCTTTTTCTTCAAGTTCCTCAAAAAGAGTGTAAAGCCTGAATAAATAAAGGCTTTATTTATGTATATGTACCCGTCACACAAGCCCAGTGTTTAATATTTCCCTTACAAAATAATTAAAAGAAAGATCTTCGGTTCGAAGGTTTCGTCTTGCAAACATTCAAATCAGTTGCACGACTTTCGAGAGTAAAATGACTCGGAATGATTTGACTTCACCTTCCGGGGGAATTTTGTCAGCGCGGTAATGAATACGTGCATAATAGAAAGATTCAAAGTAAAAGTGAATAAATTTCATTTTTAAATAATGTGTGAGCAGCTAGGATTTTAGAATTAGAGATCACAAAAGGGGAGAACCAAACCTCCGATATAATAATCAGACTAGAAACCAAAAAACTAAATACATAAATAAATAAATCCTCCAGGCTGTAAGACAGCTAGGACGGCGTGTTAGGGTCATTGCACGAAAAAAAACAACAGAGCCGAGAGAGGGGGGCAATATTCAGAGAAAAAAGTCTAAAATCAGCTGCTTTATTACAATGTTAACAAACGACATCTATGCTAGCTAACGTCCAATGAATGTACGCATTTATTCTTCTAATGAATCCATCACAACTAGGGGTGAGTATTGGCAAGAACCTCACGATACGATACTTCTCACGATACTTTGGTCACTATACAACAATACGTATCAGGATATTGCGATATAAATAAAGATGAAAACACAAGTACCTGTATATGTACATCAGATGATATTGATCAGAGGACAAATTGAGTCAAAACTATTTTATTCAAAACAGCCTCTCCATTTTATTAATGCATTCACAACGCATCTAAACCTGAATAATTTTTTTTAAATCCATCTTTGGAGTTGAAAAATGTATATTATATTGGGTGGCAAAGTATCGCGATATATTGCCGTATTGACAGGCAGCTCACTTTTTGTCATGGCAACGACAAACGTCCTGTCAAGCAACGTGTTTACTTCCTCTAATGACCTCTGTAATAAAGTAGCAAATCTGCTACTTTTTTTCCATCGGAATATTGCCCCCCTCTCTTGGCTCCGTTTTTTATTTCCTCTCTACAGTGGCCCTAACACGCCGTCGTAGTATTTTTGGGACATATTTAAATTTTTGGAAGAAAGTTCAGGATCAAGTCATTTCGTGGGACCCCCTGCAGTAACTCTGCGGAACCCCTAGGGGTCCCGGACCCCTTGAAGATCTATAGGCTGTCAGACAGCAGAGAATCAGTCTGCTGTTAATTCCTCTCACCATCACAGAAAATAACAGGGTTTTTTTTAGGCTTTTAAATGCAACGTAAGGCCGCTGCGTTATCAGGTGTGAATCTGGCATTTAAAAGACAGGGGGGTGGGGGGTATTTTTATATATTAGGGTGCGTGAATGTGATGGCGCCCGCCACCCATACATCGATTGAAGTCAGCCATGCTGTCGGCGCGTCCTCGCGGCGGTCACACTGTTTGATGTGCATTCATCAGTCTTCCCCGGCTGATCGGCGCTGGCAGCCGCCCACAATCTCTCTCCGAGCTCAATTTGATCTCCAGGATAAACAAACCCGCAACAATTAAAAGAGATATGAGGGTTGACAAAATAATTAACATGGGGGACCAGTGTGACTGTGTGTGTGTGTGTGTGTGTGTGTGTGTGTGTGTGCTGTCAAGAAAAAAGACGAATAAACAAATAATCACTTGGGTGGTTGAGCAACGAACATATTAATGTGTGTACAGTGGAGAAAAAATAATAATCTTCACAGAAATAGACGGCTGCGTTCTTCATGGCCCTTCCTCCCCAAACGCATCTCGTTAAAAATAAACATTCTCCAATTAACTTATCTCTGATTAGAAGAAACACAGGGAGCGATTGGAAACCGAAGCCGTTCTCAGTGGTGTGGTCTTCGGTGGTGGTGGGGGGGGGCATCCTTCTCAGGCGAACATCACAATGATTTCCCCCAAATTGCTTCAGGCTTTGGAATAATTATGATAATCCTCAGCAGTGGAAGTTTGTGTGTTTTTTTGTGAATAATTAGAGTCACAAGTGTTTGAAAAAGGGTTGACGTGACCCTTTAAATGCTAATGATTCTGTCACCGTCTAAATGCTAACATCATAGAGATAATATTATCGTAGCCTCGGAAAACAGGAGCTGGTGTACTATTACGTGTAACACACAGACGAGGGGGGTTGTTTTAAAGCTGGATGTTTATCTGTGTTACCTGGAGGTGAGAGTCAATGGGTGGGGGTGGAGGGGGGTCAGCTTTTAGCAGCTGCATGTGTAAGTGCCTCCGCTAACATCTGGACATAAAAGCACTGAAGAGAAATCGAGGGTGCAACCACTCCGGCTATTATGGAGGAGACGTGTTACTGGTTACCGTGATGGGGTCGGGAAAATAACCCCACACTCTCAGACACATATCACCAGCACCAAAATGGATCTCTGCACAAAAAAAACAAAAAAACAACAACACACAAGTAAACATGCACATATATGGAGGCACATTTCTGCAGCTGCACTAATCCTTTTAAATCCTTTTAAATGGACAAGTGATCAAAAATGTTTTGTGTAATTTGGATAGGGGTGAGTATTGGCAAGAACCTCACGATATGATATATGTATATTTTATACACGAGTCTAAACATGAATCTTTTTTTTTTTTAGTTGAAAAATCAATATTGTATCGGGCGGCAAATTATCACCATATATTGCCGTATCTATATTTCTACCCACCCCTAAATTTGGAACAACTTCAATGGAAGATACAAGTTAGAATGCTATGTTTTTAGCTTTTAAACGAGAGAATTCCTGCAGTTTTAACCAAAATATGGAGCTAAAGGTTTTTGTCAGTGATGCCACAATACAGATCAATACTACCTCGGCTTTTGGGTTACAAATTTTGTGCATAAGGAGAAAAAAATTGCTATTTATATAGATATTCCAAAATGATTTATTTATTTTGCTTATAAGCTGAGATTATTTTTTACATTCGGACACATTCAAGTGTATTGTATAATAAAATAAATAGGTAGTATTATAAAAAGTATCTATTTTGAACACTTTCAAATGCAAAAGTGCTTCTTAGCCTCGACGACTGGTATCGTTTAAAAAGGAAAAACAATCAAAAGTAAATGTACACAAATAGATGCACTGTTTTAAATACAGATGTCTGGATCCAAGTCAGTTTCAGTTCAAAGAGATGGAGTGAAAATAACACATGAGGTGAATCTCATGGCGACATTTCAAAGAGGCACATTGGGAAAAAGGTAAACCCTGAATAATGACCGTCAATACCTCCAACCCCGGCTTCACAAATGGCCATTAAATGTCATCAGCTACTCTGACTATCTCCCATCATGAGCTCCACTAAATTGATGCTCGCTGCAGGGCTATGTTATTATTATTTTGTTGTAGTTGCTATTTTTAAGCAACCCAGCGGGTGAGGACGCTGCTTATGAGAACACGCAGCTTTGTTGGGTAACTAGCACTACTTGGCCTCCCACCGGAGCCGTCTGGTTCCTGATAGTGTGGCAGTGATTAGTCGCTTAGTTCCCCCCGTGTTACCTCCAGGAGTGGAAGTAAGTACCCCCCCCCCCCCCCCTCTCGTCCAGGGGTGCCTTAATAGCACTTGAGTGCCCTGGGCTATAGAGATTTTTGAGGCCCCCCGTCTACCCCTTTTTTTTCTTTTCTGAGCTCCGCTTGGATGTGAACACTTCCGATCGTCTCCTCGACGACTCGCTCCTCGTCTACGATCACTGTAGACCAGGGGTCTCAGACTCGCGGCGCGATATTGTGCGGCCCCCAACCTGAAATCAAAGCTTGGCGTTTTTCTTCACTTTATCTGCGTGAGTCGTTTGCGTGAGTCGTTTGCCTGTGCGTTTTGTATTTTTTAACCCTTGTGGGCTACCATAGCTCAACGTTGGTCACTTGTAGCGTAATTTCCGGACTATGAGCGCACCTGAATATGGTATATAGTATATAGCAGGAGGAAGTAAGAGAAGCCGATGTTCTGAAGAACTGCGTATGCTCTGCATGTTCTGAATTGTTATAAGTAAAGATTGAGAATGGGTTGTACTTTGTTTGGAATACTTGAACCCCTTTTTTTGTGGAATACTTGATGCGGCCCAGCCTCACCCAGACTCTACCTCCGGCGTCCCAGAGGTAAGTTGAGTCTGAGGGTGATCAATGATGTTGATCGTACCTCCAGCGTCTGCGAATACGGACGTTTATCATCATCATTATGCTGAATTATTAAGAGGCCTCTGATTGGTCGAGGCCCCTGACTGAAGCCGCATTAAGGCGCCTCTGCCCTCGTCATCAGCCCTGATTTCCCCTCGACATGATGGCAACACAGCCTTCAGTGCGAGGACTGAATAGCCTTCCTTGTGTTGATAAAGAGAACAAACGGCCTGATTATGATTATCGGAGATTATCACATTAATAGAAAAAAAAGAAAAAAAACACAGCTCCCTCAGGTGGAGAGAACAAAGCTTCACATCCTGATCAATAACACAGATTAAACTCTAAAGTAAACCAGATGCTGTGTTAAAGGTTTACAGTGTAGCCAGCAGAGGCAACGTTTGCCTCTACATCTTTAGCTCGGAGGATCTTTTGGAAGAACATAGACGTTTGATTTCGTGCTTTATATCTCCATGTTAACAATGCAGAGCTGCCTAGCACTTGTCTCTTTCATATACCTTAAAGAACAGCCAGATACTGAGCAGTCATTAGCTTCCTGCAGGAGGCTGAAAACAAGCATGGAAATGTGTCAATTACTCCACACACACACACACACACACACACACACACACACACACACACACACACACACACACACACACACACACACACACACACACACACACACACACACACACACACACACACACACACACACACACACACACACACACACACACACACACACACACACTTAAAATGGCCTCACTAACCCCAGCACTTTGTTTATTTATAATTCTTTGTTTCCATTTAATTACTGGGAGAGCTTTTGATAACGAGGTGCTGTTTAAATGAGACAGCGTGACCTTGATTTGTGTGCCAAACAAGTGTATCGGTATCGGTTTAAAGTGCCCCGTTCATATTTGCATATTCACTTTTTAAAAGGTGTAATGTGTTGTCATGCTGCTGCCGTTCGTAAACACGGCAATTCAAACTTTTGTCCAACCAACGAGAGACAGAGAGATGTATATGTATGTGTGTTTGTGTATATATATTTGTGTACATGTAAGTATGTATATGTTATAAGAGGTATAATACATACTATATACTTTTTATATAATTAATATAAATCAATGTTAATATGTATTACTCTTTATTGTTTACTGTCCTAATATTTGGACAAATTATATATATTTTGATGCTTTGGCAACATTGTTTCCTTTCATCCCAATAAAGCCAAATTAACTTGAGAATGGAATTGAGAGAGAGAGAGAGAGAGAGAGAGAGAGAGAGAGAGAGAGAGAGAGAGAGAGAGAGAGAGAGAGTGAACAAACACATCCGCAGCTCCTTATAAACCTGCAGGAAGGTGCCGGATTTCATCCTGCTGTGGCCTGTCTGCTCTCTCTCCGTGTCTCTGCTCGGTCACAACCAGGCAAAGGGCCGGATCTCTGCAGATACAGACACCACCACACACTCCTAGTGGCTCACAAGGGATTCATTTCCTATAAATCTATACATTGCTTTTAAGTTAATATACCTTTAAGTGAGCGAACGTGTCGGTAGCCGTGCTTGTGTCACGCGTTAGATTGTGTGTGTGCACACATCACACACCCTCGGGGGTCCTCTTCTCGGTAAAGTCTGGAGCTTTTCACACTCTGTTGTTGTCTCGGAGGCTGAGTCGGCACCCCTTCTCCATCCCCCCCCCCCGGCCCCAGCTGGAGAACCGGAGAACAGGCTGAGCGCTGAGAAACACCCCCCGAGGAGCTGTGAGGTGGACCAGGGTTCAGCTGGGGCAAACATTGCTAAATGCCCTGTGACGGCTGAGATCGGACAGGTTGGGTCAGAAGGAGGTTGGTGTGAGTGTGTGTGTGTGTGTGTGTGTGTGTGTCATGCCAATGTAGGTCACTTATGACGTACCAGATGGAAGAAGATTGACATGTAAATACGAGGGGAAAAGCCTGAATTAGCACCGTTGTGTTATTAATATATATTCCACGGGGTTATACACTTTCCGTGGCATACTTTAATATCATATTAAATTCCTGCAGATTTGAGAACAAATGTGTGTGTGCTTTATTTCCGCGGCTGATGACCTCGTCGGGTGTATTTCAATAGGTAACAGGACAGATAAGCATTAGGAGCACGACGTAAGTCAATCAATCAAGCTCGGGCTAACATGTATATTTGCATATGAGAGCTGTCCGGTGAAGATAACACACTGTATGAGGAGGAAATGAAAATGAGGTGAGGAGACGCAGATGAGACGAGGAGAATGTTTGCAACAAAGCAGTGAACGAATTTAGCAAAAAAAAAGGAATTAAAATCTGATACTGAAAATAATGGAAAAGTAGGAATATTTCCTTATCATCCCATTACCTTAAGGTAATGTATGTACAGAGGGAGGGGGAAGGGGGGGGGGGCATCAGTACAGATTTCATTTTGCCCAAATTTACACTTTGATCTCTGAACACTCGGCTCTCACGAATGAGATGGAACTATTCAATTTCACACATTTTAACCGCTCAGCATCGACTTGCTCATGAAGAAACCTTATTTGTGGGAACGAGCCATGTAAGGAAACTTGAGCACGCTGGGTAATTGAAAACATGACAGGATTCATTTAAATCACTACATCGAGTCGATATTTTGTAAACAAGATTTGGTCGTGTAGGCCACAATTATCGGTGAAAAAAACGGGCCTCTTGTTTCCGGGAGATGTTACGTGAATCCGAGAGCTCGTACAGCTCTTCATCGGCACTTTATGGCGTGTGATTACTCACTTATGCAAATGATGTGCAGTAAAGATGACATCATCAACTTTTGGTGCACAAACATTAAAGCTGCTCCGTGTAGAATTCTATGTAATTACAGCAAACTCCATGTTAATCTGATCCTATGAGGTTTAGTTGGTGGAACAATTAGACGTTCCCTGCTTCCCTTATTTACTGTTGCTATGCCTGAAAACAATCTATACATACATAAAGCAGTCCTCATGTAACCAAATATGATTTGTGAGAATCCAAAAGTCCAAACTTATTTAAAAGCAATGAATATGTCTCGCAAAATTTTCTTGCACTTAAATTGAAGTGTTATTGATGTCAGAGAGCTGCTGCTAAATAGACACGATTCATATCAATAATTAGACAGTATTTTAACATTGATATTTTTAGTTAGTGTTACTTTGCTGCAACAGATGCTTTGAGGATAGAAAAATATCTGAGATCCAATTTCATGGATTTGGCATTTAGAGGAGAACTGAATCCTTTTCTATGTATTCATTAAAAAAAAAGTTCATATTTGTTATTACTGTGACACAGAGCAGTTTGTGAACACACATTTCTTACAATTAAATGAATGTTTGAATTCTTAAAGTTAATATCCAGTTCAAATCCAGATCAAATCTATATTTTAAAGCTAAAAACAATGTTAGCGGAGAAAGAAAACACGTAATTCACAAGCATACGTATCGTATCGTGACCAAAGTATCGTGATACGTATCGTATCGTGAGGTTCTTGCCAATACTCACCCCTGGTAATGACAGTCTCTGACCACACTGCTGCATTTTGTCGAGTGGAGAGTGAGAATGTGTTTTTTCATTACCAGCCCGAGACCATCAGATTTTTTTAAACAGCTTTAGCTAATTCAGCTATCTCCAGCCAGCTCCATGAGTTTGATGAAAATGTGGCCTCCAGCTGACTTTTTAATGCTTCCAGCTGACACGATGCTAAAAAGATGCAAAAAGTCAGCATTCTCACCCACTGTCGAGTAGAAGTAGAAGACATAAAAAAATAAATAAAGATTTGTTATTAAAGTACTGGGACCACATCTCCTGACATCTGCAAACACAGGACACACAGAAAACCACGAGCCGGCGGCAGTACCGTCACACTTTATACTCCCAAACAATCAGTGACATAATGGTATTTAGTGCTTCAATATTCAGCGTTGTTGCAGCTATTACACCGGAGCATCGTATGAAAACATCATTTTGTAATGTCGTATAGCTGCCATCGTCTTTGTGGATTTGATTCCTAACCGCGGTGACATCAGATTTATGCAGTCCAGAGTCTTGTGCGATGAGCTGGATAAAAGCATTTCACCTAATGGATAGTTATTTTCTTTTATATTGGATATGAGATCATCTGCCCCCTTCTTTCATTCGGGCTGCAGCAGGTTTTTTTGTTTTTTTTTACAGCTGCTGAGCTGAGTTACTAGTTCAGGTGGTAAATTGCGTCGCTGTAAAAAAAACAACTTGAATTTGAGTGAAGCTGCAGATACAACGGCAGCCACCTGCGTGTCTCACACTGCCGGAGGTTTTACTCGCGGCGGCGGCGGCGTCATGTCGTGACAAATAAAGCTGTCCTCTGATGATTTTAACCGTTAGACACATTTATACCTTTTTATTCCTTTGATAAACAAATGAAGACGTTTATCAGGGAAGCTCAGGGAACAACTGTGTCGGTGTGTCGCCTCTATAAATCACTCGCTTGCTTTTCATTTGCCGCAGAGTAGCAAGACAAAGACAGACCTGATTAAAACCAGCCGATGTGACTTTGTGTCGGCGGAGCAGGTGAGGCGGGAAAAAAAATGCGGAGCTCTTGACAATGTTTTCTTTTCTTCTGCTGAAATTGTGAATGCAATTATTTCCCAAACAAAGTTGAATCACTTAGCACGAATTACCTTCCCTCCAACAACAATACGCCTTTTGTCGGTTAAAAATTACAGTGACGCTGTTTATCGCGGACACTTTTGAACTAACGAACAATAAAAACACAACGGAGACTAGATGAAAGGGACTTCCTCCTCACCTCGAGGCAGCGTAAACACTCTCAAATGTATAAATGCTAAATCAGAATTACACACAAGGGCTTTATTTATTTTGGTCAATATGTCAGTGCAACAGTAGTTCTAAACAACACACACCTCCCACAATTGACACAATAAAAAAAACAGTGAAGACAAGCAATTGACCCTTCGCTAAGCCCCGCCCCCTGCTACTATTCCGTTATCAGAGCCCACAGTCACTAAATCCACTCCCTGAAAATACATATTATCCTTTTTTCTGGAAAATGAAAAGGAGATTTCAGAGAGACGAAGCAGATAGAAAGGTCTTCACTATGTGTTTAAAGGATATAACCAGGATGTCAGACGGATTCAGCGGAGAAAAGAGGTTAAAGACATAGAGATAGAATCTAAAGCCTCCAGATCACAGCGGAAACGTGAACCACCTTTATCCACGATTTCGGAATTACGGAGCAACACTGTTCCTGGAAAGCCGGGTGGTTTCACTGTTTCACTGTCTTAAAAAGCAGAAGTAGCATGAGGAAACCTTCAGCAGATAACGCTAGTTAGACGTGCTAACGTACTCCGCTAATGTAAGTGTTGCAGGTTTTTTTTTTTTTTTTTACGTAGAAATGTAACATCCTCTACCGATCAATCTGGCTAACGAGCAATACATAAAAAAAACATCCTGAAAAGGAAATCTGAAAAAAGAAGGTTAGTTACCTTGTCAGAGCCGCTACGCTGTGAATGGCCAGTCTATGCTCAAGGGGGCGGGGCTTAGCAGAAGATCAACTGAAGTCAAAGACAAGAATGGAATGAATTGAAATCATCAATCCGTTCATTGTCTGTAACCACTTATCCTGTCCTGAACAGGATTCTAACACCATCGCCTGAGCCTTCAAGTTCTCTCTTTTACAGTAACCGTGACAACAAGAGTCAAGCAACAGCAACGATCAATTGCCTTTAATGCGTTTTCCATCGAACGGCCCGGTGCTCGGTAGCATAGGGAGGACACGACAAAATGTATTATGTGGAGCCGTTTAATAAAAAGAAAAAATGCAAAGACCATAAAATTCAGTTCATTATTGATGGCTGGAAATGAAAAAATAAAATAAAATCTGTCATTTTAATGGCTGCAGGCGCCGTACAACATCCCTTCCCTCTGCATTGTTTTGGTAATTAGTCTCGTTCTGTCTTTTATTCTTCCCGGTCAGCACTAACGAGCGCTTCTTTCACTGTGATCTCTATGTAGCCTCTTAGTGACATCAGACCATCACCTGGTTCCCACGGTAACACAGATCAGAGCACTTAGCCTGGAGGACAGCGGGTTGTGACCTGGTGGCGGCCCCTGCTAGTAGACAGGTAGACCTTCTGGACCTTCTCGGAGGCCTCAGACCCACAGGGTTGCTGGTCCCCACCCCCCCTCCAAGAACCTGTGACACTGCTAAAAGACGAGGCCTGACTGGAGGTCAATGTGAATGGGAGTCTGGAAAGAAAAGGGCCCCAATACAGCACCGTTGGTCCAGTGTCAAACAAAACAAATTAAACAGTATAACAACTTATCAAAAATAAGATAACATTTCAATTAACTAGTTCAAACTAGATTGAAAGATTTTAATAACCTTTTTTTTTTTACCTCAAGTAAAGTTAGAGCTGTTAAAATATGAGAAAAAGCTGGTTTTGTTTTGCAAAAAGTGGGAGTAAGGCAGCTCTTGATCTATATAATTACATATCTGTGTGCTAATAAACAATACAGGTTATAAAAATGTATCATTTACTCAAAGTTATTGTTTTCCAAACCCATGAAACAAATTGCGTTACCATGACGATGTTTACACTAGTGAACCAACACGGATGATTTGACCCGATTTGAGTGACTGTATTTACCCAAATAAATAATCGACTGTTGTGATAGATTTATCTACTTAATTCAACGATGAGAAAACATCTGGTGAAAATGAGAGATTAGAGGCTAAATGTGAAGGTCTGATCTCAGTGAAACGACTTTGGCCGGCGAACAGCGCCGACGCTGTAGGAAGTCATCCGTTATCTTGTCATCCTTACTGCCGTGATTCCATAAAAGGGAAACGGTTAAAGATGATAATGAAAACAGACCGGATATGCCCGGCTGCTATGAATATCAAAACGTTGGGAGAATTTGCATGGCAGTCCTGTGAAAGTGTGCTTGCTAAGGAGGCGTTTATGTATATTAACCCTGTAAAGTAGCCTCTTTAAATTCATGAGAATCAGCAAGTTTACCCTCCCCTCCCCCGCCTCATCCAATCCAAACTCTCTCCACAACAAACCATTTCATACTCCCTTCACCGGGTCCACTTTCACTTCGGCACTTCAAATGGAAAAGTTTTCTGCCAACTTTTTCCACGTTTGCGTGTCCGTATTAGAGATAATGTGGTCGAAAAAAAACCTCCAAAAGTAGACGTTTCACAATCGATAAAAAAAAAATCACAGAATTTCATTTCCATGTAATTGATTCTGCTTTTTCTACATCTGCAGTGGTCTGCGCCGCCCTGCAGCCATCCATCCATCCGTCCTCCCGGGGCTCGTTACCGTTAACACTTCTGATTGCGACAAATTGTCACGAAGGAACGTGTTTTGTTTGTGGACGAGAAATAATGAGATACAAAAATCAAACGGTCGTATTGTTTCTGGCTTCCTCGGTGACTTTTACCAGAGAGCGGTGTCGCCGGCTGCTGCTCCCTCTCACGGCTAATTACAGCCGTGTGACATCCGTGTGGGCAGCGGGGGTCGGCGGCGCTGAGATCACCCGTGGGTGCTGTTTGCATTTATTTTATTTTTTTTATACCCGATGTGTTAATGATAACAAATAAACACTCAAACTTCTCAAGCGTATGAATAATGCATGGCAGCCAGCAATCAAAGTTTTTAAACGTTAATACTGGATCCAAAGTAAATAAATGAAAGTAAAAACCCCGACAGTGAAGGGCGGAGGCTTTGTTTGTGTTTGTGGGAGATCTGTGTGACCTTCAGGGAACAGGTGTCGAGTCCGTCACGCCACGTTGAGCAGCGTTGTACAAACACACAGGAGAGCAGCATTTCAGATGCTATTTCCCACATTCTGGTGCATGCTAACATGTTTTTAGAAGATGTTTCTTCCCTATCTAATGTCGCTTGTTGCTAGAAATGAAAATGATATCATTGTTATACTGATATTTTGTTATAATGCCTTTGCAATGGTAGTTTGGTTGGTAGTACAGACTCAAAACAAGCTTTTGTACAGTGTATATCACATAGTGATACTTAAATTATCCACGCCACCCATTTCTTTGTCATCTGCACCACCTTTTTTTTCGTTTTCTCTGTGTAACTTCAGAGGGAAGTCTGTGACCCGGCCGAGGGTCGGGCTGAGCCAATCAGATTGAACAAAAAGTGGAGCAGTCCAAGTTGGGAGGGGTAGTAACATCTGAAATTTAAATATGACCGATGGCCAGTCCGCCCCTGTTGCTGCAGTAGCTGCAAGAAGCAAACTTCCTTTGGTGCTGTGTGTGTGTGTGTGTGTGTGTGTGTGTGTGTGTGTGTGTGTGTGCGTGTGTGTGTGCGTGTGTGTGTGTATGTGTGTGTGGGAAACCAGGAAAACATGGACTGGATTCCTGTTGCTGTGGGTATTCTCTTAAGGCTGAATTATGCTTCCGCGTCGACACAACGCAAGGGGGCTTGCGGACCCCTTACGTCCTTGCGGACCCCCCTTGCGTCCGACGCAAGGGCCTGACGTGCACCTCCCAAAACTTCTAGACGCGCGTCGAGGCGACGCAACACCAACGCAACGCCAACGCAGCGGCATTGGCTGTGATTGGTCCGCTAACTACATCCGCTGGAGACCGCTATCCGGTTTCCACTCATAAACACCGCCATTTAAACTTTTAAAAGGCTACTTTTATTGTTTGCACCTTCTCGCTTTTGCACAAAGACATAAAACACCAAGTTCTGAAAAATTGTGGACGTTTAAAGCCGGAAAGTAAACAAATAGCTATAACGAGGCTAACGACGATATACGTCAAGAGTCTCGGTCGGTCGGTCAGTCTTTATAAAAAACATAGCGCCCTTTCCCGGTGTGGCATTGAATTGCATTTCGACACGTAAACCCAACGCAGAACCATCACGGTCTCCAAGCAACTGCGTGGCCGTTGCGTTGCCGTTGCGTGATCACTACGCGGAAGCATAATCAGGCCTTTACTGATAAAGTGGAACGGATTTGTGAAGCAATGAAAAGAGCGCTGGACAAATTAGACCGTCATGTACTAATATTTTAATGGCAAATGTGGGCGGGTCCAAGCGACTATTTTTAAAAGGTGGGGGCGTCCCAACCCCCCCTCAATGATGGTGGATTTTATTGGAGGGAAATTCATATATACATATATTTGACAAACTAAGTTACTATTTTCACTTTTAAGAGCAGAAGCGTAACTTATGATCGCTGTTCAACCTCTTCTCAACCTCTGGAATATTCTTTTATTTAAATAACTTGAAGGCCTTTAAGAATATTGAATTGAATATGAGATTTTCGCCCTCACAGCCTCTCAGATTAATCTCGCCTGACCTCTCGGTCGGGAACCGGTGAATTAAACTAGATATAACGTAATCAACACCGCCTCTTACACATCGATGCATTGGTATTAATCATTTAGTTTATTATAATACACAGTCTGAATGGGCACTTTGGGTTTTTCATATTTAATACATTTAGTTCGTAACTCTTACTTTTACTTAAGTAAGTTTTTAAATGTTTTTCTCTGAGGTTTTTATTGAATCTAAAAGACAAATGGAGGTTTAAGAGAGAGAGATACGACGGCGTTTTAGGGCCACTGTAGGAAAAAAAACGGAGCCGAGAGAGCGGGGCAATATTCAGAGAAAGAAGTTTATGAAGTAGCAAAATTTGCGAGTTTATTACGTTAAATAAACAAGTTTATTATGTTTATAATGCTAGCCAACTTACCATGAATGTACATTTATTTATTTTCCAATTAATACATCACGTGTGACGACACCTCGTTAAGGTCGTTAGGGTGATGATGTTGATGCTTATTGTTGGTTTTATTTATATGAGGACAATTTGTCATCTTATGGGTGTTCATTGATTGCCTTGACTAAGATGCTAGCGGTAGTTTTCACTTGTCACTTCCTCTATGGACCAAACATGCCATTGTAGATTGAAGACATGCATTCACGTTAACACGAGAACCCTTAAGAACCCGACGCCGTCCTTATCGGCTGCTTCACAACGCAACGAGCACTCAGCAACAACAGGACACAAAAGTCCTTGAATGGAGATCAGCAGGTAATAGAATTCCCATTCATGTCCTCATTATTTAGTGCATTGGTTAGGAGGGATGTTTTGTTTTTTGTTTTTTTCACAGTCGCCGCACAGGTGGCTTATGGGTAGAATGGAGCTGAGCATCTGTTTAAAAAAACATATCATTCACGTCGGCCGCTGATAATCACTCACACAGGCCAGAACATGCTGCAACTGTTCAATATGTTTCTATCAGTTCTGTGGGAAATAAAAGAGATTTACTTTACTTAAATTAAGCCGTGTGTGTGTGTGTGTGTGTGTGTGTGTGTGTGTATGTGTGTGTGTGTGTGTGTGTGTGTGTGTGTGTGTGTGTGTGTGTGTGTGTGTGTGTGTGTGTGTGTGTGTGTTTTCTGCATCCAGTGTGTAAATCTGAACAATACACTTCATGTGCCTGTTGCACCGTTTCACACGTCCCGTCGTCTGCAGAGGAAGCGTAATGAGATTTCTCGGTCCTCGCTAATCGCTTCTTTTTTTTCTCATCCCTCCATCTCATTGTCGACAAGAGGGAAACACACACTCACCAAAATCTGTGTTTAAGAACAGATCAAAAGCGTCTGTAATCTCAAGCTTATAGGATGCAGGATCTCTGGGGGAAGAAAAAAAAACCGGTGTGCTTCTTTTTCTCCCTCCGATGTGAGATGCACTCATTTCCCAAGTTAATTATTATTGCAGCTGCCGAGACAATGAAATGGCCTAAAGCAAGAGAGAGAGCCGCGGTGAAAGAAGAATGAGGTGTTTCAGGTCATTTGAGTCGGGCAACTTTAGGCGAAACAAATATATATCCACCCCAATTAAATAAGTTTGAATTTGGGACGATTCCATTGTTTTCACTTGTGTAAACCAGCTAAATCCTGCAAAGAACTGTGGACTTTTTTTTTGTTCATGCACACTGGATTTGGGATCACATCAATGAGACTTCCAGCTTTCAGGGTTTGAAGGTGCTCCCCTACAAGACTTCTAAATCCAACAATAAAACATGAGCGTGGTCGAGGTCGAGGTGGCGTGAAACCGGCAGCCGTCTCCTGTGTTTAAGTTGCAGCTTGGCCTCGACCACCTCAGACTCTCTGATAACGGCACCTAACATGACGCTCACATACCTGAATGTGGCCTTTGAAGGATCCTGAACATATAAATAAGAAAGTATTTCATGGTCAAATGGTGAAATGATTCAGAATGTGTTTCACTCGCCGAAGGCCGGATTAAACTCAAGAATCCCTCAGGATCGGTGAGAAGTGCAGGTGGCTGCAAACACGGAGCTCCACCGGGATAAAAACGGCTCATAAGCATTCAAAGTCATCGTCGATACTGCCTTTCGAGGTTTCACTACCACTCGCAGGAGTACAGAGACATGTTTATGTATGAGCTTATCGACAGTCATCGACGGTGATGCATCAGAATCTTATCAAAGTGACAGAAAAGGGCGGAAAAAAAACAGGTTTGAACACAACATGCTTGATATACAAAGGGTTCTCCCATCGGGTCTCGTTCATGAAACGTGGGCAGGACAATGTGTTTGCAGAGGATGAAGGTTTAGAAGTGTTTCATCAAAACGTTAGCAGACCTTTCAGATCTCGTGTAAACGAATAAATATTGCTCGTCATGATCAGAAACTACGTTGATGCGTTACGTTACGTTCACAACATGCAGATGCTTTCAAAACAGGTTTAAACATGACAAACAGATAAGAAATATATAACATATTTGGCTCAATTAGTTGGCAATTCGCATATTTATATACATATAAAGTTTCAAATTCACAAGGATGTTATCGACTTATTTCACTTCATAGAAAAAAACTCAAAAGCCTGTTTTACCACAGACTTGATTTTAGGCATCTAACTAAAAAAAAAGAGAGAAAACTTCAAAAACCTCATTGATTTGGAAACACTTAACCATGAACCAGCTAGAGAGCCAGAAAAACAACTTGAAAATGAAAAGAAATTTGAAAAGATTGCGTAAGTCTATGGAGCCAAGTAGGATAGTTGCCGGACGCTCTGATTGGCCGGTCCGTGTTTGATGGGGGCGGTGCTTAGCGAAGGGTCAATGCCTGCACTCTTTACCTGTATTTGCAGAAGTTTCTCTGCTATGACTCCAGTTTGTCGATCCATGTTACCTCACGGATCAACACTAGCTCAGGGACGCATTCCAAACATGTTTAGAAATGAATGTTTAGATCAGTTATTAGTGCTGGTTGCACATATATTAACAAGAGGATGGTAAAATATTCTAATTTTGAATTACTTCAATAAGATTTGAAGTTTTGCAGATTCAAAGCTTCACCTGTGTGAAGACGTTGGAGAATCAAACCTTTTCCAGCGCGACGGTGTCACTAACACATTTAGAGGAGGTTTCGGTGAATACGTTCAACATAACAACCCAAATCCCCAAACAAAAATAAGGCTGCATTTATTCATCGTTGCAATCAAACTGCATCTTCGTGGGCGCACGCTGAATAGCAACGAGACGAGAGAGAGATGGAGAACGAGGCGGAGGGAACGACATGAAAGTTGACTTTCTTAAAAGGTTTCAGCTTTTCCTCGTCCCACTCTTCTTCTTCTTCGCAGTAGTTTTCCAGAGGAACACCAGATTCAGCAAACAAAGCAAACAAATGACACAGCGAGTCCTCGTCGCCGTGGTGATGGATGACGAGAATATCCTCTGTTGTTGTTAAGTGCTGCTTTTGCAAAAAAAAAGAAATAAGAGGAACGTTTGGAAACTATCTCCCGGATCCCGACTGACGATGGAGCGTCGTTATCTGGAACGAACACAGCAGAGAAATTAATAATGCAAGTGGTCGTTTCTCCTCGCTCCACAGGGGAGCGAAGGATCTGCTGAAAGTGGAGATAGTGTTCTGATAATTAGCTCCCACTTTGGTCAAAAAAATCCAATTAAGGAGATCTATAATCCCTGGACAATGCTTTATCATAAAAAAAAGGTGTGATCAAAAAGGTGTGATCGAAAAGGTGTGATCGAAAAGGTGTGATCAGAATTTCCAGCATATAGACATCGGATTCCACAATCTACACTAGTTGGAAACAAATCAATAAACGCCCCGACAGCAACCTGGTTGGCTCCTGCACTCTCCGTTGTGTTAACACATCGCTTTGAAACGCCTCGGAAAGTGTCTCAATTACGTCTGATGCTATCAGCATCGGAGGCTAAGTGGGCCACGTGGCCGAAGGTGGCGGTTTGTTAAGTGAGTCTTTTTGGTCGTAGAGTTTCAGGGTTAAGATAATCCACAGGTCCACTCGATACATGGCTTTAACAGCGCGTGAAATCTCTCTTGCTTAGTAAACCCTGCGCTTTAGGCCATATCTGGAATTGATCACCCCCGCTCGTCGCTCTCTCTCCCCTCCCCTTTCGTTTCTCGTCATGGCGCTTTGGAGGAAGGAGTATCGACAGAGGTGAAGGGAAGGCCTGATGGAGGGATTAATGGAGGCGGGACAGAGGGAGGGATGTCCGTCTTTTCTCCGTTATGATGAAAAACGTACAACTTTTCAGTCAAACGAATCAGGTGATGACATCACCTTGTAACTCGTTTACATCTCATGAATTTTAGACTCATCCCATTTAAAAACTCTAAACACCTGACTCCCGCTGCCTCGCCACACCTGAACTGTCAAACCCCGACATGTTGGAATTGTATTTCTGTGTCTTTTCCACAAGTATTTTTAGTACTTTCGTATGCTGTATGTCTTTGTCCAGCATCTAATCCAAAGTACCTAAATAAATCGCTATATAAATCATATGAATAATTATTATTATTAATAAATGACTTATTTATTAAAAGGGTACTCCAGCAATTTGAATGTTTTGCTTCCATAAGGGAAGTCAACATATTTAAAAAAGGAAATTCTTGCAGCAGAAGCCGTTAATATCACAGTTAAGCTTCAAAACTGCTGCGTCCTACAATTCCCAGCATGCAACCCAACAGTGGCTTTCTTTCATCAGACATTTGTTAAGGCTTTCTATTAGTTAGTCTGGTAGTGTTCATATTTTATATATATATATTTTTTTTTAATCTTTTCTATCGTATTTTCTGTTTGTGTGAAGGGAAACTGCAAAAAATATGAATATCTTTGTTTCTTCTGTGTGTGTGTGACAATAAAAATCTTAAAATCTTGGCCCTTGAAAGCCGACAGAGACGTGTGACATCATCAGGGTCATTTCCTCATATTTCTTTAGAAAAGCTCCTCCAGACAGAAGATATTAAAACAAGTAACACCTTCACACTCTTGTTTCTCATGTTAACGGCTTAAATGTGTAGAATTTGAGGCATGCCCCATTTAATTGGAAAAATAACAGACACATTAATTGTATCATAATTATCACTACTTTGTCAAGTATCATATACGCATGAATAATAAAGCCACCAGCGCTCCAACTTCCTGCTTTTTTTGGCTTCATTCCAGCGGCTTGGATTTAGAAAAATTAAACAACACATCTTAACGACTCTGGATAATTATGAAAATATGCTCCTGGAATCACTTCATGTATTAATCACGTTAAAAGTAATGCATCACAGAGAGAACACTTTTTTCTATTGAATGAAAATCAAATAAAACGGTCTCCCTGCATAAGTAAACAATAAATCTTTTTTTAAGCAATGTTTTTTTTAACGACATGATGTTTTTTTTTTTAAATCAGCCTGTATTTCCCCAAAAATGACAATTGCAAGTGTTTTTAAAAATAAAAATAAAGAATAAATAAAGAATAAAATTGTATATCCACCTGATGTTTGATTCATTCCTTCCCCTCTAGCGTGGATGAAAATAAGATGTTTTATTTATAGAGGAGTGAACAGCTTGTTTTCCAGAGTCGTGGACTCAAAATATCAACATCCCAAATGACAAATGATATAAGTCATATATTCTCAAAGCAGCCGTACACTAATAACGCTTTGCTGAAAGCTGAAATATTGATTTTCTTTATCGAGGGCACGGTGCCGACCATTTCATCTGAAATAAATCCCTGAATAGTCGCAGTGAAAATCTGCCCAGTGTACATCAAAGCTATAAAATGTTTGTTTTTTTTAGAATAGAATGTAATTCCTTTCCCTCCCATTAACCAACCATTATACCATTAGAGTGCATGTTCTCATTAAGTGCTGAGTCATCATGCCTCCACACTGAGCTCTGTTTACGTGTTGGTCTGTACATTATTCTGCATCCCTTTGACGCCTTATTCTGTTCTCAGATCAGATCTTTTACCCCCCTTCCACCTCCACATTCTCATTTGCTCCATATTTGACATTTTGCCAGCGTCAAACAGAGGAAAAACCCAACATCTGTTTCCAAGGCCACTGGAGTGCGACTAGCAAACACTCATTTGATTGTTTTGTGATTTTTTTTTTGGCAGCAATCGGGACTTTTTCTTCGTTTCCCACGAAGAAAACTTTTCCTCTCTCTGCTTAAGTGATGGAGAGGAATATATGGAGTTGTGCTGCCGTGGTGCGTTCCCTCTTGAATGTGAAAGAGAAAACTCGGTGACAGCTGACGGCTCCATGTCACATTTTTTAAAAGATCCTTCAGTCTCCAAAAGCATTTCCTCGTGTGTGATCTCCAATCGGCCGCATTCCTGACGCCGATCAGTCGGGAGTCTTTAGCTGGAGCCATGCTATCAAATCTCTACGCTCCCCTCCTCCACAGCATCTTCTGATCATGGTGGTGGGGGTGTAGGGGAGGGGGGAGGGCGGAACAGCTGCATGGCTTCGTGACACATGACAAGTTCAGCTCTGATCCGGGTGGGGTTTTTTTCTGTAAAGAATCATTAGCTGCAGAAAACGCTGCAGCTGTGTGACGCGAGCAGGTTCACAGCTCGCTGCGATCCAGATCCAGGGGGGAGGAGGGGGGAGAGAAGACACAAGACGTCTCCCTCACCCGGATACAGGGGGGAGGAGGGGGGAGAGAGAGAAGACACAAGACGTCTCCCTCGCCCGGATACAGGGGGGAGGAGGGGGGAGAGAAGACACAAGACGTCTCCCTCACCCGGATACAGGGGGGGAGGAGGGGGGAGAGACAGAAGACACAAGACGTCTCCCTCACCCGGATACAGGGGGGAGGAGGGGGGAGAGAAGACACAAGACGTCTCCCTCACCCGGATCCAGGGGGGAGGAGGGGGGAGAGAGAGAAGACACAAGACGTCTCCCTCACCCGGATACAGGGGGGGAGGAGGGGGAGAGAAGACACAAGACGTCTCCCTCACCCGGATACAGGGGGGGAGGAGGGGGGAGAGAAGACACAAGACGTCTCCCTCACCCGGATCCAGGGGGGAGGAGGGGGGAGAGAGAGAAGACACAAAACGTCTCCCTCGCCCGGATACAGGGGGGAGGAGGGGGGAGAGAAGACACAAAACGTCTCCCTCACCCGGATCCAGGGGGGAGGAGGGGGAGAGAAGACACAAGACGTCTCCCTCACCCGGATCCAGGGGGGAGGAGGGGGGAGAGAGAGAAGACACAAGACATCTCCCTCGCCCGGGTACAGGGGGGAGGAGGGGGGAGAGAGAGAAGACACAAGACGTCTCCCTCACCCGGATACGAGGGGAGGAGGGGGGGAGAGAAGACACAAGATGTCTCCCTCACCCGGATCCAGGGGGGGAGGAGGGGGGAGAGAGAGAAGACACAAGACGTCTCCCTCACCAGGGGGGGAGGAGGGGGGAGAGAAGACACAAGACGTCTCCCTCACCCGGATACAGGGGGGGAGGAGGGGGGAGAGAGAGAAGACACAAGACGTATCCCTCACCCGGATACAGGGGGGAGGAGGGGGGAGAGACAGCAGACACAAGACGTCTCCCTCAGCCGGATACAGGGGGGAGGAGGGGGGAGAGAAGACACAAGACGTCTCCCTCACCCGGATCCAGGGGGGAGGAGGGGGGAGAGAGAGAAGACACAAAACGTCTCCCTCGCCCGGATACAGGGGGGAGGAGGGGGGAGAGAAGACACAAAACGTCTCCCTCACCCGGATCCAGGGGGGAGGAGGGGGAGAGAAGACACAAGACGTCTCCCTCACCCGGATCCAGGGGGGAGGAGGGGGGAGAGAAGACACAAGACGTCTCCCTCACCCGGATCCAGGGGGGAGGAGGGGGGAGAGAAGACACAAGACGTCTCCCTCACCCGGATACAGGGGGGGAGGAGGGGGGAGAGAGAGAAGACACAAGACGTCTCCCTCACCAGGGGGGGAGGAGGGGGAGAGAAGACACAAGAGGTCTCCCTCACCCGGATACAGGGGGGAGGAGGGGGGAGAGAGAGAAGACACAAGACGTCTCCCTCACCCGGATACAGGGGGGAGGAGGGGGGAGAGAGAGAAGACACAAGACGTCTCCCTCACCCGGATACAGGGGGGAGGAGGGGGGAGAGAAGACACAAGACGTCTCCCTCACCCGGATACGAGGGGAGGAGGGGGGGAGAGAAGACACAAGATGTCTCCCTCACCCAGATACAGGGGGGAGGAGGGGGGAGAGAGAGAAGACACAAGATGTCTCCCTCACCCAGATACAGGGGGGAGGAGGGGGGAGAGAAGACACAAGAGGTCTCCCTCGCCCGGATACAGGGGGGAGGAGGGGGGAGAGAGAGAAGACACACAACGTCTCCCTCGCCCGGATACAGGGGGGAGGAGGGGGGAGGAGGAGGGAGAGAGAGAAGACACAAGACGTCTCCCTCGCCCGGATACAGGGGGGAGGAGGTGGGAGGAGGAGGGAGAGAGAGAAGACACAAGACGTCTCCCTCACCCGGATACGAAGGGAGGAGGGGGGGAGAGAAGACACAAGATGTCTCCCTCACCCAGATACAGGGGGGAGGAGGGGGGAGAGAGAGAAGACACAAGAGGTCTCCCTCACCCGGATCCAGGGGGGAGGAGGGGGGAGAGAGAGAAGACACAAGACGTCTCCCTCACCCGGATACAGGGGGGAGGAGGGGGGAGAGAGAGAAGACACAAGACGTCTCCCTCACCCGGATACAGGGGGGGAGGAGGGGGAGAGAAGACACAAGACGTCTCCCTCACCCGGATACAGGGGGGGAGGAGGGGGGAGAGAAGACACAAGACGTCTCCCTCGCCCGGATCCAGGGGGGGAGGTGGGGGGAGGAGGAGGGAAGAGGGGGGAGGAGGGGGGAGAGAAAGAAGACACAAGACGTCTCCCTCACCCGGATATGAGGGGAGGAGGGGGGGAGAGAAGACACACGACGTCTCCCTCACCCGGATACGAGGGGAGGAGGGGGGAGAGAAGACACACGACGTCTCCCTCACCCGGATACAGGGGGGAGGTGGGGGGAGGAGGAGGGAAGAGGGGGGAGAAGACACCAGACGTCTCCCGGCGGCGTCACCTTCGCTCTTCCATTACCCGTTTTTATTTATTTCATTCCCTTTTAATGAGCTGACCTTAACGAACGCTGACAGCGTGTCTGCCGTCTGCACCCCCCCCTCGTCACTGTCGCCGCGGCGACCTCCTCCCGAGTGACACACTGGCGTTCTAAATGGGGATGTGAGAGGCTGCTGGGCTATGTTTAACTAGCGGGGCACCTTTACGGAGACAGACTGAGAGGTTGGCTTCACGTTCTCAACACTGCCTCTCTGTTCTTTTCCTTCCTCCCTCTCCCTCTCCCTCTCTCTCCTCTTCTTCTTGATCGTGGAGAGATTTGGGGTGTGAGATGAAAGCCGTGTTGTCAAGCTGTCGGTTTCTCTGCTTGACACACACTTGGAAGTTGAGTAGGTGCCATAGGAGGGAGGGGGGGAGGGGCTCTTGTGATGTTACAGACAATTGCTCTGCTCCAGTTCCCCGTGTCATTCATCCCGCTGTTTATAAAAGATGGCGCGACCCGCCCTTCAGAGAGAGACTTGATGGGTTTTGGCTCCGCCTCTCTTAAAAAAGGAAAAACGTCTCTCTTTTTTTTTTTTATATATAACACTTCGGCCTCTGGTTTTCTATAAATCTCTGCGGTGTGTTGGGACGGAGGAGGGAGGAGCTGATGGAGCGGATCTGTCGGGGGTTTACCTCCGCCCGAGGACTGATGTCGCCTCCCGCTACAAACGAGACCGTTAAACCATTAATTCTGCAAACACAAATTGCACTGAACTTTTCAAATCCCCAACAAACTACGACGGCTAAACGCTAATGAACAATTTATCTCAATGAATTCATTTGTTTCTCATTAGTCAGCACTGCAGTCGCTGTTTGGAGGCTTTATGCATGTGGTCCCCCACCCCCCCCCCAACAGTACTACACTGGCCTCCCTCTCCCTCGCTCTCTCTCTCTCTCTCCCCCACTCTCTCCTCCCTCTCTCTTTTTTTCTTTCCCTCCCTCTCTCTCTCTCTCTGCCCCCCTCTTCCTCCCTCGCCCCCTCTCTCTCCCCCCTCTCTTCCTCCCTCGCCCCCTCTCTCTCCCCCCTCTCTTTCTTCTTCCCTCCCTCCACTGTCTCCCTCCCTCTTTATCTCTCTTTTTCGCTCTCTCTCTTCCCACTGTCTCCCCACTCTCTCTTCATCCCTCCCTCTCCCTCTTTTCCTCCCTCTCTCCCCCCTCTCTTCCTCCCCTCCCCTCCCTCTCTCTTTTCATCTTTCCCTCCCCCAACTGTCTCTCTCCCTCCCTCTCTTTCTCTCCCTCCCTCCTACCACTGTCTCCCTCCCCCCTCTCTCTCTCTCTATATATATATCCTTCCCCAATGTCTCCCTCCCCCCTCTCTCTCTCTCTCTCTCTCTCTATATATATATATCCTTCCCCACTGTCTCCCTCCCCCCCCCTCTCTCTCTCTATATATATATATATCCTTCCCCTCTCTCTCTCTCTCTCTCTCTCTCTCTCTCTCTCTCTCTCTCTCTATATATATATATATATATATCCTTCCCCACTGTCTCCCTCCATCTCTCTCCCTCTCTCCCTTTATCAGCACATTTCTGTTTGCTAGGAATGTGAGTGTCGCTCCACTCAGGCTGCAAATCACTAACAAGGGCCGCGTTCCTGAAATACAAATGTTTTGTTAAGACTTTTTTTGAATTTGCGACCGAAGCACTTTTAATGTCGACTTGCACAGATGTCATCAGAAAAAAAAAAAAAAGATGCACACTGTGAAGCTCTATCTGGAAAGTTCTTACAGAAGATTCATTGAAAAAGTGCCCGAAAGACAAACTTTTAACGAGAACACCGAAATAGCATAGACGGACGGTCAGATTGCGGTGCCGTTGCCATGGCGACCATTGAGTGCGTCCATATGAACTAAAGTGAGTTATGGTAAGGTGTGTGTGTGTGTGTGTGTGTGTGTGTGTGTGTGTGTGTGTGTGTGTGTGTGTGAGAGAGTGTGAGAGAGTGTGTGTGTGTGTGTGTGTGTGTGTGTGTGTGTTTATGCGCGTTGACGTTAACACACCAATCTGATGCAACAGATGTTGACAACTGGGACTAAACTCCTTCCGGCTAAACTATCGCATTCTCCCTCCGCCTGCTCTCCCTCTGGTCTCACTTGCCCTTTGCAATATGTTACAATGACAAAGAGGTCTGAGTATCTGCCTAATTAGCTACAGAAGGGTTTACTTTAATAGGAATTAGCATAAAAAAGAAAATCTTACAAAAAAACCACACAAATGCGTGGAAATGTCAACAATAAGCTTTCCAATTAGAGTACAAGAACGGTTGCCATGGAAGTGGTCATGAAAAATGTAGCAATTTCAGTACTTCTCATTTATGACGTTGGAAAAAAATACAAAAAATCATGAATGAAATTACAATAAAAATACTTCTACACAATACACTTGTGTCGAAGTCGCTGCTCTCTGTGTGTGTTGTTATCCGAGCATGTTTGCCGTCGTTAGCACCTTCGATTGCTCTTAACAAATTTTACATCATCATTTCCATGACAACGATCCATCTGCTGAGGGAACCAGGATTATACAGGTCAAAACCCCAAATAATAATAATAAATTGTGTTTTTACCACACAGATGAATCGTAACCTGCTGTTGTTTTTCAGTAAGACGTGACAGGACTAAAGTGCTGCAGGCGAACGGTTCAGTAGGAGGTTCTCTTTGTTTTTTCAGTATAAACGATACAATTCAGTCTACGGACACACAAGTTGACGAAATCTCAGGATCCTTTGTATCAGATATTGGCAAGAAATCAAATAAAAATAGTAAAGTACTGGCCTCTTTTCAGGGGGGTCAGTTGTTGTGAGCACAATCACACTTCATATCTTCCTTGATATCAAAACAGAGTCGGTGGAACTGAATCGTGGCTCAGAGCAACAAAATGTGGAGGAAAAACCTGTATCTGATGTGGAAATGGAGCTCATAGTGGTTAAACAGAGGCCTGTACCGACAAACACACACTCATACACACACACATATGGATTCGTTGAAGATATTAAACTACACATTGTGCTTAAAGAGCAACTAAACCACCAAGTTTTGGCCGAAGGGTCTCTTAATGCACAGGCTTACCTGGGCTTCAGCCAGGGTCCTCGACCAATCAGGGGCCTCTTAGTAACTCATAATAATGATGATAAACATCAGTATTCGTGGACTCTGGAGGTACTACCACATCATTGAGCACATCGCTGAGTGGTATACCACATGACCTACTGGGCTATACGCTACGTCAATACGGAGCCAGACACTGTTTTTACCTAACTGTCATTAGCTTGCTAGCATGCTAGCATGTCGATTATGATTGTGATTCGGAATTCAAGGTGAATCTGTTATTGTAACAAAAATAGTGTAGAAACATTTGTGAATCCTTATCCTAGCGATTCACAGGCTAATTGAAAGGGAAGCAACTTCTATTCCTTAAAAAGAATTTGAGTGAATTTGGCAAGAAAACACATTGATAATCTACTATAATCTATTATGATTCATATGAATGATCTTATTCTGAGAGTTGATGATAAACATGCATCCCATGCTTTTCATTTTTCTGCTGGAGTTTCAGTTTCCTCCGATTCTCCTCCAAAGTGATCAAAAACTTCAAAATCTATCAACTATATTTACTAGAAATAAACCTGTGTAAAACGTTTCGTTGCCGTTTGTGAAAGTGGTTTTGAAATATCGGATTTATTCCACTTATTTGTCAGCTGTGTTTAAACAAAAAGCAAGCAGTTTAGCAGAAGGAGGGTAGTGTTTGTATGTGATGAAAACTGGCTCCGGATCAGCTCATTCAATCGCCAATACAA
Source organism: Eutrigla gurnardus (assembly GCF_963514095.1). Classification (NCBI taxonomy): domain Eukaryota; kingdom Metazoa; phylum Chordata; class Actinopteri; order Perciformes; family Triglidae; genus Eutrigla; species Eutrigla gurnardus. Next base: position 28,072,443 of record NC_139922.1, on the reverse strand, counting down.
CCAGTTAGCATGCATACCTAGAACACAATATGTTTAGTTCAAGAACTTTGCAGTAAAATGTCCAGATGAGGACATAAACACTCATATTCATCGGCATTCAGCTGAGGAAGAAGTGGGTTTGGGGGGTTTAGTTACCGTCTGAGAATGGCTTACTTTATTGTGTGTGATTAAACTACTGTTCCAAAAATGTACTGAGAGGATGAACCCCGTCGCTGTGAACAGGCACTGCTTTTATGTCTGCACTTATCAGCAAAGTTCCTGTGTGGATTAGTTCTAATCCCCTGCCATTACGGCCACAATGGTTTCATTCAATAACCCGACACATTGCAACAAAACTGTGTTTGTTATATAACGAAACCGCCGAGGATATGCAATGAACAATCCCCAAAATGAGAGAGGAACATTCAGCATGGCTTAGCCTAATAACACACTGACTAGGCTTGTCATGGCACCAGATTATTATGAAGCAGAAAGGGGGCTTTTATTCTGTACCGTATTATTGAAGATTAATTAAAAGTCAAACAAAAGGAAATAGTCAAATGAAGACAAAAAAAAAAAAAATAATTGTAAAAATAAAAAATAGCTGGCGTAAGAGCTTTAAAGCTTTGGTGTATGCAGCAACTTTCAAGATAATAAAGTTGCATTCTGTGTTCAACATTTCAGAGCTGTTCATCTAGAAACACGCTAAGATATCGGTATCACAGGAAGTTTAAACACACAATAATATGGTATCATAGTGTCATTTGCAGCTGGAGATAAAATGTAGTTTCACTTTAACAACCATTTAGGAGAAAATGCTGCTGCTGCTGCTGCTGCTGCTGCAAAAAACCCTTAGCACAAGCTACATTTTCAGCACCAGGTGGGAAAGACTGCTAAAGGACGAACCGAGCGACGACGTTCTGGTCTGCAGGAGGATTTTCCTGTTTGCGTCACCTTTGCTATTCCCGTCGCCTAGCAACCGGCTGCGGTTGACAAAGAAAGAGCATTGAAGCGGTAACTAAAGTTTGATTAAAATGGAGACCAGCAACCAGAGATTGTTCGGGCTGTGAAGGATCCATCAGTTCGATCCTCCGACTTCAAGAAAAGAAGGTCGTGTTTCTCGGCTGCGTTTGAAGGAGTCTTCAAACTCAGCGGAGGCCGATTGGGGGACGCAGCTTGTGGCTTTGTTTTTGATGTGGAAAGAAAAGTAAAGGTTTTTGGGTTGTTTCCACTTTTGGCTCTAGTCTTTTACAATTTATGTATTAAGTCTTTTATGATATTGAAAAAGACTAAAGCCAAATGTGAAAAAATAACCAGTGAGAACTTCTATTGTGTTGACTGAATATGGAGCGTTTTCTGTGTTTTTATCTGTGTGTCTTTGACTTTGCCTCATTTTGGTCCGGTTTTATTTCCCTGCAGGGCATTTCATCCTTTTGCAGCAAGTTTCTGATTGTTGTTGCGTTTTGTTTTTGTAATTTGGGGGAAAAATGTGCTGTTGAATTGGCAGCGTTTCTGAAGCTGCAGCACGTTTCTCCTCATGGAAATGTTGAACATTCCTTCGTCCTCGTCGGCCAACGTTCATTTCTCTCAGCAAACTTCCACATGAACGGGGGGGAGGACTGTTCACTTACTGATCAACTCATCAAACAAGTCCAAAGCTGAACATTTTGGCATTTTCATTCCAACAAACCAATATGTACACCTTGACGTGGTATATATCAACACGAGCTACATGATTCATGCGGGAACATCGCGGCATGTAAACAAAGTGACATATGGCAGCAACCTGTCTGTCTGATTCAAAGTCTGTCTCTCCTCTCCGATTCTGCATCCTCCGAGCTGTTGATGACACTGAGATCGGTGACTCAGGGTAGCTCCAGCACTTTAAGTCATCACTTGACTGGTATGTATTTTTTCTTGTGGCACATTTTAAATGTGCCACTTTCAAATATGTGCTGGGCTTTGATCACTGCCATGTGCAGAAAAATCTCTCCAAAAATCGAGATCCAACACCACTTAGAGAATAAAAACCCCCACAATACCAGACGTGTAAAACGGTGCTATTAGCAGGTTGCAACATTGAAGCATATTAGCGGAGGAGCTCATCCTTTAGCAGCCTTTGATCATGACCGGAATAACAGAAGCAGACGCCGAGTGGCATCTCATGAGTCGGCACATTATAGCAGTCAGAGCGGTTTATCTCCAGACGGTTGAACGGTGTGGTAACGCTGAGTTTTACTCCGTCACACAGTTCAGAATATGTTACTGATAATATATACTTCTATCGAACCCTTATGTACTGTTCATATGTGGTATGGTTGTCTGTGGGAAACATGGGCAAGATATGAAATTCATAGCATTTGAGCATGTTCTAGTCCTGTCTTTTCACTAATGTGCACTCTTTACTTTATGTTTTACCGTTATATTACCTACCTATCTACCTACTTACCTACCTACTTATCTACCATCCTTCCTACCTACCATCCTACCTGCCTTCCTTCCTTCCTTCCTTCCTTCCTACCTACCTACCTACCTACCTACCTACCTACCTACCTACCTACCTACGGCTTTGACTTTTGCCCGAAAATCATATTCGAAGTTCGTTTGTTTATTAATATTAATATTCGAATATATTCGAATATTGATGAATAATATTTTGACCATTAAATGCCTTCAGTAAGACCTATATGGTATGGTACTTAAGTGGTATATGTTTTGTCCACCAGAGGGCAGTGTATCAGTCAACGTCAATAGGCAGACAACGATGTTTTCAGAACCTTTATTTATTTAAAAATCAAGACAAAAATATCAAAAATAAAGACAAAATAAAGGTAGGCCTAAAAACAAAACCCCATCCTACCAGCCATTAACGGCCCATTAACAGATTGTTTCGCTCACATAAAGATCTCGCTGGCTGCAGTTTATTTGGCTACAGACTTTTTTAAGTTTATCGCCAAAAATACCAGGTGATTCACATGTTCAGACATTATCGGGGCCGTCAGTGCCGACTGTTAGTCGGGGTTTGTTTGCCTATTAACGGGCAGTATTCCGGGCGGCGCATCTTAGAGTTTACGGTTCTCGGGACGGAGCGTGAGTGCGGGCTCGCGAAGCGTAATTGTGGGCTCGCGGAGCCGTGTGCTGCCCGGTTTCGGTGAGAGCTCCAGGCTGCTTTCGGAAATGATTTGGGCCATCAGTAGCGACTGTTCGGCGGTGTTTGTTTGCCTATTTACGGGCAGTATTCCCGGCGGCGCGTCTTGGAGTTTACGGTTCTCGGGAAGGAGCGCTAGTGCGGGCTGTTGTCGATGTTGACGCGGCCATTGTTCTGCAAAATTGCCGCAAACCAGGACGCTAACGTCACCTATAGGAGCCCAGATGACCAATGATAGCCTTGCTAATGAGCTCGCGATTCACACAACTTCACCAGGCGTGAAAAAGCCTCGGAATCTGAATTGAAAACAATGTTCAAGCAAAGACATTTACAAAAAATAATGCCCATAACAGGTTCGAATATTAAGGGCTGCCTAATATTCGTTCGAATATACATATATATTTTGATATTCGAATTATATTCGAATAACGAAGTTCGGAGTCAAAGCCCTACTACCTACCTGCCTGCCTGCCTTCCTACCTACCTACCTACCTACTAGGGCTGGGTGATTTTATCGATTCTGCGATATAAATCGATATTTTGTTTCCACAGAAAGTATCGATTTTTTAGCCACGAGTATCGATACATTAAGTCCCATTCAAATCACCCTGGCACTCTGCTCGCTGCGCCGAGAGACGGCCGCGCAGGATCGCGGCGCTTCGCGTCTGGTCTGAACTACACTATCGGTTAACAAAGGCGAAAGGAAGCGTGCTTCGTTCGCGGTGCTTCAGCGGCTGCCCGGTTCACGCCGGCATGACGCCAGGTTCACACCAGCTGCTGCAAAGCGTCACGGCCACGAAAATCACACATGATCCGCTGCCCCCCAGTTCAGACCAGACGCGTCTGAACTGGGGGGCGCGTCTGAACTTTCTCCGCAACGGTCGACAAGTGCTTCTGCTCAGCTGTTATTCATTCAGAGCTATTTTTTTCATCGTGGGTAAGTAAATAACCTCATGAAATTAATAAGCCATATTACTGTAGACACCCAAAACTCCACCCCCCGCCCCGTAGCCAGCCCACTCCGTTGCTCTGTGTGTGTGCGCGCAGTGGCGCCGCCAGGATTCAATTTCAATGTACGCACAGAAACGGCAAAATACAACGTATATCATGGTGATAGGCCCCGGTGCAAATATTTTTTTGTGCCCTCCATCCCCGACCTAAACACAAGCGCACGCTTGTGAGCACTCCACGCACGCACACACACGCTTGGACACACACGCACAGTACGGTATGATAACTCTCCCGGCCCGGGGAGAGGGACATGCAGCGGCTCGGTCCACAGTGCTCAGCAGCAGAGAGGTGACGAGACTAGAGCCGAGCTGTATTGTGTAGTGGAGAGGGGCCAACACACGCTATGCGTAATTGCGCACACACGCGCGATCCCCCTGTCAAATGCGGCTGCATCTCTCCAGGTCACGCGAAAGAAAAGCTCTGACTTGCTTGGGCAGACGTTGTTTGGTGTCACCCGCTGAAATTTAAATATCTAGCCCACCTTCAAAAAAAGTACGCACAGTGTACAGGATTCCGGCTGGCGGCGCCACTGTGTGTGTGTGTGCTTTGTAAGTTACAGTGTACAATGTAACTTATTTTCTCACCACATATTTGATTTATTTTGTCCAGCATTTGCAAGCTGGAGACTCTCTGTCCAGTCAGAGCCATATATTGTGTAATTAATTCTTTCAGTTGATATTAATTCAATCCAAGTAAATGGAACACTCACAAGATGTACCCAAAATCACACTGTACCTTTTAAATCTTTCAGAAAATGATGTAAGTGTATCGAATTATATCGAATCGTATCGAATCGTATCGTTGACTGAATATCGTGATTTATATCGTATCGTGAGCTGAATATCGGATATCGTATCGTATCGTGAGATTAGTGTATCGCTACAGCCCTACTACCTACCTACCATCATATCTACCTACCTACCTACCTACCTACCTACCTACCTACCAACCTACCAACCTTCCTACCAACCTACCATCCTACCTACCAATCTACCTTCCTACTTACCTTCCTACTTACTTTCCTTCCTTCCTTCCTTCCTTCCTTCCTTCCTTCCTTCCTTCCTACCAATCTACCTTCCTACTTACTTTCCTTCCTTCCTTCCTTCCTTCCTTCCTTCCTTCCTTCCTTCCTTCCTTCCTTCCTACCAATCTACCTTCCTACTTACTTTCCTTCCTTCCTTCCTACCTACCTACCTACCATCCTTCCTACCTACCTGCTCTCTGTGTAAAACTGTGGTGGGAACAGTACGTTTTCACATAGAAGGAATTTTCCTTGTTCAGTGCGCACAATAATTACAAAGAATAAAACATTCAAGCAAAGTGTCAGGAACATAAATATACAATACAATTACCATGAATGAAAAAACACACTATATATACATATACACCCTATTATAATAATATGTATAATTGAATGGTAGTGCGAGAGAATATTTGTGCCAACGTATGGAAGGGTTATGAAAGATTAAGTAGTACTAATAGTATTTTAACGGTGTGGTTTTAGTACTTTCATTGAATTAAAAAAGGATGTGGCCCCGTCCTCCAGCGGCGTTTTGCACCACGTCCACAGAGCGATGTTTACAGCGAGAGATACATCACTATAACAAGGAAAACAAGAAGCACGCGTCAGCCTTAAGTTTGGCCTCGGCTCCCCGGGTTCATCATTAATTGAAGGAGAGTGGGAGTCTGTGGGACTAGCTGGTGCTGCTGAGCCCACACAGATCTCCGTCCGAGCCTACCGGCTGCTAACTAGTCCCCCAATTACTTGTCGAGGGTCCGATATACCAGAGACGCACTTTTAAATGAGATACAAGGGCAAACAAAAGAATCTTCTGGGTCTCCATAATTGACAGATCATTCATTATAAGCGCTGAACTATGCTCAGGTATTCACTTGAACTCTCCTAAACGACAAAAACATTTGACAGCTAGGCTGTACTCACCGGCGCCGCTGCAGACGGGCGAATTACGGTAACACGCGTATATATATATATATATATATATATATATATATATACACACACACACACACACACACACACACTCAAGTCTTGCAACTTTAATCACGACAGCCATTCTCGCTTTATTACACCAGAGATTCTCAAACAGTTTAGCCCGAGGGCCACTCTTGGAAGCTGACAGAGGGCCAGGGGCCAGTTAATATAATTGTCTGTTTTGGCTGTCAACCTTTCAACACTTTTACTGTAATAACTGTACTCAGGATGGCAGGGCATGTCAGCTCTGGGTGCCATGCTGACGAAAAAAGATCTGAGAAAATCCTACACATTTCATTCTCCCTGCCAGCGCAGCAGCAGTCTGATTAACTCATTTGCTTTCCTCATGTAGGAACAAATGTTAGAGAATATAATACGCACGGATTAAAGGAAAGGGAACGCGGCCTCTTGTCCAAAACGTTATATGGAAGCAGGAGAGAAATGTAGACGACCTCAGACTATGCTTGCGCATCCAGAACACCTTGTAAGTCAGATATGGACATGGACGAGTCTCTTACAGCAAACTCAGGAAAAATTAATGATTGTAATTCATTCACGTGATCAATCATGGTGGGATTATTTGGACCGATTAAACAACAACAAATTAAAAAAAAAAAAAATCAACAGCCTGCATATTGTTTACTGTCGGACAAAAGCATCCACCGAATTTATAAATGTGAGATATTAAACAGTGGAAATTAATAAAACATTATTTTGTGTGATATCTGTTGCCTCCTTGTTGCCGAGTTCTTATTGAAGAACAAAGTGCAACAAAGCAACAAAGTCCGTTAACTAACAGTTACCTTTAAATGATTTACAATAAAAGTGCTGTTATTTTGTTATTTAAAAACTTTTATTTTGAAACAGCTACACAACTCAGACTTCCTACGTTGCTCTCATTCGGAAGACGGTGGAGACCTCGGAATGACTGAGATCCGAACTGGAGCCGGGCCAGCTGGGCATGTGGTCTGGCCGATCGGATCCCGGTGTAAGCGAGGTCCGATCTCAGCCTCCAGACAAGTGTAATCACAATCTTATATTCCTGACAAATAATCTAAAATAGGGCGTTACCCTAGCGTCTAAGGTCCGTCCTGCTAGAAGCCATGCAACATACTTGGAGAACCCAAGGTTCTCGTATATACGATGGAACGGTTTCATGTAGAACAAAGATAAGAGGTTGTTCCAGGACACTTTCTTGGTATTTGATATCTCACCATGATGACATGGAAGAAAACGGGCCACATGCTTCTTTGTCAACATATTATATCAGCTGAGAGAAAAGGACGAGCGAAGACCGGATCAGCCTCTCTCTCTCTCCGACGGTGGCATCCGGCCACCAAGCTGTGCGCAAGACACGGATGGACAGGTGCATGCTGGGAGACTCCGTAAAACCTCCATCTTGAACCAGCGGCGCCGTTTGTCCGTGTGCAGGAAGCCGTGCTGTTCGCCCTTGATACCACCGGCTCAATGTGAGACTCAGAGGAAACTACTTTCTTGATGAAGAAGAAGAAATAAATAAATCGTGAGAAATTCTCTTATTTATCAAATCGTTTGGATACGTAAACACACACATCCCGCTGGTTATTCCAGTTAATATTCAACGACATTAAGATTGGTCGACTGAAGAGGTCGTGGAAACGATTTAATATCGCCTTAGTGTTGATTTGAAATAAAGAAAGAGATTGTTTGTGAGGACGTATGGTTGTGTTAAATGGCCTCATAATCCCTGGCTGTTATTGGACCGGTGTAATGATCACATCTAATGACTCCCGGGGGAGATTACTGCTCATATCATTACAGTTCAACCATCACTTGGAATAGCACAGGACAGACAGAGTGGCTCGTAAAAGGTTGTTTTGGCATCCTCATCCTCCGGATGAAAGATGACTCGTTATACTGGATTACTTTGCTCCGTTGCTGCAGGGTTCAAGTTTAGATTTTTCTAAAAGGCTGGCTGTGATTCACCCGTTTGAATACGCCGGGATCCGTTCACAACAAATACTTGCAAATAGGGGTGAGTTATGGCAAGAACGATACGTTCTTCGTTTTATTTTCAATATTTATTCCAGTGAATTTCATAAGAATTAATAAAATGGAGAGGCTGTTTTGAATGAAATAGTTTTGACTCAATTTGTCCTCTGATCAAAATCATCTGATGTACATATACAGGTACTTGTGTTTTCATCTTTATTTATATCCCAATATCGTGATACGTATCGTATCGTGATGGTTCTTGCCAATACTCACCCCTACCCGACAGTGTTTTTATTAGTCAGTGTTCCCGTTTGGCCCGTCAACTCACCCAAATCACATGTGTGTGATACCCATCAGCCCTCATCCTAAAGGAGACTTGACTCTCAGCTTAATGAGTCCACTTTCGCTGCCATTGTAAATGGGCTTTTGTGTAAAGTGCTTTTTCATGGAGTGTTTTCTAAAATGCACACACACCAGCCTGCCCTTGAGTTAGCCACAGCAGCGCTCTGCTTTCCAAACGAGAGCTGAAACACCTCCAGTGAAAACAGTTGCATCGTACTGGACTCCCAGACTCGAGTCTCCGGGGTTTTTGATTTTTTTGCAAACAGGGAAACTTTTCCTCATGACTCTGCAGATTGTTTACTCGACTCCACCATCGCTCTCAGTATCCAGAAATCAATCAGCCAAACACTGTGGCATCAGCCCCCGTGCAGCAGATTGTAGGGATCTTACCCCCTTCAAGCTTTTCTCCAGAAGTTGTACGATACAGCCTCCTCGCTTGAGTTCGAGGGCCTTTTTTTCCTTCCTTTTAGCGCCGTGTGACTAACCTCCCTCGCCATCTGTTGCTCTGCGTCTCACCATTAACTCCGGCTGAACCTTGTGCTCCACGGCTCACGGAGAGGAACCGAAAAAAAAGGATGAAAATCAAACTCATCTCGCCGCCGCTTGCCAACTGCACTCACAATTATCTCGCCTGAAATCCTGGAAGGCGTGCTTCTTTTTTGCCGAGGCGCCCCGGTCTGTTAGCGTGACAACGGTGTGAGAAACAAAGCAGCCGCCAGTTCACCGACTCCTCCAGCTCAGCCCCTAAAGTCTCCAAATATCAACCCCACAGCCCCTGAACTCATCACATGCAGGTTTTTTTAAACAGCAAACATTGGCCCAAGATGTCAGGTGTCAGCGGCGCCCCCTGGCTCTCTGAAAACCGAGACAATGATCCAGAAAATGAGAGCACGCCAGTAATGACATGGATCCCCGTGCAGCTACCTTTAATTAGCATTCATACCGCTAATTGCTACCATATTGATGTCACCCCCCCCCCCCCCCCCCCCCCCCCACCCCCTAATATCCTGACGCGATGTCGCCATCGGTGTAAATTAAACTCACCTTTTTTTATTTTTCAGGTATTTCTTGGAAGAAGTTTTATTACCTCTGGGTTTTTTAATTTTTTTTCTCTTTCTCCACCAAATGGAACAAGAATATTTGGGTTGTAAGATCTGTATGCAAATCAAGTCAATATTAATTTTGGCTCGATATTTGTTTTTTTCCCCCCGCAAAAAAACCCCCGACTCCCTTGGCATATCTGAAGTGAACATTTGTTACAGAGTACACATGCTTTGTTAGTGTAAGTCTCAGCATCCATCTGGCGGTGAATTAGTCGCAGACTTAAAAGAACGTAGGAAACCTGGAGGCCTCTTTAAAGGAACAGTGCATCATTTCTTTAATATATGAGGCAGTTATATAAGGCAATCTAAAACTTACTTAATTACTCCTACCCACCTACCTACTTACCACCCAACCAACCTACCTACCTACCTACCTGACTACCTACCTACCTACCACCCACCCAACCAACCAACCAACCAACCAACCAACCTAACTACCACTAGGGCTGTAACGATACACGTATCGAAGCTGAAATCGCGACACTCAGATCCACAAACCTGTCTCGCGCCACGAGAAGGCAGAATCGCGACACAACTTCCGGTCCAGATCAGCACTATGAGCTGTAAGTAACACCACATTAACACCGCAGCAGTCGTTCACTAATTCTCCGCCGTTGTTCGTTCACACGGAGCGAAGCACCGCTGGAGTAAAGACGAACCGCTGTGTAATTCACACAGAAAGCAGCGCAAAGAGATGTCCCGGTACACGTCATGATGATGACGTGTGTGCGTCTTCAAGGGGTTTCCCTGGAGTCTCCCTGTCACTCAAAACCCGACGGAGGCTGTCTTCCGGGGTAAAGTTCACTGAAGTCTCGGTCCGGAGGGCTGACCGTCGCAGAGATTTTTTTTCATCATAAACACTCGGTGAGTTAAAGTTTTTTTTGCCGGTGACGGACGCTGTTTATCGGGCAGAAATGTGAGGAGTCGTTAGGACGGGCGGGAGGAAGGACGCTTCTCCACGTACAGCTGCGGTATTTGTTTCCCCCGTTGCCAAAGACAGTTACAGTTACTACGTTACCTTAGTTTGGTTCTGCAACGTTGCTTTGTGGGACATTTCTCTGTAGTAAGTTGAGTGAGGGACCTGTGCAGTTAACAGACCATCAGATAGACACGCCCTCCACGCCAAATCTGCATCTTACATAAATCAAATGTTTAATTTAAAAAAATAAATAATATCGAAATTTGTATCGAACCGTGGGTCAAAAATCGTGATACAAACCGAATCGTGAGTTTGGTGTATCGTTACAGCCCTACCTACCACCCTACCACCCTACCTACCTACCACCCAACCAACCAACCAACCAACCTACATACCTACCTACCTATCACCCAACCTACCTACCACCCAACCAACCAACCAACCAACCAACCAACATACCTACCTACCACCCTACCTACCTACCTACCTACCACCCAACCAACCAACCAACCTACATACCTCCCTACCACCCTACCTACCTATCACCCAACCTACCTACCTACCACCCAACCTACCTACGTATAACTGACCTCAGACTGTAATGCCAGCCTTGGCCAGTAGAGGGCTAAACAAGAAGATGCACAGAATAAATGAATGAATAAATCAGTGAACTCAAATGGTTGCACATGCATGCATGCTATCAGATGATTTATGACATTTATAGTATTATGTTACAATGTTGTAAATGAAGTATAATATAGAAGTCCACGTAAAAACAATATGTGGAGAATTTGTGCAGCGCTGTAATGTGAGCCACATCCTAATAAACCTGCATTTTAATCTGCTTTCTCTTGCAGATGAATTTTAAAATGTAAAAAACTAAATAGGAAGGAGCCAATGGGCAGATGAAATGACAGAAACTGGAGACACTTCTTGGCATAGACATCACTTACAATCTGCAAGATATCAGTAATTAATTACCATGAGCAAGTGGCATGATTTTATCGAGCATGAAAGAAAAAAAACTGAATTAATAAGGGTTTATCAGCTTCTATTAATGCATTGTCAGGAGCCTCTAATGGGCTGATGAATATATTATTCATCCTCATTTGGTTGTTGGGGCTGCATACCAGGCAGCAGAGCTGAATTCCAACAAAAAAAAAGTGTTAAACCAAAATCCTCAAGTGGGAAAAGAACGAATATAATTCCACAGTTTGAAAAAAAAAATGCAAATAAGCACTCCATAAAAAGCATGACTGTAATAACCTTTATAATTATTTCTTATGCTTGAAACATTAGAGATGACCTTAATGCTGCCCCTTGTTTTAATAAAAAATCTATGAGGTAATTAACATGAATTTCTCAGGCATTGTTTGGGGAAAATGTACTAATTTCTATCCTAATGTGTCTTTTACTTCTTGTGTTTGGTATCCTGAGATTTTGCAAACAAATGAGGGGGAGTATAATAAACTGCTGGGAGATTCAGGCCTGAATATTTCATGTTGATAATTTACAATGATAATCCATCCATCCTTTATCTCTGCTTATCCTATCGAAGGTCGGAGGGAACTGGCTAAACCTGATACTCGATTAAATACATAACGTAGAGTCTCAGCTGTGCATACACTGCAGTCGGTGATGGGACATATTTCCTCTGTGAGTTTACAAGGACCCCATTAAAGTGCAATGAATGGGTTTTTTGTGGCGGTATCAGAAATAGAAATGTCTTGTCAGGTCTGAACTTGATTTGTTTATCAGCTTCGGTCTTTTCTTCGGAGTGCAGAAAGCCTGGAACCTCCTATCTGTTGTCAAAAATGATACGTTTACAAAGCATGCATCACTCGTCCAAGAGTGTGTGAGAACAGGCCTTTTAGTGTATCCTCAAAGTAAAATCCTTTAGCTCAAACCTAGATGGGATGCACACGACGTGTCTGCATAGTTGCTTTATTCATCCGGACCACTGGAGTGTGGGGGGGCAGTTATCATTCAGGCAGACAAAACAGAATGATTTAGAGAGAAATGAGAAATATTTTTGACGGATTCATTTTTATTGTGTTTTGCCGTCGACGGTCAACGATCTGTGACAAAAAAGCCTGCAAATATATGAGGCGTTCCCCCGGATCTCACGAGCCAGATTTATCCTCCGACGGAGCGACTTTCATCAAAACGTCAATGTCGAGAGAGGAACCCTGACAGCGCGGCGAGTGCTCCGGCACATTTATCACTCACGGCAAAAAAAAAAAAAAAAGTTTTCAAGCACTTTTTCAGAGATCATTTCCAACCTCAGATGTGTCATTTGGAGTTAGTTAGTTTCACAAGCATGGCGTCACCTTCCCCTGCTAGCGCATACTGGATCTACAGTAAGTGGATTCAACCGCCACCAATGCAATCTTTTTTTTTTTCCAATATGCTCAGCGTATAAGTGCCTCCGCAGCACTTCCCATGCCTGCAGTACCACGGCTTCACTTTCCCCCTGCAGTAAGTGCATTCTGTCGCGGCGGCGGCGGCGGGGTCACCTTGCAGGTGCAGCTGAAAGGTATTAGGAGATTAGGGGGCAAGCAGCTCGCCCCTGCGGAAGGGTTCTGGTCCGTGGTGTGCAGCCGCATGCCTGGACCTTAATTGGCTCTGGTGGCAGCCAGCGTCCTGCCGTTATTGAGCCCGCGTGCCGGTCAGGGGTCAGCTCCAAAAAAACAGTCATCCTTCCTGTCAGCCTGAAGGTCATCGTGCCGCTCGCCACGGCGGCGTGGGACAGGTGGACCACGGCGACCCGTGGATGAGACAGAAGGTCTCCAAGGTGGAGGAGAAGGAAAAGTTTCCTCCAATCAGACTCCCAAGAAGTTTTTAAAACACTCTTGTCTGATGTGGTTGTTTTAGGTTAGCGCTAGCTACCAAATGAGCTGCAGCCTCGTTGAGGGACGCGGACGGAAATGAGAAACCGGGAGTCGTAACAATTAAAAACACCGGGAGAAGATGTGACTTTAAAAATCCATGATTCGAGCTCACGCCTGGGGCGAGGGCAGAAGAAGGAGAGGAGGGGGGGGAGTAAAACTGGCAGATTTCAGATGATTCACAGGCCAGAAAGACCTCCGTGATAAGAGACGGAAAGAGAAAGACGTACGGAGAAAGCGAGAGAGCGCTTTGGGGAGGAAGAAGCTCTCCCAAAAGGGCTACTAAGTGTTGCTGAATAAAATTGTGCATCTAATAAGGAAAAGTAATTAAATTTCCCTCCCAGACATCTTGTGTCACAGACATAACTTATCCGGCTGTTCTCTACGGCGGACAAAGATAGGCAGCGAGGCTCGGGGGTTGGGTTAAGATATAGGTCCTATTCTGTTAGGACGAGGCCTTTTCAAGCCGCCTTGATTGAAATGTTGCATCAAATAGTGTGCCGGCACTCTCCACATCTTTGGTTTGGGAAGGAAGGACAAACATAGTAAATTAGCTTGTATTCCCCGTGTCACACCTTTGCTTTTAACTTTCTTTTTTTTTTATCTCTAAATAAGACAATTCCCTCCGTTCCTTAACTTTTGATTAAAGTATACGTGCTCTTCATCTGCACGGCCGAGCGTGAAGAAAGAATGTGTTTTTCTTTTTTTACGCGGGACTCAATTATAGAAAGCAGCATGTTACGATTTCACTGTTGTGTTTGCTTAATGTGTCGAGATACCGGAGGGAATTACAAAAAGTAAAACCTAAAAAAAACCAAATAAACAAGGTCATAATTATGCCTTAATATCTATTTTATGATACTGTGAAAACATCTCCTACAAATATATTTAATTTATTCAGTTTCCCACCAATTGATTTAAGTAATTTACACAATTTAATTAATGGTAACTATGTTTATACATATTGTTGGTGGAGGGATATGACGAGATGCTGCATCACGTTATTTGTCCGACTTTCGGAAATAACGTTAAAGTCCATTTTAATCAAAGTGTTCTTGCTTAACCCACATCCCGAAAGTAGTTTTTACATCAATAACGACAAGTTTAACGCTAATAGCAGCCAGCGCTACAACGTGATAACGTGATATCGGATCGGTGCACAAATTAACAAAGTCGCCGACACCCGATCTAGCATTTTAGGCTGCATCGGAAACATTTCCGATACATTTATCAAGTAGGAGTGGGAATCGCAGAGAAACTCAGGATACGATAATATCACGATATTTTGCCCACGATAACGATATCTATGATTCTGCGATACATGACATATTGCCAGAAATCATCTACGATATGCATCACGATATCGTTATCTGAAGGAGAAAATAAAATCGTGGCCAAAAGAGCTTCATACACCTCCCGTACGATATTAATATACATACATTTCTCGTCACAGACTACATATCGTGAGCTAACGTGATTCATAAATGGGTCGCTGCACACGCAAACATCTACATCGTATCCGATATTGTTGAGTGAGAACGATTCGGAAACCCGATACCTTTTCGTTCCTGCAGATTTAGCAGATTCACAGAGATATAAATGGTCCCGGACCTAAAAAAGTTGGAGGATCTTTTATTAAAAAAAAAAACTTCCCCTTTATCCTTTTTATCATAAAAAAGAAAATCTCCGCCTACAGAGCTCCACATTCCCGATGCACATCTCAACTTGTGGAATAATGATACAGCCCTCTCTTCCCCTCGCAGAGCTTATTAGAAGCATCAGGCACACGAGGAGTTTTGAAGTTTTGATAACCGTCGAGTACATACACGTCTATCACATCACCCATCAGCAGTTTAGGCGATGAATTAAACATTAAGATGTGGAAACTGCCTGTTTTTTTTTCTTTTTTTGCTCAACACATAAATAATTACAGTGGCGGTTGACACGCTGTGTACCTTTAACCCGGTTGCACACAAACAGGCACCTGTGTTGCTTTAACAGCCGTCGTAAATAATTGGGATTCGGATTTATTTACATGCATTGGGTTTTTTTTTTTTAGGAACTGACAAACAACCCGTGTTTACTAGTTTTTTTTATCATGAATATGGACATTTTTTGATTTACACTGAAAAAAAAGCTTGGTTTATTTATGTGTACGCTCCTCAAATGTCAAGTTAAAGAGCACGTTTTTACAGCGAAAAAACTTGCTCTTTAACTTTGGTTTCTTGCTTACAGAAACCAGAGTTTCCTAGCAGAAGGTCAGAGGTTCTGGGTCATCTTCCCCCGTATCATTATGCAGCTGTGCTTCACTTTGTCAAGCAGCTCACCTTGCCCCTTCACTAATAGATTCTGTGGTATTAAACTCGTTTATTCTCACGAGCCGCGAGCTTTAATTCATGTTTTGAAACAACTGAGAAAATTGAGACCTGACCCTCCAACTCCTCTAATCCACTTTCTAAGTGTTCAGTTGTGATTACAGCTGATCTGCGCGTACATAGAGCCAGGCAATTATTTGAAGCAAATAGTCAAGTGGTAACGAGGCTGCAACTTGTCAATCATAATCTTCATGTTCTATGTGACTCTAAATGGACCATAATGCACTAAATGAACATCATGCTGGATTGAAGAAGACTTGAAACTAGAGATCGAGACCATAAACTCATGTTTACAATGTTTACTGAGATAATACATCAAGAGAGAAGTAGGACCACACACACACACACACACACACACACACACACACACACACACACACACACACACACACACACACACACACACACACACACACACACACACACACACACACACACACACACACACACACACTGATGTACAAGCATCACCAATCACTGACGTTCGTCTTCTTCTCCAGCTTTGAGAAGTTGAATTATTAGCTGTTATTTCCATAAACGCTGCACACAAACCTCCACACTTCAGGGATGCCGGTCTCCTCTCCGCCGTGAACAACACCTCTTCACAGGAAGAGGTGAGAAATGTAATTTGGAGCTCCGAGTGCTTGAAAGAGACTGAGATATCACCTGGCTCCGTGCACCCCCCCCCACCAAAGTGGAATAAATTAGCAAACAGATCAATGTATCACTCTGAGGGATTTCAAGTCGTGTAACTCCTCTCGTGGTTGTTTTTCATTTAACGACGCACAATTGTTACAAGAATAACACTCGTATCAAATTATGGCAACAAATACGTGAATTACTCTAAATTTCATGGTGACGGAGCGACGGCGAGTCTATTTTTGGCAGCGTTACTAACTGGAACTCTCCTTCCTCCCGCTGGCGAAGATGAATAAAAACATTTTTTAAGGAGAGACCCCCGTCTGCAGAGGATGGATGGGGTTTCTAACCAACCTTACAGGAATCACAGATGAGCTTTCATCCCAGTTCTTCAGATTCAAGCTCCATCTGCACTGCTCAGTTTCATTTTGCTTTAAAGCACGTTTTCATAATCAATCATCTCACCACGGCTTATGTGAATCAAAGTTAGAGCAGTTTTTTTTTGGTTATTTTACATGAGTTTTTTTGCTCTTCTAACTCGTTTGAGGCTGACGGATGCAAAAGGGTGATTTCTCAGCACCAATTAGCTTCATTTAAAGCTACATGTGACGATGGTTTGAGAGTTGTTTGTTTATGTTGTCGGTCAGACCTGATCACCCGCAGCCGACTCATAAAACGCAACTTATATCAGGAACGTCATCAATATCTCGAATAAGATTTTAAATCCTGAAAACAACTTCCCA
This sequence comes from Eutrigla gurnardus, assembly GCF_963514095.1. NCBI lineage: Eukaryota > Metazoa > Chordata > Actinopteri > Perciformes > Triglidae > Eutrigla > Eutrigla gurnardus. Next base: position 28,055,329 of record NC_139922.1, on the reverse strand, counting down.
TGACATGAGAAAAAGTCCAAAAGTTTTGTTTTGATTATTGTCACTATTATGTTAAATCCCCAGAAAACTTGGCCTAACCAGACAATCGCCTAGGGGTGTGGATTTCACAAAAAAATGATAGTATATTTGATGATGTTAGGGTTTTATAAATAAACACAACAGGTCTTATTTATTAACTTAAAACTGAGTCAGTCAAGTATAATACAACACATGAACACAAACAGTGCAAGTATGAGTCAACTACCGTAAATCCTCTAATAAAGGCCTGTATTCTATTACGGGCGGTCTGACATTGGCCGGTCTCACTGTCTGTAAATAAAGGCCGGTCTCTAATGGAGGCCGGGGCACGTGTCCACAGGCAGCGTTATTTCCACGCCTCCCATTCATTGTCTATATTATCTCATATTATGTCTAATATGGCAGCTGCGGAGCCAAAGAGGAGACTTTTTCAATAAATTAACCTAGTATTTCATAGATTCAAATAGACACAAAATCTTGTTTTTATTCATCCTACTGGTAGTCCGTTTTGCTCAAATAGAAATAGAGGCCTGTCTCTAATTCTGGCCTCCTTCCAATAAAGGCCTGGGCTTGAGTAAATGAAGGCCCGGGCCTATATTAGAGGATTTACGGTATTTCAAAGTGGCCGACAGGATTTACTTCGTCGAATATTGCACAAAGACCTACAAAAACTATGAGGAGAGCATTTTAAAATGTGAAAAACAGGGTTCCCAAAACGGTAAAATCGCCTTCTTTCTGAGACCAACCTCCACGATCATGACGGTAATGAAAATCGTACCACCCGGGTTTTCTCAACACCTCCATAGTAACTTCGACTACGGCCCAAGGCAAAACAAAAAAAGCCGTCTTTTCGGAGACTTTAATTCTAACACAGAACGCTGGTAGCCAGGTAGCAGCCCCAAAGGCTCGCGTTTCTATTCACCGCCTTCATTTGCAAAAAAACTCATTTAAGTTTCCCCGACGGCGCCGCGGCGAAGCTCGCGGCCGCGTTTCAGAGAACAATTCAAACTGAGTAAAGGTTGTTTGTTAAATGAAACGCTATCGGCTGAATCAGAGCCAATCTAATCTCCCAGTTGATAAAAACAACATGACATTTGGGGTGTTTGGTGCGATTACACAGCTCTGAGATCAGCCTGAATAATTGAGGAGGGAAAGAAGAAGGAAGAGGAACAAGTCACCCGGATTAATCTTCCCCGTTTCGGTGGGTTTTTAACCAGTCGAGCACACAGGTGCCGGTTTCACTTCCCCAACCCCCTAATGTAATATTTCCTAATTGGCTAATTCATGATTTATGCATAACAAGCCAATCTATTCACATATATATTAATGAGAGATCCAAGTTTGATTTTGTTATCGTCTCTCTCTCTCTCGCCGTCTCATGATATGATATTAATGAACGAAAGCTATTAGTTCTGCATTTTTAAATCATCATCGCTAGACGGAGTGAAATAAGTGTTTTCCCAAAAACGACATTTTCATCACATTCAGTCTCGAAGCAGCTGCAGAGGAAGAAGACCCCCCTCCTCCTCCTCCTCCTCCTCCTCCTCGACCCCTTCTTGTGCTTCACTTTAAGATTATGTTTGAGGTGCATAATTATGACACTCATTAAAAGCTCCTATGCTGAAACATCGTCAAATGGAGAGGGGGGGGGGGGGGGGGGGGGGATCCTTGGCTGCTATCCAACTCATTAGAAGCTTTATGGGATCAGCTTTTTTTTTTTTACTAGCAGCCACTATTTACTATACAGCAGAATGGAAATATTTCTGTAATAACTTATAATTATGATGCGAGTCCAACTGGTCATTTGAGTCTGAAGGGGAGGCAGATTGAGGTGTGGATATCGCCATGCCAACAGTCACAGAGGTGAGTGGGCGGAGGGGGGGGGACAGCGCTAGCCTCGTCAACGCGGTCATCCGTTATTTTGGCCCAAACACCAGAGCAATAACACAATAACACAATAACAATAACACACACGGCTCACAGTTGTTGGCTGGAAGCGAGCTGCAGACCAGAGTTCCTCTGCTTTGGAGTCGGGGGGGTCACCGAAGATCTCTAAGACTCGCTAAGACATGCTTCTGGAAATAAAATAATGATAATGTGCCATATTTATATTGACGTCTCAACATGAGAACGGAGGAGGAGAAAGCTGTAAGATTGGAAGATTTGTGATGCTGTCTCCATTTGGTTTCCTACAATATCCGACCCTAATGATGGCATAATTAACATATTTAAGACGTTGATATGAAGGTCACTTTCATGTCTGCATGATAAACATTAGTTAGCTTAGCTTAGCTTGAAGACAGCTACTGATTCCCTCCAAAACGTTAGAAAATGACACTAAAAAGCCTCTAAATCTCATTA